>NW_025953829.1:0-321584 GCF_022578515.1 Annulohypoxylon truncatum
CTAGGACCTGTTCTTCAATACAGGTCAGGTCTAGGACCTGACCTAGGGGCTGTTGGATTAATCCTTTATATAATCGATCCCTGGAGCTCTTAGGTAGCTGGGACTACGTAATCAAGAAACAGCCAATCAGATTGAGGGGTTCCTGGCTAAGCCGAATAGGGGCTTAGCGGCTCGTGGGACATTAGGTAATTGGAAAAAGAGCCAATCAAAACGAAGCTGAGCACTTAGCGCGGGGCTAGAGCGTAATATGGGTGGCGGAGGAGGGGTTGAGCGGGACAAGTACAGGAGTGCAACCAATCAAAGGCTTGTGCTGGGGACTAGCGGGGGCAATCATGCGCATTTGATTGGATGCAGTGCCTGGGTGGGCTTAGTCATCCTGCGTAGGGACCTTAAGACCGATTATTCAACTGACTTTTGAACTGATTATTGAACTGACTTAGGGACTGCTGGACCGACTGTTCAACTGACCTAGGGACTAATTAAGGGACTGTCCAACTAACCTTTGAACTGACTTAGGGACTAATTAGACTGATTTTGAACAGACTTTTCAACTGACTAAGGGACTGTTTTAGGGACTGTTGAACTTACTGTTGGACTGACTGTCCAACTGACCTTTGAACTGATTTAGGGCCAGGTTCGAAGAACCTGTTTAGGGGCTTAGAAATTAAGGGGTGTATTATATAAGGGATCAAGTCAACGTCTCCTAGGTCAGGTCCGTTGTATTATATAATCAGTTCTTCACCTTTAATTCGATTAATTAAGTAATCAGCCTTGCCTCAGCTTTGGACAACGCCTTAAGTAAGCAGCTGCGCGTGGACCACGGCTAAATATCGGAAAAACACCTAAAAGTCGGGTTATTGTGGCATCCCGACGGGGTGCCCTCCAGTATAGGTTCCTAGGAGGGGCGTAATCAGCCAGGCGGCAGAATTCCGGAGTAGGCAGGCGGTGACAAGTCGTCCAAGCTTAGGTACCTAGGTACTTCTCCTTATTCACCAACGCAAGGACAACCCACAAATTCTTTTGATGTCAACGACCCCTAGATCGTTGAATCAGTGATATTACTCTTGTCTGTAGCAATAGCGACAGTCAATATATCCGACACAAAATACACCTCTACCTTAGTAGCGCTTCGATATCATCGGAGTAAATTTCCGTAAATTGATGTACTCAATTCACCTAGTAGGATACACAATGTCTCGTAGTTCCAACCCACAAGACTCCCAAATTCATCCCCAATGCACGTAATAGCCAATTCTACGCATATGATGATATATCTCAACTAAGGGATTCATGCAGAAGCCTTAGATCTCTTTCCCCTTTTCACGCCCTTGCCCTTTTGCTTGCTCGTTGCCTTCCGAACGCCGTTTCCGTTATCCGCGTCTTTATCCTCGCCATTGGCCTCACCATCAACGTAGTCATCGTCGTCGTCGTCAATCGTAATCGTGTTCGTAGCCTTCCTCTTCCGCCGTCTTGATGGTGGAGCAAGGCTCTCGTTCTCAGGAGTAGCATCATCACCTTCTTCTGCTGCGGCTGGAATACCATCAACCACAGCCTTCGCGCGGAGCTTATTGACCGCCTGTGCCATCCGCTTACTCCCTTGAACCCTCTGCCTCGGGGCAAATGCCTCCTTGGCCCCCACACCAACACTACCTTCAAAAAATCTAGTGATATTACTTTGCGTGCCCTCTGCCTCACGACGGTTCATATCCCTTATGACCGGCACCAAGACCTCATCAGTGCGATCCTCACTCCACCCAATCGTACTCATTAGGAACTGACGCAGGCCTGCCACGTCCGGAACGCCCCACTGGAATTGTTCTGCGTCGGAGTCGACTTCGGGGTGCAGGTACGCCTCGAACACGGCCGGGCTCGGGAACCCGGGAGGAAGGAACAGCTTTGTACCTTGCGACTTCCGGAATTTCCTCCGAAACACCGACTTTTGGTCCGCTTCCTTGGGTCGGCCGTTAATTTGGACGTCCTGCCACCATTCTTTGAAATCTGCTAGCCCATCTCTACCGGGGAACTCGGAAAGGATCTCTACGGCGGTGACGGGTCCGACTCCTGGAAGGCCTTCCGTGTAATCAGAGCCTAGCAATTGGGCCAGTGAGATTAACTGTTCGCGAGAAAGAGAGAGTTCCTTTTCGAGATCGGACCCGAGATAACACTCAACAAATTTGTTACTATTGAACATGTTTTTGTATACTCGAGTACCGCCAAAGAGGAAGGTGTCTGAATCGTCTGTGACTATGCCGTCAACTAGGCCAAGTCGGACCAGCTCGGCACATTGAGCTTCAGCTTCCATTGGCGCGGTTACGTAAGGAATACCGAAAAATCGCAATAGCGCCTGGCATTCAGTTATCATAACCTGGGTGACCTCATCTGCATCTCTCCGGTCCTTCTTCTGCTGTGACCGTAACGCTTTGAGTTCTCGTTCGTAAGCTTCCTGGTTTTCTTTCTCAGATTTATGGTTTAGCTGACTGGCGAAGCGCGCATGTTCTTGTGCTTCTTCCGCCATTTGAACTAGTAGCTCTTCTTCCTCGGGATCACTGAATTCATTATCATCGAAGTCGTCACCGAAAATCATCTCATTACCATCATCTTCGGCTACATTTTCTGATGCATCGGGTTGCTTGACTACTTCTGGTTCAGGAGCATCCACATCTTCGAATACCGGCTCTGGGGACTCTGCTTGGGTAACGGTGTCATTGACGGTGTGGGTAGGCTCATCTGGAGGTTGCATTATCTCAACTTCTTCGAAGTCTGGTTCTGGCGACGCCGATTTGGACGGAGATTTTGCATGTACAGCGTCATCCATTGCCTCAACTTGAGAAGTAGTCTGCTCTTGTATAGCATCTGCGTGTCGTGTATCCTCGATTTGATCTTCCTCATCAGCAATTGGAGGATTAATTCTTGCTGTAGTAGCAGGAGACAGCCGTGGTGTACTTCGGTCTTCTCCACGTGGGGGACTTTTCTGACGAGGCGGTTGGGGTGCTTCAATGATCTGAATATCACTTTCGTCATCGGAAGATTCGATCTCAATTATCGCCTCTTTACGTCGTCGCTTCTCCTCTTCAAATGCGGCTTCTCGATCTTGCTCATTAATTTCACTCTCAATCGCTCTTTGGGCTCTGAGAGAGTCGCGGATGTCGGACTCATTTTGCATCATCCATGGCGGGAGGGGGCGGGCTTCCTCCCTTTCATGATTTACAGACTCTTGCGCTTTACGATCCACTATTTTACTTTCGTCGTCGTCCCGCACAAACCCGCCAGCAAGTTCATCGTCAGAATTTGGTTCCATATTAACATCCTTCTCGGCAACTCTCGTGGGAATCTGCTTATCCTTTTTTGCGAAAATGCTAGATCTCCAGTCTAATTTCTCAAACGGCAAAGGCCCATCAAACGGATTTTTCACATTAGGGACAGCAGGTACAACTGGTTGTTTGAAGATCGGAGCCTTCTTCTTCCTCTTTGATAAGGCTGCTCGTAGATCAACTTCGCTATCGCTACTCTCGTTGCTGTTTCGTCGTTCTGGCACGGGCTTAGGCACGGGCTTGGGCGCAGGCTTCGACACAGCCGCGTTGGCCCTATTGTTCACGATGTGTGCAATCATGCTGCCACTTGTAGTGGCAATCGGCTTTGATTGCTCAACGGCTTTTTGTGTCCATTCAGGGGCTAGAACATCTTCAAATGCTTCCTCCTCTTCCTCCATCTCTTGTTGTCCTGGTGAAGTTGCACCATGTTGATTCCTAAGAGACAGTGCAATAGCTCGGTTAAGATCCTCTTCCTCATCATCCACGAGAGGATTTCTCTCCTCATTCTGTGTCTCAAAAAGATCATCAATGCCGTTTGTGGTGTTTCCTCCGACAAACAACGAGTCTTCATCCTCGTCGACGACAGCTTGAGACTCTGCTCGGACTTTCGGCAAGCGGTTTATACCTTCGATAGGAACATCCTCAAAATCGTCTTCGTCCTCCCACTCGTCGTCCTCTTCCTTATTCTGGTATTGAAAATCCAGATTATCCACGTCGATAGGCTTATGTATCTCACCATGATCCCTCTCTTTACTGATAACACCAAGGGCCCATCCACCTTCAGCCCCATCATTCTTGACGAGGATGTATTCGCGATCCTTTTCTCCAGCTATTCGCGCGTTCTTGGCCAGAGTGAGATCAGTTCCCGTCATACCAGCTTCCTGCATAAGCCTCTGCGTCAAATGATTTCGCTCTCGCACTCTTTCGATCTGGAACCGCGAGAACGCCATCCTATCTGGAAACATGCCGTCTAATTGTTCCTTGCTTAAACCCATCCTCAACCGACTACGTATTCTAGCAGCATTTAGAATATTATACCTATCGACAGGTGGCAAGCTTTTGAAAAACTCGCCCTCGAAATCGATCTTGCTGAAATCGTAGACGTTGATATCCTCGCCGCTGTTAAATTGTCTCGCGTATTCTTCTAGCTCCTCGATACTCATGATACGTGGGTCATCCGGCTGACCCATGCCCTGGATGCTGTTGTTCAGGTCAGGTAAGTGGTATGCATCCTGCTTGAAGAACTTCCTGCTTTTTTGTCGTTCGGTCTGGCTCATCCCCAGCTCATCCACGTAGACCAACTTATCCGCATCGGGAATCTCTTCCACGGGCTCTTCCCTCTCTGTTTCTCTTTGCTCTTTTCTCCGCTTCCTCTTTTCATCTTCCTCTTCGATCATCCTCTGCATCTGTACCGCGAGCAATTTACCCGCAGTCCTCGCCGCATCCTCCCTTCTGCCCTCTCTCCTCTGTTTCCGACTCTTAATAGTCTGTCTCTTCAACGCGGGTGCGCCGCCGTCGAACACGAACACGGGGCGGATACCGAACCATAGTAGCTTGCATATGCGGCGGAAGAAGCCTACAACGTGGGAGTTGCGCAAGGCGTTACCCTCCTTGTCGCGCACGGCTTTGAGGAACTGGTAGATCCAGATGGAGGCATCGACGGCGAGCCGCTTTCGGTTGAGAGTTGCGAGGTTCGTGGGTCGCGCGCAGGGTTGGACCACGGTCCAGAGGCCGTTAACACCCATGATGTCGGAAGACTCGGGGGACTAGGGATAGAAACGCAACTTAATTCAATGATGTGAAAGGAAAAGGAACACTCATGTAAAAGTTAAGTGCGGACGCATGATGAACGGAGTTTATTTAAGTACTGCATACGAAAATTAAGTTAAAGGGTTCAGGGTACCAGTTGCCTTCCTCTGTAGGTAGCTTCTAGAGTTGTGGAGTTGTTGCCTGGAATTAGAAGCCATGGGTGAACAATGGCAATGACGATGACTCGACGCCGCACCGCGATGGCAACCGCGTCTTTAAAGTGCTCTTATCGATAAGCTCTACAACGCCTGCCCCTCTATATTCTTGCAGTTGTACCAGGGCAACTCTTCTAATTGCTAACATTTTAAACCTGTCCTCCAATAATCTTTCTTGATCTCGTGACGATCTGTCCGAGAATCAAAGTCTGTCGTCATGGAGGACAATGCCGAAAAGGCGGAGGCCGAGACATTCCTCAAGTCGCTTCTCAACAAGAACTTGCGCATCTACACGACAGACGGGCGCCTATTCATAGGGACGTTTAAATGCACCGATACCGTAGGTCCTAAGCTACCATATATACATACTGTAACCGCCTTTATGCTGATTCAAATTTTCACATACCTAGCATAGCAACGTCGTCCTATCGCTCTGCTACGAGTACAGGCAGCCGTCGCAACAGAAACTTGCCGAAGCTGCAGCCGCAGCAGCAGCCAGCGGCTCCGGCAAGGAGACGGTCACCGCGGACATGACATCGCGTTACTTGGGACTCGTCGTAGTCCCTGGTGAACACATCGTCAAGATGGAAGTCGAAGAATTCGCTAGCCAGGTTAAAAGCCGCTCGATATTCGACAGAAAGGACATTTACGGTCACCGATGACGAGGGCGCTGGTGTTAAGACGTACGGAGTGGAAACTCACGCCTTTGCATTACCTTCACGGCTGGTTAGGTCCTTATGATCTGAACCACGCTCAATCTTAGAAACAGCCCTTACCTAGAGCCAATCAACCTAAGAGGAGGTGCTCAGTCCAGGTAGGTGAGGTGCTTGCTGAGGACACTCGGTGATACAGCGAGGATGACTTGATGTCAGGTAGTGACATACAAATACCTATCTAGTGCATATGCTTGTCGCGTATGTGGGATCTACGAGGATTGTTGATGATCCCCCAATAGCAATACCCCAACGAAGAAAAACCATGTGCAGCGAGTTAGTTGCCTGGTTGCTTAATCAATAGAGCATATTCTGTACCATATTAACATAAGTAAACTCCCCATGAGAGACTGCAAAATGCATTGACCCGGCACCCTTCACCCCTATTATATCCTTAGACACATGTACTACCTGGGTCGTGTCTAATTGTGCTATTTAGCGTTACACAACAGAACCTGCAAACGCCATCTGCGCCTGAGACAATGATGGTTCCCAATTCTAGAACATCACCTCATAACTATGAAAAACTTAATGAAGTTTAATGAGAAATCCTGGCACCGTGGTGTCGTACTTAAGCTAAGGCAGCGTGAGCATGTTACTCAAGGGTACAATACCACGATTGATATTCTAATACAAAGTAGACTTCCTTCTCTCCGGTTTAACTAGGTCAGAATCTCGAACTGCCGAGCGAGACTAAGATAGCCAAGTTTGTCCTACGAAAAAGTTGAACCGTAGCTTCATAGCGTCTCCAGCGTAACCGTACTTTTAGGGTATAGCAGATGATCATGCTGCTCTTGGAAAACAAGAACTACTAGTTTGAAACTTTGCGGGGTCTCCAGACGAAGAAACATGCTAGCCCATTTTGAGGCTAGAAATCGGAGAAGGATGGTGGTGCTGGAGGAGCGGTCCCACGCTATGGTAGCTAGCCGAATTGTCCAAAGTGCGTCAAGGCTGAGCGTGGACGTTGATCGTACTTATTAAGTCACACCTCGTTATCGAATAACTCACCGAGTTCGCGAGACTACCGTGATATAGAGACCGTAACTCGTGGCAAAAGTCTAGAACATGGACGGATGCGACAATCGTACTATATTATGTAACAGCGATGTAGAAACAGATTGTCTCTGTCTATCAATAGGATTGGGACGAAAAGCCTTCCCTTACCTGGTGGTACACGAGTATGGATCCATACTCAGAGACACCATTAACCAGGACATGTTTCATCAGATCAAAAAATTGCGACAAAACACCGCAATGCCATAGCTCAAGTTCCACAAGTTCCCGAAGAGCCCGTGTACTCACCTACATCAGTGGAGTTCGGCTTATGTTAAAGTCACGTAAACCATAGAAATGCCGTAGGATAATCAGTATTATAGTACTAAATTCGTGTAGCTCATCTAGCTAGTGACGTATGAGCACAGCTCGTAATCAGAAAACCTCTGTTCTGAATGGTCAAAAACTCACCCAGTAAATGGCCGGTCTGAGGGAAAACATTGATTATCTCCCGCCTCAAGATACCGGAGGCTTGGGAGATGACAAATGAGGGGCCAATTGAAAGTCAGGTACAGGAAAGATCCAAGTCCTACCTGTATTACCAGGGTGCGTAGGAATATGAGGGGCAGGGACGCAATGTCAGGTGCAAGTGCCGACCAGGTGGTATCCATCAACGTCTGCAAGTTCGCCTATATAGATACGTCAGGAGCGATGCACCTGCATCGCTGCGTACAAAATCGAACCTTGGCCCCGGTTGTGATCCACAAGTGCGCTGGGCTTTGAAGGGTCTCATACTCGGTGACACTAAATTTATCTTTCCCCTTGTTAGTGTATAGCCGACAGGCTTGCTAAGGGTTTAGAGTTAAAACGGGCCAGCACCGCGCACACTCTTAATCAACTATTCATCAAGTCTCCCCCATCATGTCAATGTACACGGTACCGTTCGTCATTAACGGCGAGGAACGCCAAGCCGAGAATACCTTCGAGGTAAAATCCCCAGATACTGGCAAGGTCCTGCATCGATGCGGTATCGCAACGGAGGCAGACGTTGCCGCGGCTATCGAGGCGGCTGCAGCTGCTGGCCAGCAATGGGCAAATACGCCCGCGGCCGAGAGGCGGGATATTCTTCTCAAGGCAGCCGACATCATGGACAAGAGGCGAGACGAATTGGCCCAATATATGATGGATGAAGTCGCTGCAGCACGTGGCTGGGCTGACTTCAATCTCAACCTTGTTATCGACATGTACAAAGACGTAGCCGGACGAGTAGGAGCTGTAGAAGGAACCGTTCCGCCATGTCAACCCGGGCTCACTTCGATGGTGGTAAAGGAGCCGTATGGCGTCGTGCTAGCAATAGCTCCTTGGTATACATCTCCGAAATTATAAACTGACCTAAACCAAAAGCTAACCGCCCCAAGGAATGCGTCATACATCCTAGGTACTCGCTCGGTCCTCTTTCCCCTTGCAGTTGGCAATACAGTCGTCTTCAAGGGTTCAGAAACAGCACCGCGAACTCATCGTGCTATTGTGTCTGTCCTTAGCGAAGCTGGAGTGCCTAAAGGGGTGGTGAACTACATCGTCACCGACCCAGCCCATGCACCGGCAGTCACAGAAGCTCTCGTCACAAATCCGAACGTAAAAAAGATTAACTTTACCGGCAGCACGGCTGTGGGAAGAATAATCGCAAAGTTGGCGGGCCAGTACTTGAAGCCTGTCGTTTTAGAACTCGGAGGCAAAGCACCAGCCATCGTGTGGGAGGATGCGAATTTAGATCTTGCCGCAGAACAGGCCACGCTAGGCGCATTCTTCTTCTCTGGACAGATATGTATGAGTACGGAGAGAATCATCGTACATAAGAAAGTCAGCGAAGCATTCCAAGAGAAATTGCTCGGAGTTGTGGAGAAGATCTTCTCGCCCAAAGGCGATGCCTTGGTTCTAATCAATACTCAAAGTGTGGATAAGAACAAGAAACTCATAAAAGATGCAGTTAGCAAGGGCGCCTCAGTTCTGAATGGAGACGTGGACGCCGAAGAGATTTCCAAGACGAGGATGAGACCATTGGTGATTAGCAAGGTGACTCCCGACATGGATCTGTACAAGCAGGAGTCATTTGGCCCGTCCGTGAGCCTGATCGAGGTTGAAACCGAAGAAGAGGCACTACGGATAGCCAACGACACTGAGTACGGCCTGACATCCGCCGTTTTCACTGAGAATTTGCGGGTTGGCCTGAGACTCGCGAGAGGCATTGAAACCGGTGCGGTTCATATCAACAATATGACTATTCATGACGAGATGACATTGCCGCATGGAGGAGTTAAGTCGAGCGGATATGGACGATTCAATGGCTTGGCCGGGGTGGAGGAATGGGTTAGAACGAAGACCATCACATGGAGAAACTAGCTAGGTACCTGGCAGGGACTTTGAGAGTAGACGGGGAAATCATATTAGAAGAGAACTTAAGAACTGTACAACAACTTTCGAAAACGAGCAATTATTACTTATTACTATGATTCTCTTAAGAAGTGAAGAGAAAGAGAAAGAGAAAGGGAAAAAGAAAAAGAAAGGGATAAATAACTTTGAGTTTCAGCTGGTGCCTGAGAGAGTCTAAGACTAAAAACGTGCGTATTATCTACCTATACGGGTGGGGGGGGTTCCTTGACATTGTTGCCCCTTAATTGCATATTAGCAACCATTACCACTCCTGGCAATAGCTTCGACATGATTGCGTTAGAATAACCCTAAAACACCTTGACCCATCTAGTAATCAATTGATTAAAGTCAGGTATAAGCTGTAGTTATACTGGCCAGCCAGGGCTAAGATAACCACGTTGATATACTGTTCTTCTTAGGACACCATTTTACCTAGTTATCTATTACCTGCATACACCCATTATCTACGTAATATCATTATATAAAAGCACCATTATTTCTCTTATTGCAATAATTTCTTACTACTGCAATGATTTTCTCCCTGCAATGGTGGGTCTCGGCGGATCTCCGGGGGGTTTCACCAATCAAATCTCGGGGATTGAACCCAGGATATAAGCTCCAAGATCCGGACTTGTCCCACATGCGCGTAGATTCGTAAGCCAATTGGCCAAGTGGTCAAGTAGTGACTCGTAATACTGTAATACCCGTAGTATGCATACAAGACCTTAGGTTCGAATCCCACTTAGTGCATGTAAAAAGAAAATACTTAAATACTACAGCACCTTCCTTAATTAAGAAGGTGCACCTACCCTTTTTCCCTTTTTTCTTCCCTTTTTAAGCTAGCCCCACCATTGCAGGACAAAAACCATTGCACACCAAAAACGATTTTAGCTTAGTCACCCTTGCAATCAATTGCAATATATTCCTTTATACAATGGTCATTACTTAGTTATACATGTTATTGAAATATCCTGTTCGCGCTCCAAAACCCTTTTTCCTTAATAAGCATTGTTTTCCTACGTATATAATTGGTCGAAAACCCCTGTATTATTTTATAATGGATGTATATTTGATTACATATCATACTCAATATGCTGGAAACATCATTTTTTGCATTTATTATTTTAAGGATAATTTAGAATGTCCAGATCATTGCATAAGAATGTCTAGAAACCCCCCCCACCCGGGTAGGTAAGGTTTGAGACCACGATCATACGGCAGCCAGCGCTATTGAGGTAGCACCTGCAGTTGCAATCAATAGCGCGTAGCTGATTGGTCTAGGCTCCCCTTCCCACAGTACGTACATCTATAAATATGTCGGCATGCAAGGATTGGTGCCGGAACCGACATGTGAATTCAATTGCCATAATCATAACGTCATCTCGAAATATTTCTTGATATTCTATTTCCCCTCCTCAAACAACAGAATAGAAGGCGAACAATAATCTATCATGGGCGCGAAAGCATCAAAACCTGTTCAATCGGCGACGCGGAAGTTCCCCGCGAGGGCGCCCGGCAATGCCGCTCCACCACATACTCGACCACAGCCGTCGGCGCAACCTCGTGAACCCCGCCCTTCTTCTATGAAAGACGATGGTGAGTAGCAGTGCTTCAAGTGTCCCGCTATGCGCGTGGCTGACGTGCGGTATGCACTATGCGCAGCCATCAAAAGAGACAGTGTAGATCCAGACCCGAATCCTATGACAAACGCGGCGTTCTCGCAGCGTCTGAAGCAGATGGGCGTTGCGACACCAAACCCGACGCTATCGAATTCGTCAACCGCAACTTCTTATCCCGGCTTCCCAGAGCAAAAGCCTGGAGAACCTAGGTTCCCTCCATCAACCCAGAATACCACGTTGAACGCCCTCGAGGCGCGGCAGCGGTTGCAGGAACGTGCGCAAGCCGAGTATGAGGACAGGAGTCAGGGGAGTGAATTTTTAGACGTGGGGACTCTGACACAGGTACTCATCATGCAGGGACGAGGTGTCCCGCATGCCGATATCGAGAAGAGGTTTAGGCTTAAGAGAGGCGTCGTAGACAGATTAGGGCCTAAGGGAGTTACTGTGCCATATGGCCAAATCCTATGATAATACCTGGGAATAGATGGAAAAGGGGGGAAAACAAATCATAGCATTGCTAGGAACTTAAAAGTTTACTGGTTTTGGTGTATATTATGCATTCGAGATATATGAAAAGGTACGTAAAGACGCCGTCTTAAATACGCTCGAATATAAGTGCTTATCCCAACTCAGTAGCCTCAAACCCAGCCGCAAATGGTGTCCATTCGTTCATCGAGAAGGTCGCCCTCCAGCATATATCTTGTAAATCTACTTGAGATACCAATATCTATGCGCTCTACCAAGCGGAGTGCCCGCCATCGATACGTAAGTCGGCTCCAGTCATGAAGCGGCTAGCGTCACTGAGCAGGAACACGGCCGCGCCGCGGTAGTCCTCCGGTTTGCTCAGCTTGTTTAGCATATTCTGCTTGGGCCACTCAACACCTCGGTCCGGGAACTTCTCGAACAGTTTCTGGACCATTTCCGTCACGATATAGCCCGGCGAAATGGTGTTCACGCGGATGTTCTTGACTCCCCATTCCATGGCTAAGTTACGACTAAGTTGGAGTACAGCAGCCTTGGAGGCGTTATATACCCTAGTAGCCGGTTAGGTTTTTGGTGTTTTTAAGCATCTAATGAGAGGTCGGGACTTACGGGCAGATTAGGCCGCGGTTTGCGATACTACCGCTCATACTAGCGATTAGAACGATGCTTCCGGGAGTGTCGTTCTCGTACATGTATTTTGCCACGGCCTGCGCCGTCATCAACACGCCGGTAACGTTGACTCCTAACATACGGTTTGAATCCTCCGCCGTATAATCTAGAGCCGGAGTTTCCTGCTGGATACCGGCTGCTGCGATTAGGCCATCAATGTGGCCCTCCTTCTCGAAGACATCTCCAGTAATCTTCTGGAGGTTCGCGGCACCATCTAGCACGTCGACCTGATGGTAGTGCATTGAGGTGCCTAGCTCCTCTTTAGCTCGACGTGCTACTTTGTCATATTTCGAGCTTGAATTTGGTTCGGGTTGTCTGTCATAGACGTGCACTATCGTTTACTATACTCAGCTTTTTGTCGGAGAAAAAATTGTTCGTTGCTCATACCTGTAGCGCCTGCTTCTAGAAGAGCTTCGGCTTGTACGAGGCCGAGTCCTTGTGCTCCACCCGAGACGACAATAACCTTGCCCCTCAAATCGAATTCGGGCAATACCGATGGGCTTCCCTGAACCGGCTCTCGCTTAGAACCGAGTACAGTAGTGTTATGGAAGGATCTATGTGCTGGCCGATCTCCGGTAGGCAACCTGCAGGCCGCCGATCCCGTCGCCCTAGCGGCGGCAAGGCTGCATGCCGGCATCGCTCGCGGCGTGGCGCGGGCAAATCTGCCTATGGAAGGAGCAGCAGCTCGAGATATCCGCGGAGCTAGCGTCGTCATTGTGAGTAGATCCTGCTTTTCAGGTCCTAAGGTTCCTAGGCTTTGGAAGTCTCAAGGTACGTATAGGCCTAGGTACATAGAAATAGGTATATGTTCTCTAGCTGACTGAAGCAGGGAACCCCTGACCCAAAGAATGCAGGTTGATGTATGTCCTGTTGAAGAAAAATGACAACCTCCTAAGCTGAGAGACACAAGGAACCGGCAATGGCACGAGTATCCAAGAACAAGAAAAAGGGGTGTGTGAATGATGGAAGAATCCCATTGTGACTGAAGGTCTGCTCCCGTCGGGCTTCCTATATAGCAAAGTTTTACCCCCCTGCTCGAGAGAGCCATCGTGGGCCGAAGGCTCTTATCCGCCAAGGTGCTTCGTTACGCCCAAGCTTAGCCCCTCTTCCCCTTGTCTTTTCAGACAAAGCGGCGGACATACCTCCTAGAGCTACCGGCGAAGCAAATAAAAAAGACTGTGATGGGGGTCTCGCTCCGCTCCCCCTAGGGAAGAGAGGGGCCAAGAGCTCCGGTGTTGGAACGAGAGTTCAACGATTCTAGAGCTGAGTATAGCCATCCCCACTGGTACAGTAACATAGGAAATAACAGGCTTCGACTACCTAAGTAGGTAAATTGGGGTGAGGGGACCGGTGAGGGTATGAAATCCGATATGTGACTAAGACCGACGAACGTCTAAACCTGTAAGGTATAAAATCTGGCTCTCGGTGACACCGTAAGGCTATCAGAAACACGACAGCTTTGCTCTCGAAGCGTTACGAAGCCAGCATCACCCCCCACGTGCCTTTTGTTGAACAAAGAAAACCGTAGGTGAATCATCAGATAGACATCACGGGGGCAATAGTTTATAGGCTTCGGGTTGCCTATTCGGGCAATCCACGAAGGAATTGAGTAAGGTGGAGTTAATACGGAACCCGCTAGTCAACGTCAGGTTCATCCTTATTATAAAACATTGCACAAAGTTGACCGTATCCCGTAACAACTTTTATGATCACGTTTGAGACTAAGGTGCTTTAGTATGTTAGGAGATTAGGCTGGACCCTGCCTACATACACATCTAGTATCTCTACGGCCTGTCGACCGGACAAATCGGCGAGCGGTTGAGGGTATAATATTCGCTGATATCAACTCTACGCCACATGATCGCATTTTTTCGGTTCCGTTTCCATGCATCGCTGCCTCACCACAGATAAATACGACTGTGTATACAAGCTGCGCGTCCCCGCATTGCCATGCTTTTGCTTTTCCCCGCGATTTACTCTGGGGTCACAACGGTTGCAGATTGGAGGGTTCATGAAGAATGATCCAATGGCGTCTCCTTGTTAGGGAGTGTCAAGGTATCGGATAGGTTTAGCTCTGCTTACAGTTCCGCCACATTAGTCTCTTGTCAGACCGTTAGAAACAGTGATACAACAGCTTCTAGCGAGTCTTCGGCGAGATCTGTATATTCGCCTAGACATTATTTTCTGTATCCCCCCCTTCCGCGATTGGTAAGTCTGAATCTGACTCGCCTACCCGTCTGTTTGAGGCTTATACTTCGTTATTCCGGCTCCCCGTTGTTGACTTGTCAACTTCCAAGGCTAATTACCAAGATTGCCGGCCGGTTGCCGTCGAGGAAATGCGATAGATCAATTCGGCACTTGGCATAGTCATCGGAAAACGTAAGAATATTTTACCACTGGTCGGGTGTTTCTGGTACGGTCCCCCTACCCCGGCGCACATACAGCAAGGCCCCTACTGCAAGATATAGTTGACGAAAATGAGGAGTTTCTTTAATTGGGAAGCCGCTCGCGTTTTCAGGCTTCGAATCACGAGTCCTTCCTCGCAATCTGAGCTCCTGCTTCTAAGGGTCCTCCGGTTGGGTAGGTAACATTCAGGGTCTCACCTGTACTCAGAATGGATGCCTATCTCTCAGCCCTACACGCCTGCTGGGAGGGCAACCTATTAAGAATAAAAGCGCCTACGGCGGATGTCTAAATAATAGTTATTATCTACAGATAACCAAGTGAAGCCTCAATTGCCTCGGCCAAGAGGCAATGTCACTGTTTGTACATGCCTAAGCCGTTCAATAACCGGCAAAGACATTTAAGTGTCATGTGAATGAGAAGCACAAGGCCAGAATTGAAGACCAGATCGTACGAAAGTAGTCGAGGGACCAATTGCCGAATAGACGGAGCCTCGAGACAACTCAGAACATCGCCACCGTCGTGAAGTATTTCCCTTGAAAAGAGCGATTTTCATGATATCGGCCTCGTCGCTTGCTCTTTTCGTTGTCCCGGAGCACCAAGGTCTCAAATGGCTACAATTGCTGCCCAATATGTCGAGAAAACCAACATATCCAAACCCCAAATTCGCAGTAGACGACCAAGGCCCTCATCTAGAATCTGCGACATTCGGAACCCAAAGACGATCGCCTACAAGGAGTATCAGAAATCATCGTAGGTTAAAATCCAAGGTAGAATTTAAGATAATAGGGGGGTTTCTCTAGAACCCTAAGACTGACAGTGGCTACTACTGCCCTCCAAACATACATACCCCTTTACCCCTTTACCCCTTACTAAGTAGACACGGTAATCATTATATGGCCAATATCTGAAGGGAGTATGAAAGGATTCAAGGATCTGCGTAAAGAATGAGATGGGCAAATAAAACCATTGGATTGTGAGGAAACTTACGAATTCAGGTGGTTTGACAACATACGCACCTGGGCAACTAGGAATAATCTCGGAGTTGCGTAGAAGTATGAACAACAACGTGTTCTTAATCCATCATTTCGACCACGTTTTTGCCTAGATCGAAACACATATCTATTATTTCCGATCCGTAGTGCCGCTTCTTCTTAACTTGCATGTGACAGCTTTGCATGGGCTACGTATGAAGGTTGACCAAGGTACCTATAAGCCGGCTCAAACCGCAACCGCAGTTCCCCAAATCGTAACAGTTAACTGTTAAAAGCCCAATAACCGTCAACATGGGCGCCGTCCTCCAATGAAATGCAATACCAAACGGCTCAATTTATGGGGATGGCATTATGCCAGATAAGCTAACTACGACTCTCTCGAGTCTAAATTGACTCACCGCTATCACGGAAACCTGTTTTTTGATGACGTATGTGAAGACATGCTGTAATGTCTGCCAGATAAGACTCATCGTAACGTTGCTGGGTGAATAGTAAACCCGGTAGAAACTAATGTATCACTTAAGGGGATCATGTTGATGAATGCAGAAGGACCCAATGTCCCGTTGTTACAGCCAACACATACATCCGTAATCGTCCCGAAGTTGCACTGCAAGCATAGCGTCTAAAATGAGGACAGAAACTGAAGAGTTTCAGTATCTCCGCTCCTCAGATATCGAAAGAGGGATATTATTAAGGCAGTAATTAGTTCTCTAACACGTGAATATATAAATGTTCACCAGATTTGGTAGACGTAACCGTATACTCTCGTTCCTATTAGTACCTATATATGGATTTAGATAGGGTTTTCGGGAACTGTTCCTAAGCTTTATCCTTTCTGCTGGCCAATAGTTCCATCACACATGGTATATATGAATAAGTAAATTTTAGGACACGGTATTAAGTGAAGGTGTAGTTCTCTGGATGCCGTTTAAGGAAGGCGTACTTTTATGAGGCTAAATAGCTTGATACATTATAATTAGTAACTAGTGTATAGACAGGTCTAATGCGATCGATCTGCAAATCATGATCAAAGGAGAAAGGAAGTCGCCAATCAAACAACTTTATCTGAAGCCAAGCTCTAAGTATCCCCTTTAAGTGGTACATGACTGCAAGTCAGGGATTAAAGAATAGATATACTGCTGGTAGACCAGACCCATTATACTAAAAGTTTCAACAAGCCAATGGCATAGGAGATACATGGTTTCACACCTACTTTTCCTTGCCAGTCATACTGCCGATGCCCTGATCTACAACTGCCAACGTGGGATGAGAACCCTGCTTTTATGGGTATAAGTCCGTGTTTAGGTGTATTCTACCTACCTTCAAATCCCCAGCCACAGCCATTGACCAGTGGAGGGGATAGAGACTAGGTATTATTCCAAGGACACAGACCTTTATTCAATTTCACACTCATATGTCAAATTGAAGACTTGCTCAAGACTGTAACTGGGTTTTCGTATTTGAAAGTAGGATTGTTACGTAAAACGTACCGGAAAGACATGGTTCTATGAATGTTGCATAAGAAAATGGAACCGATAGGGGACGGATGGACATAATAGCTGTTGTAGCCGCTTTCCTTGCGAGCCTTCGTTGACAAAACATGTTCCGGGGTTTTGACCGTGCTGTCTGTCGTATGAAGAATCATAAAGCAACGTCGAGTACCCAGTCTGATTTTTTATTAAAACAAAATCCTTGTTAATACTAGCACCATGGAGGAGATACTGATATTGCCAGCGTGTTTGCTATGAAAGATATTTAATCTACTCTATTAACTTTATACAATAGTATGTTTAAGCTGAAAAACCTCGGACTTCAGAATTCAATATGACGACTTACGACAAGCCACACCAAACCTTTGCTTCACTAATTAGTGACTAATACTTTCTTATTGCATATTACTAACAAATCCGTTATTACAATATGGATTTAAGACTAGGATACCCGATAAATGCATGCATAGTCGACACGGTGGAGGTCTCAAAATTAGCCCCCACAATTGTACGTACTCCAGCTGCGCCACAGCAAGGCAATAGGGAAATAGGGATCTCCATCTTCAGCCCTTTTTGCGCGAGGCTCTGTTTTACTGTGTACTTACCGTCCGGTATCTGATTTTCAGTCCATTCCCTATTAGACTTTTCATAGGATCGAAGCCGTAGTCTTCATTGAATGGCTTCGTTGAGATTGTGGCCTTTATGCAGTCCCAATGGCACGTGATGGGGGCTCGAGGCTGACGGCTGTCTGGTGAGTTACATCGTGGCCCTGCTATACCTGAATACCGGCTAACCTTTGAGATAGCTTTCTTGCCTCATATATCTGGCTATCATGTTCCTTACAGAGACATTCATTAATAGGTGCGCTCTTCTTCGTGATGCCCCCTCACCGTAGGCGTTTGGGGACTTACCGCCTCACATAGATCAGCCACGGCTGTCTTCATTCTTACTCCTTTTCATTTCAGGCACCATAGCTTTCATAGCTAGCCTGTTTTCGAAATGGCTCCCCGGCGCAGATGGAAGGTTTGGTATGTTTGGATTGCTTTCTAGCGAAGAAACGACTTCTGACATGAGCGACAGATTCGGAGGCTGTTATAAAGGGAATGCAGTCCTCCCTTCCACACCGCCCTCGACGTTTTTATGTGCCTTGTATCATATTTCTCATCGTTTTTCGACTAGAGATCGTGCATAAGGTTATGCGCGACTTTCAATGTGCCGCCGAAGGCATAGAGGTAAGATATACCTCTAACCATCGAAGCAACGACATATGAACCTAACACTTTGCAGGCTTTTCTTCCTGTATTTCTAGCTGCTCACGAGTTCTTCTCGCATCGTACGAGCCAGGTCATGTCTGACGAACCGGAAGACATGTGGGGCAGCCCTTTAGAAGATTTCAAGAATTGGCTCATGAGCTCCCCGATCACTCTTCTCTTCAGCACTATTCTCTTTAGCTATGGTGTTTTCATGGTGGGAGACCTCACTTCAAGATCTACTTATTTTTGCTCCACCTTGGTGAATCAGAGCTCATTCACTATACTCATACAGTGGCTGGGGGTTTTCACTGACGCCGTTATCTTGATCATGTTATGGAGGGTGCTTTCGTGGGCGAGGACCACGAGAAGCCGCCTCCGAACTCTTGGCGGAATTCTAATTTTATCATCCCTTGGCGTCTCATCTCTATGGATGGTAGCGCGACTTTCCCAGCATCAAGAAATTATTGGTCACCATCCATTCAGGGGGATCGGTTCTCTCTACTTCTTTGACGTTTCTAGCACGGCACTCCTCATTTCTACTCTCGTTATATCGACGGCAATGTGGATCTGCGACGCGACAATATTAGAACCTACAGCTATCGCAACCTTTACCTCTGGCTTGCTTGGGAGTGTTCAAAATGTTCTGTTGATCGGAACATATCAACAGACCACGTCCGGCCAACCACTGTTGGTACTATTTGTTATCTCGGTTGGGTTCATTCTCTTTACTTATGCAAACAACATGAGATGGATTATCTTGTTCAAGAGGGTATTTCTCCTGCTGTTGCTTGCTTCTCTATTCATCACATCGGCTCTCTACGCTACGTTCAGGAGCAAGCATTTGGACCGTCACCCTGTTGACGATCTCGTCTATAAGAACAGGGTGGAAGCTGACCGTTGGCTTCGGCACGCAACTGTCAGTACTACCCTGAAATTAGCGGTCACCGAATACAAGGACCGCCACCAAGGGCGTGATCCACCGCCAAACTTCGACAAGTGGTTCGAATTTGCACAGCAACGGAAGTCTGTTGTGATCGATAGGTTCGACCAGATCGAAAGGGATATCTTGCCCTTCTGGGGCATGAAACAACAAAAGATTCAAGAGGGCCTGAATCGACTGAAAGTGTTACCTGATGTTGGGATCATTACCATTGCAGAGGGAAAGGCGTCTCACAACCAGCTAGCTGACCCTACGCACAATGTGATATTGGACGAAGCGGTATCGATGATTTCAAAATTTGTCGAATATCTTCCTGCTATGTCTATTGCTATCAACATGAAAGAGCGGCCTAGGATTTTGGTTCCTTGGGACGACGTTCACAGGTTCATTATGGCTGGAACTAAACCTCGGTTTCAGCTTCTTCACCCTCGCTCACGGAACCGCCTAGTGGACGAACCTAAGCTAACAGACAGTAATGCTGTTGATGTCTCCAAGGAGGTTCTGGGATCAACTACCCAGCCATACGTATCTCCGAAGAAGTTTAGACAACTTGAGGCTTTGGCATGTCCTCCGGGATCAGCTGCCCGAGGAGGCGTGCATTGGGACACGAGGGATTTCTGTTCCTCATGTGTCAGACCTCACTCGGAAGCGCAGTTCCTGCAGGACTGGGAAATGTTCCTTGATCCATGCCACCAACCGGACATATTCAACCTACACGATTTACATACTACACCTCATCTTCACGACCTACACCAAGATCTCTTGCCCCTCTTCAGCAGATCGAAGACGGATAGTTTCAACGATATATTAATACCGCTCATACGTCCGGTGAACGAGGAACACGACGAGATCGGCTTCGATCAGAAGAAGGAAATCGTGTTTTGGCAAGGGGATGCTAAAGACTCGCAAATCGTGACCCCTCAATCCCTACTCGGCGGGCACCGCCACCGACTAGTACATCTCGCCAACAACGCCAGCGCCGTGGATCAGGTGTCCATGCTCCTCGACGTTCAGGTCAACAAGAAGGACAAGTTCCAGTACGAGACAACGCAGCTCAAAGAGGCGAACGGTCCCCTGCCTTTCGAGTTCTCGTTCACCAACACCGAAGCCTGCGACGACGCTAACTGCCAGCTCCTGCAGCGGGAGTTCGGCTTCAAGGAGCCGGGCAAGGCCCTCGAGAATAGGTACGTGGTGCTGCTCGACAGCGCGGACGGGCCGCCACAAGACCTGCTGCCGACGCTCCGGTCTAATAGCGTGCCCGTACTATCCTCCGTTTTCCGAGAGTGGTTCACGGAGAGGTTGATGCCGTGGGTCCATTTCGTGCCTGTGGATCTCAGATACCACGCCCTGCACAGTACGATGGCGTATTTCATCGGCCTGAAGAACCGCGGCCCGATTAATGGGAGAGTCCAGACTACTGATGGTAGACACGAGGACGCACGGTGGATCGCGGAGCAGGGGCGTAAGTGGGCTGATAAGGCTGTTAGGAGGGAGGATATGGAAGTTTACTTGTTCAGACTCCTGCTCGAGTGGGGGAGGGTCGTCGACGAGAATAGGGATAACTTAGGCTTCACGCTGTAAGTGTAGCCTAAACTGGCGTACATAATTAGGGAAGGTGTCTGTAATTATCACACGCGTGTTCACAATACCTGGAATAGCTAAGTGGGTAATAAAATAGAGGCGTTTCGTGGGTACCTATATCAAACTTGTTCACATCGTATCATGTCAGTGGCGTCCTTGTTTGCTACGGCAATATACTTAGTACCTTTAGAATATCAACTAGCGGTTTCTAGAGTGTTGACTCACAGTCCCGGCGTTTGTACCCAGGCAACAGCCGGGAACAGACATAAGTGAAAACGCCACGATATGCATATCCGTATTGTTGACGGCTGTTAGCCAATATCACTCGGATAAGTGTGAATTTCCGTGTTTTTTATTCGTGAACTACAGGATTAGGAGACTAGGAGGTTTAGATTTGTGAACAGCGTTAAAATTGATTTGCTGGCGCCCAATAATATGGTCGTATGTGAACATTATAGTATATAGAAAAGCAAAACGAGAGAAAATTATCTAAGCTTGGCGCGTTGGGAATTCATAGTCAGTCTGTTGGAGTATGTGATAATGAATACTTAAGTAAAGAAATCTTGCCATTTTCTATTTTTTTGCGAGTATCATCCCCTTCAACTCTAGAGTTTTATTCTTCGAGGTTTTCTAACATGATGGGATTGAGCCATAGCAAATATACTATTGATGTTACCGTAGATGGTGACATGATCAATAAGCGGCCTCGAATTAGCGAAGAGGCAATGGCTACAGGGCCCAACAAGTCCACAGTCAGCCCCTCCCGTGTGGGCCTCGAGCTTCCAAGAGTCCATATCGAAAACGAAAGCAATAAGGGGAATTTGGCACCGATCAAGGTTGAAACTTTGGAACCCAGCCTAAAACCACCTGTACCACTTCTCCAACGGCTCCAAATCCATGAGTGGGACAATGACGAAGATAATATTACGGTGGTGGATACCGATACCTCTGAGCTCACATGGTCTGATTGCGGATCAGAATATAGAAGCAGGGAATCAAGCTTAGGTGAAAAAGACGACGACAATGACGACGACATGTATATGGTGATCCATGATGGTCCATATGCTGACAGCATTCGCGAGCTGAGACGGAAGGAAAAGTCCCGTTTCCCTGTCGCTTTGGTGGTAAAGCTAGAGACCAATCGCCTGAGAAAATTGAGCAACCCGGGCGTGCGAAACTCCCCGTCGACGATTGTCCCTCCTTCCAGAGGCTTTGTGATCATGCATGTGTCAGACCCATTGACTTCTCCTACTGGGGCAGTTCACGAACGAGAACGTGCAGTGGTTGGGATAGCCCAGAGTCTTGAGAAAGCCAATATCGAAGCTATGTCATACTTCTGCCACCATCATCACGGGCACATGTGTGGCTTGGATGTGATAGGAAATAGCCGACAGAACCGTGTAAAATCACCATTCATGGAGGTCAAGGAGTATAGTGGTATACAATCGTTTGAGGCGTTCCATCACGCCAGTGGCACAAGGGATTGTTCGGCTTGGGGTGTTGATCCAACGGGCTGCTTGGGACTCTTAGCTGTTCACGGTATGAAATGTTTTAGCATGGTTTATGTGAAGGAGACATACTGGTTCGCTTGAAGAGAATGTCTATTGGAGGCGTGAATTGAAGAATTAGGTACTGTGTTCCCTGAGGCTGTATGGTCGGGGTTTCAAGGTAGTTTTAAGTAGTTGGTTTTTGTATTCGCAGAGAAAGAAAAGAAAAAATGTTATCATATCAGAACACTTGCTCATGAGATGTATGTCTTCTAGCACCTGCTCTTTATGTTGTTGCAATATGAACCGTGATATTGGTGTGAAATGGTTGTTAATGATTGGTTGGGGGTTTGGTGTGGACGTAATCCCTGTTCATGCGGGAGGCGTAAAGACGATTACCTAACACAGTATTGTTTCACAAATCAATTCAATACTTGCATAAAGCTTCGTTTGTTGAATTATTGCATGATGTGACGTCGTGTACCTGACAGGCAGCTTCTCTCGACATTGCTCCCCACTTCGACCAATCCAATCCCGCATCACCAACTTCACAACTTCACATCTCTCACCTCCCACCTCGACGACGACATTGACGACGACTACTTTCCCCCCTTTTAAGAAGCATATTTTGGCGACAACATATTGCGACACATTTTAAACTGCTGTCCTATCATTCATGGTCATCAAGTCTCAAGTACCCCAATTACGAATTAGGCTGCGGCGATATTTGAACTGAGACCCCACCGACGATGGCGGTCATTGACGAAGATACATTCTCCAGCATTCCCTGGAATAGCAGTAACAGTGCTTCCGATGCTGCAGAATCAAGCTCTTCAACGCCCGTAGTAAATGCAGAACCACCGACCGCCGAAGACCAACATCATGGAGAAGACCTACAACTCCAAGACCCCGGATTGTCCGGTGACATATTAGAGTGTACCGTTTCGGAACCTCGCAAGGAGCAGGATGGCACCAAAGACGCTTTCGTATCATATCTGATTACTACTAACGTAAGTGATTCTATAGAATACTCATGGTCTTGGAAGCCATTGTACTCACTATTTTCTATAGTCAACATTTCCCTCCTTCCAGAAACCCACATTTACCTCCCGCCGTCGCTTTACCGATTTCGTTTTTCTTTACAAGTCTCTTTCTAAGGACTATCCTGCATGCGCCGTACCGCCTCTTCCCGACAAGCAGCGCATGGAATACGTGCGAGGAGATCGCTTTGGCCCGGATTTCACCAATCGCCGAGCCTATTCCCTACAACGCTTCCTGATGCGCCTCACTTTACATCCTATCCTCCGCCGAGCTCCTATTTTACACACTTTTCTGGAATCCCCCGACTGGAACGCGACTATGAAATCCCGCGCAGCTAGAACTAGCACAACCTCGGAGCAAGGCAGTAGTGGTGTCTTCGACAACTTTGCTGACACTTTCATCAACGCATTTACCAAAGTCCACAAGCACGACAAGCGATTTATAGAGGTGCAGGAGAAGAGCAATAAGCTGGACGAAGATCTAGGGCACGTTGAAAAAGTTGTGGCGCGGGTAGCCCGACGGGAGACGGACATAGAGACGGACTTGCGAGATCTCACGGAACAATTCCAGAAACTCATCACACTTGAACCGGGAGTAGAAAGCGCCGTTCACGGCTTCGCAGCTAGCGTGGAGGACACGGCAACCGGACTCAAGAAGCTGCGCGAGCACACGGATCAGGACTACCTCGGCAGCCTGCGGGACATGCAAGCGTACAGCCAAGCGCTGAAGAACCTGCTCAAGGCGCGGGAGCAGAAACAGCTCGACCACGAGCAGCTCACGGAGTACCTCAACAAGTCGACGGCGGACCGCGACGCGCTGGCCAGCGGGTACGGGTACGGCAGCGCGGGGGCGCTCGGGGGCGCCGGCGGCTACATCCGGTCCAAGATCGAGGACGTGCGGGGCGTGGACCACGAGGCGAGCCGGCGCGAGCGGCTGCGCAAGCTGGAGATGCGCATCGACGAGCTGACGACGGAGGCGGAGCGCGCGAAGAAGACGAGCGAGGCCTTCGACGAGGAGGTCGTCAAGGAGGTCGTCGACTTCGAGAGGATCAAGCGGATCGAGCTGAAGAGGCAGTTCGGCGGGCTCGCCGACGCGCACGTCGAGTTCTACGGCGGCGTCATCGACGTCTGGGAGCAGTACGTCCGGGAGATGGAGAAGGAGGGCCTGAGCGAGTCGGCGTATACGGGTTGAGGGGATGGCGATGGCGATGGTGATGGGAGGGAGCTTTGCCGGCATGCTATCGAAACTGGATGGCCGGATTTCAACTGGTGGGTGGTTTTGTTGTGCTTCGCCTAGCCCGACGACCTGCACCTCAATTCCGAGTAAGCTAGCGCTATTCACTTGATTACTTAAGTTGCGCAAAGCTTATCAATCAGGAATATCTTACGAACTTCCATCGATGTTGTTTCAAGGATCGAGATAGCAAAATCTGAGATGGCGTTGAAGAATATGGATTGGACGGGTGGATGGACGGATGTACGTACCTAAGCAAGCCGGAGTGTAAGCAAGCAATGGAACGGAATGAATGAACACTAGGGAGTTTAGGGGGGTTCATACGGCGTTGAAGGGAAATTTTGAGTCGTGCTGTCTCATAGAAAAAAGAGAGGAGCTTTCCTCTTGTTCGTTTACATATCTACAAGGTTACGCTCTACACTTTTGCACTCTTATGTGGGATATGATATCCTTCGGGGAACTGTGCTGTGCGATTGGTAAGAAGTTCACGTAATGGCATTTTGAACTCTGGGTGAAGAGTACTCAGTGGCCTCTGTCTTAATCTAATATATCCGAGGACAAGCAGGTAAGATACTTAAGATCTCATTGTGATGAAATGAACCAATTGAATACTTCGCAAAAAATACCCTACATCTATTTATACTCCCCAAACGCCGTACGGGACCATGCCATATGTCGATACTACGAAAAGTATGCCTTTATATACAGAACGACAGAACAGCAGTAAAAAAACAGCGATGCGGTATGCTATGATGAATCTAAGGGGGTTGGTTGATGTTATCCACATGCCATTTCCATGATTGTGATTTCCGAGACGAGTGATGCTTTAACTTTTTTTACCAGAATTCTCTATACCACCTGAGACCCTATCTACCATCACCTAGCAGTCTAGAGCTCTGCTTCTCGGCGTGACCCGGTCTTCCATCGTGGTCATCGTCGTCGTCGCCGTCTTCGTCGTGGCTGGCTATGCTAAAGTGATCGGTCCCTGACGATTCCTCCGCTTCGTCTTCGCTGCCGCCCGCAAAGGCATCATACAATTCGCCAGCACGTCGCTTCTGACCCTTCTCGCCAGCCGCGCCGAGGCCTTCACCGCCGTCATCGGCATTGAGGGGCTCGAATTCGTAGTCGTCACGCGGGTTGTTGAGGCGCTGCTTGCGGCGCACAAACCAGAACCACGCGCCAAGTCCGGCGCAGAAGGCGACGATCAAGCCGAGAGCGCCATAGATCCAGGCTTGGGTGCTAGAAGAGACGCCGAAGGTGGGGAGGAACGAGGGCAGCCAAGAGCTTTGCGTAGTTGTCTCCGCCGCTGCCTCGGTGCCCGTCGGGGTAGCGACACTTTCGCCGGAAGTCTGAGTAGGCTTTGTGGGTCGCTCGGGATGATCCGATGGCAGGGCAGTGGGCAAGACAGTGTTAGTGGCTTCCGGAACAGAAGGCAGGCTAGTCGTGGACGCAGGTAGAGTGGCGGTGCTAGTCACATCGTGGTCTGCGTCGTCATCCTCACTAGGCATAGGCAATACCGTAGCTTTGGAGGCATCGATACTCTCACCCCACAACTTGAGATGCCAATCGGTGAAGTTGCCTGTATTGTCGTTGACCTTGGTATCGCGTACAATAAGTGTCCATTTGCCAACTCCAGATTCACCCCTGAATTGCTGTTAGTCTCGAACATTGTCAATATGTATATGGAGGTAAGCAGCTTACCAATGAGCGACAGTCATGAAAGTCCAGTCATCATAGCCCTCGGTGCTAGTATCTAGCTTACGCGTGGCTGACAAGTGACTGATCACGTTGTTAGGACTAATAAGATCAACGCTTAGATCTCCACGGCGGGTATGTTCCACATTCATTGTTACGGTGACATGCTCTAGGCGCTCAAGATTGGCACCCTTGAGCATGTCTTGGGTGACCTCGAAGCTAACCGATAAACCTTGGTCACCTTGAGGAATCTCCTTGTGCACATGTAGCCACGGAGAGTAGTACCAGGCCTGAGGCTTAACATTCTTCCAAGTCTTCGCTACCTCCACAAGAGCCCAACTGTCAACCTTGCCGTAGCCAAAGGTGTGGCTGAACTGCTTGCCGATAGTGGTAGGTTGCCACTCGCCAGTGTCTAGGTCGACAGGTACCGCACTATGCAACGCGATGTATTGCATGTCTCTCCAGGTCAAGTCAGGACGAACCTCGAGGGCTAAAGCGAAGATTCCGGCAGCCAAAGGTGCGGCGGCAGAAGTACCGCCATGCCCATTATAGCATTGGTTTTCGCCGACATCAGTGGTGTGAATGGCGTCTCCACTGCCACTGCTGTAGGTAACGACAAGCTGGGCCGAGCACTTTTCGGAGTAGTAAGGATGTACACCTTGTCTATCGATCGCGCCAACAGTGATACTGTATATGCTATTCGTGTAACCATCAAAATTGCAGTTGTCTTCACTTGCGGCGCCGTTGCCACTAGCAAAAACGTAGATAGATCCTTTCTTGCCGCGTCCATTTTGCACTCCGTTCAGCATAGCTTTCTTGATTAGGATACCGGGGGCGTCCATCGATTTTCCATCATCCGGCGGACCCCAAGAGCAAGAGTATATATCGTTATGTTGGAAATCGTAGTTCATAGCCTCGGCCTCGTCCGCGTCGCTGATCAGCTTACTGAGAATTCGAATGCCCGCAATCTTGGAGTCGTACGCGACACCAACACCACAGACATCATTCCTAGCAGCACTGACTTCACCGGCACACCGGGTACCATGTCTGTCGTCGGATAGGGTCGGACGAGGCTCGGGCCTCTGGTCGTTGAAGTCGTAACTGCCCTCAGCGTAGTAGTTAGGCTTCAAGTCGTTGCTGTACATATCCAACCCATCGTCCACGATAGCTACTGTTGCGTTCTTGCCCGTGACTCCTGCAAGCCAGACACCGGTCACATTTACGTCATGGCCCAACTGAACCGTATTTAGAAGATGCCATTGCTCATTGAAAATCGGGTCAGAGATGCCAAGTGTCTGCATCACAGACTTTTGCTTTTCCACCGTTTTCGCATCGGCCTGGTCTGCTCGTATCGTGGGATAATGGCCGTTTGGAGGAGGCGGGATAACTCGCTTTTGCATAGGAGCCCGCAATTTCTGCTTATGAGAGGCCTTTACGCCGTCAATGATGTCTGCACCACCAAGCGAACGCTTCCGCCGACGTTCCTGGACTGCGCGCCGTACGACATCCACTTCGGCCTTGGAAGTGGAAAAGATGTGATGACCCGGGAGTTGGCCTAACTGGCCCTCGTGCCTCAAGCCCAGCCGGGACGCGATTAAGTCGGGTTGCGCATCGCGTTCGAGGTGAAGAACGTAGTAATCGTTGGAGTCGAAATTCCGGCGTTGTACGGATGCAGTGCCTAGTCCAGCAAGGCCGCCGACAACAAGGCCGACTAAAGGAGCGAGCTTCATTGCGAGATCGAGTGAGCGTTATTCAAAACACCCCGCAAACCTCGGAACGGGATCGGGATCGGGAATGAGTCGGTATGTATCGATACAAGGAGTTCGTGACGATAAAGAGATACAATGATAGGGTCGATAGAAAGGACTTGACGAAAACGAATCTATGTAGGTAGTTAAGCGACCTTAGGTATTTCGTAGGTAGTGGATATTGTAGGTATCCAGAAAAGGCAGAGACGAAACAAAACGCCTTCGCTCAAGGCCATGCACGAACCCCCTTAATGAAACCGTGAAAGAATATCTTGACGGATGAAGAAGTCGGCAGCTTCCCCCATCGAGCAACAGAAGAGAGATCTGTCAATCTAGTAAACAGTAAACTTGTTATGGCTTTTGGTGTGTTGGAACCGACAAAGATAAATTCGGTCGAGTGTAGGAACAGGTAGGAAGAGGAATACGTTGAACTCCTCCCCGTTGTTGTAATGTTGTAATGGTTAGGTTCAAGGGTGCAAGTGTGGCGGCGTAATCCAATCTTTTCCGCTCTTGCCTTGTAAGCTTACGGTTTACAGGCTAAAGAAACCTTACATAATGCGGAAGCCAGGTGTTCTAAAACACTACCAAGCCACGCGCCACGCCATGCTTCGGGTCTAGGTTGAGGAGCGTGTGGGGAACATCTTAAATTGTGATTGGCTATTACGAGTTCTCGAGACCCCTAAAAAAGGCCTACTCTTTCCCTACGCTGCCTGAGCCAGCCTTAACAGAAATTCACCTGATCGCATCATGATGTACCTCATAGTACATATAAACGAGGCGATTCGGAAGTATATGTTGCGCCATTCGATCATTGAACAACCTTGGAAATTGCATGATCTTAGAGAAATGAAATCAATTATGAGCTGCTTATATACAGCCCGTTGCAGATTGAAAATGTTTCACTAATAGAATTAGCATTCCCCTTACAATAATGAAGACACAGGCATAGATTCGTGGTGGTACCGTACATACGTAATCGGGTATATAAATGCCAGTAACCGTTCCTGCCAGGTCCGCTCACTTACATAGGTATGTGGTACTTGCGGTGTTCAAACAGCTTCGGGACTCCACTTATCAAAGCACAAGCGTCTATCCGAACTTCAACAATTTCAAGTCATGAGCTCGAATGTCGACTATGGAATATTCGAGGATTATACTGTTCCCAATACTTCTACTAGGCGAACATATCCATCACATCCTCTGATATTTTATATGCACTCTGCAAAGAGTATCGTCAACAGAGCGTTCTATTCTAGGAATGACATCACAAGCTGAGCTAGGATCTGCAGTTGGACACCGTCGATATCTAATTAAAGATCTGAGAGCCCTAGAGCCTTAGAGCCTATTCTGTTTGTGGCCACACGGCTCATCCCGATACTTGGACAACTTTCGAAGTGAATTGAGACTCGCCGTTTGAAGTTTGTTACTTCTCAGGTACGTGAAGAAACAAACTTGCAACAGGAGATAACAGGATATCCCTAATATATATACATTGTATATTCCGAATTAGGTAGGTGAGGACTATCGTATTGTCGCCCTTGTCGGGAACTAATGTCTCTCTTTTATTGACTGAGATATATTTCGTTTCGAGAGGGGCTAACCAACCACCGTCATTTGTCGCTCTCTGACTTTCTAAGCTCTTAGTCTTACCTGGGTAGGCTTTTATACTGCTCACCGTACATAGCAGGAGAGATTCAGCTCTCGAGTTTTGAGGGCTGAAAGCCCCAGCATCTTTCGATTAACATACCTAATAGGTCAAATCCACTCACGAATGCAAGAAGCATTACCTAGGCGCATTACAAAACTCCGTTCTATAGTTGACCGCTTCTTTTTCCCAAGACGGTCTGTTAGAAAACAACGGACAATATAAAACATCATATATCTTCCCGCCACGGAATACGCCCGTACGATTTATCTACCTGGGTAGGTATTGTACGAGGCTAGATCTGTTTCTCACCGGGTACACGGACTATTACCCGTCTCCCGCGCCAGGATTCAAACGAAAAAAACCGGGAGGCTTGCAAGGCTCTGGACGTCCGAAAGGGAAAAGCAAAAAAGATCCCGGCTTCTTTTTTTGCTTTCGCCAGCCTTGGTAAAGCTGAAGAAGCTTAGCTCTCTTACCAGCCATATTATTATTTTTTTCGGCCAACAACTTGACCTTGATTAATACTACTCAAGCTTCGACGATTCTCCTCATGTTCGCAACAGCAGCTCTGTGACTGTACCTCTGATTTTCCCCTGCATTAATTATCTGCTACCCACAACTACCCGAGTCGCATGTGTCTGCATCGTATTGGTCATCATGGAAACCCGCAGATGATAGCTAGTCCGACACGCCTCCTTCCGTCCTAAGTTCAGCCTATCTCGCGGCCCAATCATCGCCGAGCCTGATTGTTGTTCATCATGTCTGCACCATATTGGGGCCAATTGCCCCCTCCAAATGCTCGCCGCATGTCCGGCGACTCTGGTCAACCTGATCGGCCTGATCGCAGACAATCTTTAGATCAGCCTCCAGCCCAGTTTCAGTCGCGATCGAATCGGGCATCCGTCCAAACCACACATACCGAATCTACCTTCAGTCCCTTAGAATCCCCCGCCACCTCATACTTCCCAAACACCGGGTTAGCTCCTCGCCCGTCCTCCCTGTCCTACGGACATAATCGATATCCTTCAGATCTGCAAGAAAAGCGGCGAAGACGCACCAGCCAAACAACAGAAGACATTCCGGAAGTCGGTTCGCACGACGAAGGTGCCCTTTCGCCTCCCCCAGCTGCTCCCGACGTCCCCAGAGCTCCGCCTGTGAGCTACAAGGACCCTTACAGACACAGTAGCCCAGCGTTCACCCCGACATATTCTTACAACGCAGACGGCCAACCAGGGCCGCCACTCTCAGCTTACAGATTCGGTTCTCCCAGATACGGATCCCCCGCTCAAGCACGGATTGCCGGAATGGAACCCGAATCTTTCTATAAGGATGCTACTCCACCAGCCGAGAAGCAAAACAGAGCGCCTACACTCGATCGAGCTCGACAGACATTTGGCGAAAATGAAGGCATCGATAAACTGGATAGGGATAATGGATCCATGGGTCGGCCAACGAATGGAGATCTGGAAGGGCAAGGAATTGTAGATCCATATGCACCAAAGAGACAACCAACCCTAGCCGGGCCACCGAGGCGTCCGACATTTGCAGACGATCGATCGCCGCTACAAAGGCTTGAGCTTACCCTCGATAGTATTACCAAGGAGGAGAAGCGGGCCCGTGTAGAAGCTGCCGAGCGACGTGCAAGGGAACGGGCAGTTCGAAGGGAGAATGCCGTCAATGAAGATAAGCTTCAGCCTCCTCCGGAGCGCTCGAGCAGCCAACAGGTTAAGGTTCGAGACCGACGTCAATCCGCGAGTCAGTACGATGACCCAATGCAAGTTCAACCATCGGCAGTCACGTTTCATGGGCCTTTGTCTCAGAACCCACCGGAGGAAACCAAGCAGTATACTCCACCCGGTCAATCTCCAAGCTCCAAAATCCCAGTCCCCAAAAATCGCAATATCGCAGCACCTCAAAAGACCGATCTACCCCAACGTAACTTAAGCTTTCGCGAGAGGGCTGCCAAAAATGACGGTGATATCTCAGCAGATGCGGATAGTAACTCACAAGTGTCGCCAATCAGTTCACCAGGTGGAGGATTTGCTCTTGCTCGGAATGGAAGTAACAAGCTCAAAAAGAACCCACCTAGCGATCCATGGTATGGTCAGCGTAAGGAAGCCGAAGAGAAATCTATGGCTCAAAGACGCAACTTACAAAGTGATGGAACCTATGAGATGCCTAGAGATATCAACACGGCACCAATAGTTGCTAGGCCCAGAAATGAGCCAATTACGAGGGACCCCACTTCACAGTATGTTGGTCGGCCTCCGGCAAGAGGTAAACAGTTTGAGCAAGAGGATTATGAAGAGCCTAGACAAAGAGGTGTTGCTGCTACATCTGGACCTGGTCGAAACGACTCTGTAGCCAGCAGTCAGCGCTCCCCGCCGTCACAGCAAACATTTCAGAGCTCACTACGGAATTCAGATGCTCCTCCCAGGAGTGCCGGCAAATCCGTCACCTTTCCAGATCGGCGCTACGAAGCTCAAGAGTTTGATGACGATGACTATGACTCGGATTTAAGCGAGCATAAGTTGGGTATTCATGATTACATGCACCGACGTAAGCTGAAGCCTGGTCGAGGGATGTATCAACCACCAAAATACTTGGAAGAATGGAAGAAGTCTACAGTCGGAACATTAGCGGGTTCTTTGCTCGATCTCAACGTGGAGCCCCCCAACCCTAACCCAGGTGCCGATAAAGGCACACCGTGGTGGGAGAACAGTGGCAGACGTAGAAGTAGCACGACAACACGACCGCCGCCAGAGCTTTTTAGTGAGACATATGATGATACGCAAGGTCCTACGAGGTTTAAGCCACCACTATATCTCAAATGTGGGCCGTTGCTACGTTATTGTGGTATGCGTCACGAAAAACCTCTACCGCGAGGCGGTGATGCGTCTATGAACCGAGATATATGGAGAGGCACCGTTATGATCGTAACGCAAGACACGGAATCGTCATATGACATTCCTCCGATCCTTCGACTTTTCGTTCAGCCAATTGAGCTCTTACCACCGCCTCCGGCGGAACTTCGCGGAGAGCAAGTCCTTCCACCAGAATACGTAGATCCGATTGCCGGCATACCGAAGCTTGGACGACGAGGAGAGACTCTTTTCGTGCGGCCGGTAGAACATCTAGAAGAGGCCAAAGATGTTTCGAGGTTAGATCCCGACGATGGTCTATTCGAAATCACAAGGTCCGCTCCCGACTTCAACAACGCGCCCGATCCACCTGGATCTTTCGCCTGCCGTAAGAGACGCACTCCGGTTGACGGCGAGAAGCTCGGAAAGTACAAGGACGTGCGTGGATTCCGCCTTCATGCTGAACGGGGCCACACTTTTTGGAGATTCAATATCGAAGTTGAGCTCCGGGAGAAGCAACAACGAATTGCCTACCGTATAAACCATGGCCCTGCGACGGGCTTCTGGGTACCTGCTCGGGACCAGTCGATGAACATCATGTTCCACAGTTGCAACGGCTTCAGCCTGAGTGTAAATCCAGACGATTTCAGCGGACCGGACCCCATGTGGCGCGATGTGCTTAATAACCATCAAACCCGGCCATTCCACGTGATGATCGGAGGTGGTGATCAGCTCTACAACGATGCTATTATGCGGGAAACTCGTCACTTCCAAGATTGGCTACAGATCAAGAATCCTCTACATAAGAATAATGCCCCCTTGACTCCGGAAATGCAGGATGAGATGGAGAATTTCTATCTAGAGAGATACATGATGTGGTTCTCACAAGGGTTATTCGGTCTAGCGAACTGCCAGATTCCTATGGTCAACATGTACGACGATCACGATATTATTGATGGCTATGGTTCATATCCCGATCATTTCATGAAGTCGCCTGTATTCAGCGGCTTAGGCAACGTTGCGTTCAAGTACTACATGCTCTTCCAGCATCAGAGTCTGCCTGATGAAACTGAGGAGACGGAACCAAGCTGGGTTACGGGTATCAAACCAGGGCCATATATCCGCGAGCAAAGTCGCAGCTTGTTCATGTTCTTAGGCAACAAGGTCGCGCTGCTCGCTGTTGATTGCCGGACTGAGCGCACGAGAGATGAGGTTGTAACTGAGGATACATGGAAGAAGCTTATGGACCGCTGTGATGCCGAACTTGTCAAGGGCGAGACGCAGCACTTGCTCGTTCTTCTGGGGGTTCCAATTGCGTACCCCCGGCTTGTGTGGTTGGAAAACATGTGAGTGGCATCCCCTAGCCAAAGTCCGACGCAGTACGAACTAACTTTCATAGCTTGACTTCGCGATTAATGGACCCGATCAAAGCCCTCGGAAAAGCAGGAATGCTAGGTAATTTCCTCAACCGCTTTGACGGGGGTGTCGAAGTCCTCGATGATCTCGACGACCACTGGACAGCAAAGAACCATAAGGACGAGCGGCGCTTCGTCATCGAAGACCTGCAAGATCTCGCTGTCGACGCGTCCGTGCGCGTGACCATCCTCAGCGGCGACGTGCATTTAGCGGCAGTTGGCCAGTTCTACTCGAATCCCAAGCTCAACCTCCCTAAACACAAGGATTTCCGGTATATGCCCAACATCATCTCCTCAGCCATCGCCAACACGCCGCCTCCGGATCTGATGGCGGATATCTTGAATAAGCGTAACAAGGTTCATCACTTCGACAAGGAGACCGATGAGGACATGATACCCCTGTTCACTAACGACGTCGATGGCAAGCCACGAAATAATAAGCACCTTCTTCCTCACCGCAACTGGTGCTCCATCCGCGAATACGTACCAGGGCAGACGCCGCCGCCTACCCCGCCACCAGAAGAGTTCGACGAGACTCCCGAGGCCACTCCCCCGAACAGTCGGGGCGGTCTGCTTCGCAGGTTCTCGCTTTCGAGTCGGAAGGGCTCGCAGGCTCGCCCGAATACCTCGCACGCACCCGTCGACCGCTCGCGCCCGCCCGTGTCTGGCGGCGGTGGTCTCTTCCGATCGCTTTCGCGCCGGGCTTCTGATGCGGGGACTCGGCCGAATAAGCTCTTGCGCACGCTGTCACTCGGCCGAGGCGATTCCGCTCGACGGGGTAGTACTAGCGCCGGTAACGGCGGCGGCAGTGGCGGTGGTGGTCTATTCCGCAGAAGAAGCACGGAGCGCGCGGACGACGGCGGGATCAACGGCGCCTGGGGCCCTGACAGCGAGGACGACGAGGATGCCGTCTATGAAACGCAGCCCCAAAGATACGCAAGGCCAAATACAAACCAGACTCCGATGATGGCTGGGGCCGCCGGGAGAGAGTATAGAGAGTATAACGGGGCGAGGGACGGAGGCGCGAGCATGGGCCACCTACGCGGGGGCGCCGGCGACTCGAGACACGTTAACGACGAGTACGAGGTCGGCGACGAAGCGTTCTTCTCGGCACGCCCGCCGCGCCGCGCCGTCACACAGCCGGTCGCCGTCGCCACCACCTCCTCTTCCTACTCCGCCGCCGCCCCGACCCCAGCGCGCAGGAACACGAACGGCGGTCCGAGCAGCAGCGGCAACGCGTACGACAACTACTACGACCCGAACTCGTCCGAGGAAGACCCGATGGCGGCGGCTGCGCCGCGGCGCCCGTTCCACAGGACGCCGACCGGCCTCTCGGCGAAGAAGCTGCAGAAGCGCGGCGCGGCGCGGTACGAGGTCGACCTTCAGGGCGGCCTCGACGTGTGCTTGAACGTCGAGGTCAACCCGAAGGATCCCGCGGGCATCACGGTGCCGTACAGGCTCCTGGTCCCGAGGCTGTGGTACGAGTACGAGGGCGAGGACGCGAGTCCGTCGCCGCCGGTGGCGGAGGTGCAGAAGCCGTTGCCGCCGTCGCATCCGCAGCCTGCGAGGGCGCAGGAGCGGGCGCCGGTGCGTGACCGGGAAGATGAGGATTATGATGATGAGGAAGAGGATGATTATGAGGGCGAGTATGATGGGGAGTATGAGTATGAGGAGAAGCCTGGCATGCTGAAGCGCTTGTTTAGCAAGCGTGGACGGAATGCGGGGGGTAGTGGAGGCGGTGGTGGTGGGAGTCAGTATAGGGCGAGGAGAATGTCGCCTTAATTCACTTTAACCCACCCTAGCGAAAAGGAGTGAATTCTAAAAAGAGAAGACGAGGCGAGACGGGTGAGGAAGCAGTGGCAAGTTGTAAAACGCTTGTAGCAATACTAGGGGCCCGAATCAAGGGCCTCATCCGATTTCATTTTCAGCACAGCAATACTTCGGCGGGCAAAAGGGAAAAGCTTTTCATTAGGTATTTTGGGGTCAAGGCATTTCGGAGGTTATTTTTCCTCTTTTCCTCGAGAGATATCTATTTCGCTACACTTTTTTTGCTGTAGGGCAGATATTTACCTAGGGATAAGAGAAAGGGGGGGGGGAAGGGAAGGAATGGGAGTAAGCGAGTGTTTGGTTCTTCATTTCGAAGCGGGCAAGTTGGCCTGGCGGGACCGGGTGTGAACTTGACTTAACTGGTTGACACTACGATTCTGAGCAATCTGACGAGATATGACGTTTGGAATGTCATGTATTTGGAGAGTTGGGGGTTGAATGACGAGATAGCTGGCTTGACGTGCGTATGTGCTTGGGTGCGTTGATCTGAATACAATACAGAGTTACCATCGTCAAATTGTTGCCTGCGGCTGAATTTGCTACACTGTATGTGATGGATGGATGTCTCCCATGTTTCTTACGTTGCCTAGTGGCGTCCGTTCTGTACTGAGGTTACATGTTCACTCGGTTTTTATATTAGAATAACGGCCTCATCGAATACATACGACCATAGGATCTGGAGAACTCGGGATCCCGTCCGCTCTCCCCTTGATAAACCAGATACCGCCGGACCAGTAGTTGGGTCGGTGACGACCAGCGAATCCTCGGTGTTGTATGTCTTCTTCGTTTTTTCTTTCAGTCTTTTTAGCCCCTTTTGTACCCTTAGTCTCTATCCCCCAACATGTAGGGGGTTCGTGTTTATACGGGATAGAAGTACTACGATGCTAAACAAGCTTCGTAGATTATATCAATTGTTATGGTCTTGACCCTTTATATCTTGCCTTGCGACTATACGATGCCTCCGAGCACAGAAGATGATGGACTTAAGTGGATAATCCCCAATTGTTACCTATGGGCACTTCTCAACTAGCAAAGGTGGAACGCTTTTCTATGAGAGTTCTAATGCAGGGGTAAGCTGTCATAAGTCAAATTTGAAATCTGGCTCCAAGCAGAAGTTGGGGCCATGATGGAGAAGCTGCCAGCAGCTAAAGCCATATGGTCATTCATAAGTCGACAAATTGAGCAATGGCCACAAGCTGAAAGTTGTGTCCCCCACTACCTACTAGGTACCGTATAAAAGCCAACTAGGCATTATGAAGCGGAGTTTCCTATTTAAGTCATTCCTCTATAGCGTATCTTGGTTCTTATTCGTAGGCGAGCAAAGACAGCTTCTCACATGATTCTCGACCAGGATACCAGACCCTTGACCGAATTATATCATCCATTATTTGTAAGCATATAAGTCCATAGGCCCGCTCGCAGTGTGCATCTTCGACCGGTGGGTTTACCTTATGCGTGCTATGTAACCACACAGCACTTTAAACTAGGACTCATTGAAAATTTTTCGTTCCTAAACTAATAGACGCCTTCATGTCTAGTGGATTATAGGAACGGGTCTGATCCACCGCAGCACATACTAAGGAACTGGGAATCAATGCATCAGTGCCTAGTTTCCAGGCTACCCGAACCCACTCCCATGGCTCCATCTTCACGAACCCGGCGCCGCGGTATAAGTGCTAGAATCGCAGGTTTCGGTGACGACTAGTGAATCCTTGGTGTTATATGATTCGTTGACCAAACTTTTCGCTTTCGTTAGTAGGACCCGTTTTTTATACGCTGAGGTGTTCTAAAAAGGTGTAGAAGAGGCATGAAATATAAAAAGGAAAACAATCCCTCGGACCGGAATCGAACCGGTGACTTTTCGATAAACAATTGTGAACAATTACAGTCGAACGCCATAACCAACTAGACTACCAAGGGATGCTCAAACGGTTGATAATATTCTTTAAATATCCGTGGACGGATGTTCCAAGCTCGTCCAAGCGGAATAGCACGGGCTTGCTGTGTGATAAGTGATATGGCTCGAATAGGCAAAGGGTCTTCGAATGATGTCAAACGTACCTATACTAAGATTTTATACAGTAATAAAAAAGATTAACTTAGAAGAATGTGTTTTCATGAACGTATAGAAGAAGTCATTGGCTCAATCTTTGATGTAGATCAAGAACGATCTAAAATTCCAGCTTAGGTTTGGTTGACTGGCCAGTAGAATCGAGGTGGAGACTTTATTTTCATGCCGGGAAAGTTGTTCCTTGGTGTTGTGTTATAGTCAATGCTGCCTTGACATTTAGCACATGCAAATGTTTGTATCATGGAATACAAACCAAACCCCGATGCTGTTGTGGCAGACTTCAATTAAATTTGACTAGGGGTATGGCATAACCACCACATGAAGCATCCTAGCACTGTAGGTAGAGTATTGGGACAGCGGCGTCCATTCTGACATACGAAAGCCATGCTGTTGCCAGAACATGACCTAATCAGCTCAATATCGGGATCATCCATCCGTGCTCGGCTAGCCGTGTTTTGCCACTTTACCTAGGGACCATTATCAGTACCACATGACTGTGGGAGTTCAAGCCATAACTGTCGTTCTACGACGCCAAACAACCGCCATAGAGCTTGCAGCGTGTGTAGGTACCGCATCGAGCATGCCGGGATTCTCGTTACACTGCCGACCGGCGTATCATTCATAGGTTAGGATAGAGTCCCGACGCGGGATAGAAGCACATGCTCGTTTCTCCTTAGTTCGTACTCTTATTACTGTTGAACTGCATGTGTGCCATAGGGCAGTAGGCACATTAGCGGCAGATGTCCCATTTAGGGACGGGGTCGTTTGGAAGATTTGACCAAATAGAACTCTTCATGTTGTCCAATATCCAGCGTCCCGTTTGATACACATGAGCAATTCGCGTATGCTTTATGTTAATCAAGCAGTGGTATGTAATAGATGCAGGAGGCCGCTGTTTCAGGCAAATTCGACGAATAGTCACTAGGAGGACGGTAAGGGGGCTTCACCTTTTGAGTCGGACCACGTACTAGACGCTGAGGACGACGCGTGTTAGTCGAAGACATAACGGGCTGCAGCGAATACGAAACTGTGGCTGAAATGTGCATAATATCGAAATAGAGATAATCTACCAAGGCAGGGAGAGATTTCAATATTTCCAGGGTCCGGAGCGAACATATACCTATCTTCGAAACTGGAAATATGTGGGCTGTGGCTTAAGGCCGGGGGTGCCGCTTTTGTGCGTCACGCATACAAGACTTAGTCTAGCCGAGAGGACTATATCATCACGGGCATCCTGAAGATCGACATTTATCTCGGCAAGCCCCCTCCACCTCCCAGCCTTGAGAGTAGCTAGCTGCATCTTCTCATGCGCAGAGGTCACATATAAGTGCAAGATAGCCAGGATAGCCTATACAGCTGCAACTCGAAAGCCGGAAATCCTGCAGGGAGATCACGTCGGCCCGCCGATGCGTCTGTGACGTTCCAGAACGGCGGGGTTTATGAACGGCTGAGCCGTCGCCGCAGACGATATCTCAACAGGACTTTCTGAGGTGATCGTCAAAATAGGGTTGTGTTTAAGCTTGGTTAACTATGGGCACATACGGGTTATCCATCCCTCGCTTGGACGTCTCACTGTAACCTCTCCGGTAGATGCCGGGGCGACGGAATAAGATTTACCTGAGGGCGGCTTCAACGGTGGTTGTAGCCTACCCTTTACTAATTCTCGACGTAGTTGACGAGGCTCTTGCTGAGGAGGCGGCTGTTGCTGCTGCTGCTGCGGCGGCTGCTGCTGCTGTTGTTGCTGTTGTTGTTGCTGCTTATCAGACATGTTGCTCACGCCAACTAGATCCATAGACGTGAATCCATAGGGGTACTTGACTATAATCTTTGAGCGCCAGACCTGTTTGCCGTTCGCAATGCAGGTCTCAAACGATAGGCTGGGAAATTTATGTATGTGGTTTGCATGTTGTCGTATCTGGATTCGTTATGTGCTGAAAGTTAATTGGAACCGAAAGACGGGTCGCTTATACATCGGCAATTGAAGCATGGACTGCAGATCAGGTGCCTTAAAAATGCTTACGCTGTAGGCGCTATGACCTTCTTAGCGGCTTCCCAAGGACCAAAAGCTGATGATAATATTTTAGTCTAGTAGGTATTAGAAGAACCTTGAAAAAACGATGGACCTTCCCACCCGTCAGTTGCACAAAGAACTGTTTAGCAGGAGCAATTGAGAACGATTGAGAGTGATTCGGCTCTCACCAATCAAGCCATGTTTCTCAATTGCAAACACTTTATCTCCTAGAACCATATTCGGAAGCAAGGGAAACTTCTCTTCAACTCAATTGAAAATTTCGATTGAAGCTTTCAACACTTTGCGAAGCAAATATAGTGAGTAACTGCTGTCCCTAAGCTGTCAGGGATCTCATTTGAAGATGCAAATTGGGGTACGAGCACCTGACCATTTTTGACCGGGGCTACCTTCCTATAATAGTATGCCGTTAACTACAAACGGCAAAGCGTGATATTCTTACCCCTCATTTCTGCTTGTCCTTGGAAGGCGGCCAAGGAGGTCCTGTGTAGTCGCATGCAGTTGACGACGTGAGATGGAGGTAGCTTTGCACAATGAACAACTCATTCTTTATTAGAGGACTCATGATTTGTTCATTGAGGTCATTGAGCTACCTCCTCACCGGTTAGGTAATCTGGGTACCTGATCATACCTTGCCTACCTTGTGGCCTCTACCTACCTTACCCCTACCTTTGCTCCTACCTGACCCTACGTGCATTCCAGTTCTTACGCCCTTCAGGAAAAAAAATTTGAATCAATCCAATCCCCGTGGTCAATTGGCACGGCTAGTTCCAAAGCATAAGATTTTTAAGTTCGGGGTAGCTTCTGACTCTTATAAGTCTTTGGCCAAAAGCAATCCATAGAATCAAATCATTATTTCCCCTAACACTGCCTAATACTTGCTTTAACACTGGCCATTCCTTCCCTTTCTTTTCTAGTACGTACAATTAATAGAATTCTATAACCTTGGAACCTACAAAGGTTGATCCACTTCCCACGCGTCGCCCGCCACCCGTGGACCCCGCGTTAAAGAAGGTTAACTGAGTTAGCGGCAAAAGTACAAATTTTTCCATTGAGAAAGAGGTGCCCAGGTTCCTGCCAGGTGAGCATTGCGCACCTAAGCACCTAAAGCACTGAGCCGCCTTTTTTTTCCCTCCCACCAAAAATTTCCTTAACTCATTATCCTTCCTTATCGCCTATTAGTCCAAGCTCCCCCTCCTCCAATTGTTCAATTCCGTGATCGGTCTTGGACTCGACGCAAGACCCAAAGCTGAGCAAGCAAATCTCAGCCTCGGCCGGTATAGCGGCGCAACGGCATAGCGGCGTACGGAGCTCTACGGAGTGAAGTAATTACCTCAAACAAATCATCCCACGGTTCGTCACATCTGTCATCTTAGATCCGCTTGATATAATTTGTCAATCCACGGTTCCAAGGTGCATGGATGGTCACACAGTCGTCGGCGCCGTTTCGGCCCCGTCAACGAGCCCAACCAGCCCCGTGAGCGTACATCGCCATGGCTCCATGAAGCGAAAACGCAGCGAAGGAGGGCTTGGAGTCGACAGCAGTCCAGGAAGCGTTATCGGCGACGAAGACCACTCTTTAGCAGAACCCGAAAAGAAGAGACAGCCTGGCGTTAAGCGGTACGTCAACAAAGCATCAATTAACCCCATCTTACTCATAATACTTTTGCTATCTGTTCACCTACCAAGGTGTAAGGTCAACATTTATATATATTCATACGGTGGTATCTATTTGGATGCTGTACCATATCAAGAGATATATATAAAATATTTCTCATATAAAGCAATTAGCTAATGGGGTCATCTCGACAGAGCATGTAACGAATGTAGGCAGCAGAAACTGAGGTGCGATGTTGTCCAAGAACCATTTCACAGTTGTTCGAGGTGTAATCGTCTAAAGCTCGAGTGCAAGATCGAGTCCAATTTCAAGCGCATCGGCAAGCGGTCAAAACATGCAGAGATGGAAAAGGAGATCGATCGCCTACGACGTAAGATAGCGCAAGCAAAGGCGCAGGGTTTTGTAATAGACGACGACGAAGACCTGCAATCGCAATTGCAATCCCCCGTCGCAAATAGTGCGTATTCGCATACCCGAAATCCTTCGCTCATGGGATCCGATGAGGCTGTCACTTCCCTTCTGACTCTCAAGCGAGGAGGGTCGTATAGCTTGGCCGCAACCCATTATGCCTATGAGCTTGAGACTGTGCGGCTGACCGAGCAGGATGTCCATGGTTTATTTCAGGAATTCTTCACATGTTACCATCCATTCCTCCCTTTCCTGAACGAGCATCAGTCACCTGACCTTTACTATCAACAACATGCATTGCTCTTCTGGACCATTATTGCTATCGCCTCCCGGCGGTACCCCCCTAAGCCTAGTATCTTACACGAACTATCGAGCGGTCCTCTCAACAGGCTGCTATGGGGCACCGTAGGCGATGTGCCCAACAGTTACTTCGTCGTCAAGGCTCTTTGCTTGCTATGTACTTGGCCCCTGCCGACAAGTACGACTACGGCGGACCCGACACATATATTATGCGGCGTAATGATGAAAGCCGCCACCGGTATTGGTTTACACCGGCCTAATCATACGCAGGACTTTTCGCGCGTCTCTGTTGAGCTCAACAAGGATCAGCTACACGATCGAGTAACCACCTGGGCCGTATGCAACATTGTTGCTCAATCGATAGGAACGGGTTATGGCCAGCCCGCCACCACGCTCTATGACTGGACGCTTGCCATCCGCCCCGGTGAAGATGGACCTTTCACGTTATCGCCTGAACTCGAGGCTAGGTTAAGGATAGAGAGATTCTGTGATAAGGTCTCAAAAGAAATGTACAGTAATGCGAGCGATCCGAGGGGTGTAGCCGGCGATGAGCATAGAGCAATGCTGATGCGGGTGTATCGTCGAGACTTCCAAGAATTGCAGGCGTCGATCCTTTCCCAACGTCTAACGCCTATCGTGGAGATTCATTTGACAGCTGCCAATGTCCACCTTCGCCTCGCCGGATTCTTTGACTCTAGCAGCACTCCCGGTTATATGGATGATCTCATGGGCCTATGGCGAGCCATTACCAGCTTTCTAGACCTTCTATTTCTAGAAAGTAACCAGCACATATTGTTGTATGCCACTAACTACATCCAACAGATGCTCGTCGCTGCTGGGTTTGCTTTGTTGAAGCTGATGAGGTCGTTCTTCTCCAAGACGATAGAGTTCGAGAGGGGACGGACACTATTTCACAAGACCATCCAGGCGATACGTTCAACAAGCGTGTTGGACAATGACCTGCAATGGCGGTTAGCGGAGCTCATGGTTCAGATGTGGAACGGCGCTCGCATCGACAATAAAAATAACACCTCATTCCACGAAGACGACAACTCCGTTCTCATCGACGACAGTTTGCAATTAAAGGTACGGTGTAGGCATAGTATGAGCCTTGTATTCGACTCTATTTGGCGCTGGAGGGAGGAGTACCAGGCCCAGGGTCGTGGCACGCTTGACGGTAAGTCGTTTTCCTTAAAATTCCATATATACCACACTAATTCATGGGCGAGTAGCTCTCAAGCAGCCAACTAACCCGGACTCAGGTAATGAGTCTTCAGCGTCTTCTACTCACATGGATAGCACACTCTTGCCTCATAACAATCTCGCGAATTTGACGACGATGGCGACTAGTAATGGTGGCATAACGCCAACGGCAAGCCACGGTCTGAACGCCGGTGCCAATAGCATGATCGGCATTGGCTATAGCAGCGATGCTAACTACGACTTCTTTGATCCCCAACACTGGATGCTTGACGGGTTGTTAGATTTCAACTACACATATGCCCAACCTCTGGAAGGCATGTAGGGCCTACCTTCCGGATACCGATATGAAGAACGGGAAACCTTCAACGACCAACAGCACGGCGAATCAAGTTAAGACATCGAAGTTCGAAAGAAAAGGGGGTTTTGTTCAAAAGACTCGGGCATGATTATTAAAGGGGCGAGGGGCACGAGCATATGAGCATTGGGATTCAACGACGCACCGAGAACATGACTTGCGTAAGGTTTAGACGCGAAGGATTGTTCTTTTCACCCGCCACCTGGAGTGGGTTTTAATTACGTTCGATGCTGAAGATTGCGCTTCAGCATAGATTGATTAGGTATGATTGAGGAGAAATGACCAAAGATGGCCTAATACCCCTTTGCTTGCGCATGGTATTGTAAAAAGGGGAGGACTATACCAGGTGCGAACGGGGTTCAAGCGGATTGTTTACATGTGATATAACTTATATATTTGTCTCACGGTGGTCTATTCACATAGTCAGCATTTATTCGGAGCAGAGCACGAAATTGAAATTGTTCAACATATTTGCACTTCCTTAACTGAATTGAACTCATAAGAACTGGATGTGTTCAACTTTGGAAGTTTAACAGAGAATGGCTGTCAAGATACCGATATTCCCTGAACCGATTCCAGTCCTATGCATCGTGATGGGGTGCTCGGAGTAGTCAGAGGTAATGGATTGGCAGTTCTCTGCGAAGTAGCTGGATCCTACGATACTCTTGAAAGGACATTTTGCTTTGGAATAGATCCAACGAGGCTGTAGCTGAACGGTTAAGGGGTTTCCGGTGGCGCTAGCTCTCGGGCCGAGCACCATAACGTATATAAAGGATATGGTGTATATATGCCATGTGACTTTAATTACGCGCGCGTCAGCTTCGCTACCACGGACACGAAGCTTCTGTTTTTCTCTGCTGAAGTACCGGGCGAGGATCGAGGTCGGGTGACACTGTATTGGTTCCGACCGATGCTTGACAGAGAAGCAGAGTGTGATATCGACGACATATGCTAGAAATAGCAACAGGAATAATTCAGCTCGGCACCTTCCATGCCCGTCAACCGACTCTGGACACCATCTTGCAATGTCTTTGGGCCCGGTGTGGTTACGGTGGGATGCGGAATTCTCCATAGGTGAAATAGGCTTTCTTGGTTTTTTTTTTTTTTTTTTTTTTTTTCGAGGGCGGTGTAACTACACTCGGTGCTGGGCCTGGGGGGGCACGAGGTAACGACCACCATAATAACTGGCCTGCCCGAATCGGAACGTGAACGTCGACGAATGTGTGTATGTGTGTGGGAGGAACGTTGACGAAGGGTGGGATCGTCATCCTCAGGTAGATGGACAGGCGTGTTTCAGAACTGCGCGTGGCTGGCCCGGATTGCAACCTACGAGTTACGTACGTATGTCGCGTGGCATTATATCTAAGAATCTGCAGAGCGACGGCGCGGACGAGAATTGCTGAGCTGCGCGCGCACCCTATCTCCGGCGTGGTCCGGTTCGCTAAGAGCTGCTGCGTTGGAAGCTGTCGCTACTCTCTAGAGCTTGGAGGACCCCTCGCAGGTTTCTTTTTTTGGTAAGCTGTTGTTGGCTCGTGGTCAACAAGCATTCGTCTTTCTTATTTTCCCGCATGATGTGTTTTAGCGCGAGATGGATGGGGATGTATCGCTACCAGCTAGCTAGCTACGACTAACACATTTACCATCGTAGTCATCCTATCTCTTCTAAGTCGGTCTCAGAAAACTGGCATGCAGCAAGCTGTTGCTGATGTGATACGATGCAGTGTGACGTCCTCCGATCTCTTAATACTTAGGAAGGTCCCGGCAGAAGGATCGGAGAAGCCACATAGAAGCTGGTTGATCAGCACCTCCAATTCCGCCCCCAAAGCTTGAAGCATGGGATTCGACAGCCTCGTGAACGGCACAAGCTATTATCGTGGTGCTAGATCACTAACTCCCCCAATCGGTAGGAAGTAAAGGGTATAGCGTATAGGGTATAGGACGCGTAGAGCGTAGGGCTAGTGTGATCGCGCCTTGTTGGGAGATCCAAGACTTCTGTTCCTGCGTCTTCGGGACGAGTTTTCGAGATAGACGTAGATCGGTGAGACCAGCTGCTTTCTGGTATGGCGCGGCGCCGCAGACCCGCGGCACGACACCTGCCAAGGACTCTTTTGATCGTTCCGTCAGCGGAAAGGTCGCCCAAATCTACCTTGACGCTCTACCTTGAGATTCCGGAGGAGTCGGTGCTACGAATGTCTGACTCCTTCGCAGTCGGCCAAGACGCCAAGGAGAGGAAGGTTCGGTCATCGTCGGAGCAGTGACTTGCACAAACGTGTGCTCACCTCCGGGTCCCACGGAGCACGATGGCTTGGCCCGAAGCAAGCCTGCGGAGATAAGACGTCTAATACCCTTTGGGAAATATGTTTTCGCGATCAAGAGCAGAAGCTGCTGTACCTGTCCACACCTCCGGGTTATTCCCTGAGCGACATCTTGGTAATCGTGTAATGTCAGGATCAGCGATGCTCGACTACGCCGCTTCTAGCCATGCCCTTGTGGTAGCCGGTAAATGAGATCCCGTACATGGTGGTTGCGTGATCAAGTTCCAGATCTCATCTGTTTCAGGAAAGAAAAACCTACGACACGATCGAGTTGGCTGGGGAAAGCGAGTTGCAACGTGAAACCAGCTGCTTGTCATAGTGCTACCCTACCATGGGCCTGTTCAGTCTATTTTTCGGGTTTGGTTCTCTGATATGCAGGTGTCTTGCATACATGGTGAGGTTGTAATGAATTGACGACTCGAATCCTTTATCATGCGGGAAACCCAATAGGAACATAAGCTTTTGGCTGTAGGGTTGTAAGGTATCCCAATACCAGATATCAACCATGGAACAGGAAGACTACTCCCTGGTAGTTACAAGGCACGGAATGCAACCGTGAAAGATTGCCTCGTGCTTTGTGTAACACTGGTGAGCCCTGAGGCGACGTTGGAGCAGGCATCTAACTTAAGCGAGTCCATCGACGTAAGCCTACCACGAGGTAAGCGCTCGCCATGGGTCGTCGGAAAGGATATCATCTAACAATATTCAATAATACCAATATTCAGTCTGGAGTAAGCACCGGTGAAGCATTGGAGAGTCGCGATGAATCATTGCCAAGAACACGACTCAGCGAGAGAGCACATGGACTATCTGATCCGTTTTCCATGGTATTGGGACGAGAAGGACAGGTAAGATGACCAAACTAAGAGTTGCTTACATAGGCCGGCATAGGCAGCTGTTGCTGCAGCAGGAGATTGCGCAGTACTGTCGCTTGGCCGTCACAGTGACCTTCGTCGTCTCTTTCCTTCTTCGCTCCCATCTAAGCTGCAACTGACGATGACTTCATTTCGGGGTCACCGTCAAGAGCCTGAGTACGATGTCTTTTCGAGTAATGTCCCTGTCAATCCGTACCGAAAGTGTATATGTAAAAATTCGAAACGAATCAAAACGGCTCCAAACGGCCCCAAAAAGGGTGGGTGGCGCCCCCAGTGGTGATGTAAATGGCGCTCATTCGGACTGGGCGACGATCTCGGTAAAGGGTCGCCGAAACAATCCGTCCAGTGCTACAGAAGCTTTCCTCCCCACGCTTCCATTTTGTCCTTGGCCCTCCGGACCTAGGAGTCTGGTCTCGGGCCTTGGATTTGTAACTTAGCAGACTATGCCACGTCTGGCTCGACCCGGACCTAGCGATTCGGCCGTGTGGCTAAGTTCGTTCGAGTTCGAAACGCAAGCGGAGGACGGCCGGCATTTGGGTCGCATGAGCGAGGCAGGCAGGCAGGCGACCGCAGATCAGCGACAAATTGCGGTCGAGGAAAGACGACACGCTCTCACTGCCGGATAAGCGCTGTCTCGAACAATGGGGGCCAAAGCCTGCACCGCTGCGGCGGTGCTGGGCTGGTCAGGCTGATTTTGCACTTTCGAAACTTCCACTTCTCTTTCTTCTTTCGGATTCGCCAAAAGGCTTCGATTTCCAAATACCTGTCTCTTGAGCCAGGTAAATGGACCCAGCATCTTGTTGTACAGCAAGAAAAATACAATCCTACCCAATTATTATTAATCGGATAGCTCGACTCGGTTAGGGAAGAGGCGTTGGCGGTGGCCGACGTTGCATTCTCGCACGCTTCCGGCCAAATAGTCGACATCTCCAGTACCCAAAGTCCCACCCTACCCCGGTGTTGAGCAATTACAATACCCTGAATACCGTAGCTCTCTTTCTAGCTACACTATCTCCTTAACCCTCTTCCTTCCGGCGTCGGATTTTGATCGGCCTTTAGCTTCTGTTCCTTGTTCTAGCGCTTCCTCGCCCAGACTTTTCTGCGGCGCGGATGGGCTGGAAGTCTTGGGGGCTATTATTATAGAATCCAAAAGACCCACGTTTGGGATTGGACAGTACTCAAAGCCCTATGTAGCCTTTGAAGAGCAGCAACCAACATCAAGATCCTCCTCTCCCTCGGGATATGTGTTGGTACCGTATACTTTCACCACCCATACCGCCCAGATCATAGGGCTGGCCAATGGACCGGGTATAGTGTCAGCCAGCGTTACCGAAGGAGTGGCGACCAATCCGAATGACGCACATGCTGTATATCAAAGAGCTTCTAATCATCGGTGTGTGATAATATGCAGATGGAGGCGAAAATGCACCGGCTCAAAGCGTAACGTTAAGATTTGGTATATTGTGTCTGCTGCTTGGTATTCTCCAAGTACCCTGAGGAGATCCCTTGCTACGCCGCGGATAAAGACATTGACTTGCAGTCTAGGCTCCCATAAGAAGTCGAAAAGATGGAAATGCCGAATGAGTCATTCAACCATGTCTCCCCTAGGCCTCTCGAGTCATTTCCGATCTACGATAAACGCCATATGCCTAATCCAAGCCATTATGTAGACAGGGACTACTCTTAAAAGGGGGAAGTGATCAAGTAGCTTCACTGGATTTCTAGTACTTCGGTCCGGGCGGAATCAAGCTTGGTAGATTATGAGGATACTTGGGGACACTGCCGAAGCGAGCCCGTAGGATGGAAGGGAAAACCCCAGACTTGCAGGTATCGGCAAGGGTGAAGCTTCGTAATCGTTTAAAAACCCTCACCGTAAACGGATGAATCAGGCTAAACTCGCCAGGGAATCTCATACAGACGGTGAATAGGTAAATGGTGACAGCAAACTCATAGCTCCCTGTCTCTATCTCTCTAGATCGAGTATCAACAAAACGAAATACCCACTTCATCTGGAGGATGATGAAGATGACAGGATTCATGAGCTTGTGGGTTAGCACGTGGCCGGCAGTAACCAGCTAGGGTGATCTACGTTCAGCCTCACGATAAACATGCCATATCACCAGCGGGTATTAATTGCATAGGGAATCCATATGGCCATGTTGGTCATCCTACGGTGTTCTGACCTGCCGAAAGCGTCCTCTTCATTGAAGATGTATCTACGGAAGTATTGCAAGGGAAATTACCGGCCGAGATGTCTTTGCTAGTACTGCATCGATTAGATTGATACCTATACTAGGGGAAGCTGCTATTCGAAATGACGGCAAGGATATCGGGCTCTGAGTCGTGGCGCTGGTAACCCCTGAGTCTTAATTAGGTAGCCGGTGGGCTCCTGGATGGGGTACCTACCTGCCTGCTGTTAAGGGGGGCCCATAAGAATTGCCTCCCTGTAAACGAACCACCCCGTGTCAATGCGCTTTTAATTAATGCTGTTCGGGATAGAGGCTAGAAGTGTGCCTCTCCTTGCCTACGAAATATGAACAAGGCAGGAAGTTGATCCTCCTCGGCTGCAGAGTATGAGAATGTTTACTTTTGCTTCTCGTCGTGTTACCTAGATGACACACTTGCCTCGAGGCGAACCCCTAAACCCAACTCCAGCGGGACGCTATGATGATAGACGGCTACGAAAGCCTACCTAATTACCGACATCATACCCGTGGTTCCCCGGTGGCTGTTGGAGTAGTCGGTACATTTTGCCACGAGATCGATTGGGGAGTTAAAAATGGGAAACATGTAATAAAATTAAGCTCGTTTTCCTTAACTGACATGGACCATGTATCCCTGGTGAATCGCGTCAAAATCGACGCTCAACCGCGTATCTAGTTGTAACCCATGGGGAAAATATACAAACGTAGGGCCCACGATGACCAACTGCATAGCGAAGCACGAGCGTGGCGCTTATGTGCATTATTTTGGTAGCATTTGGTAGGTAAATGGTTGTCCGACGTCACAGTGAAGGGTGCCAATTGGTGAACCGCCTGCCCGTTTGGCAGATCCCAGAGTTGGCAATCTCTGCATGGAGTGATATCCAAAGCCCCGGGTCCGTGGCCGAGGCTGCCCAGGTGGTTTTGGATGTGCCCGGGAGTACAGACCTGTTCAAGGGGGTTTGCAATCGGGATCTGATCCTCGTTATTCGATACAAGTTGACTTAGACTAGAAACCCCTAGTGCACCGTGTGCCCTTGTTAAGGTACTTACCTTTTCGCCCTAAAAGATTTTTGTAAGAATTTGTTGGCTACAAACGGTGGAGCGGCGTTTATTTAGACTTGTTGGCTCTAACTATTTCAGCTAAGATCGCTTACTGAGCAGCTCCCAACACGTTCTAGAGGTTTAGATCGCGACTAAAACGGACTACTTTCTAAACAAGCGCGCGGATGGCGATGTGATAATCACGGGTAGGACTAGTTGCAAGGGGAGAGAGGAGGGTGTGTAAAAAAGACTCAAGGACTTAATTGTCAAGTGATATATCCAGTCAGATTCTATCTCGTATAGCACTGCTGCCTCGGAGATCTTCATCCCTTGATAGGTTTCCTAAATATACTCAGCCTAATCCGATAAGTGCCAAGGTTCTAATGCAACCGCATATATATCTATCCTTTCTCGGGGTTGTATAAACCGATTCACCCCCCGACCGTCCGCGGTACGGTCCGAATATAGAACTCACATGAGAGCTCAGCCCTATCGTATAGGCACGAAGGGAGGAGAGGAGACCAGATCCATGGATATGTCGTGCTTGCTATTTGTAGATACTATGTAACACCTAGTAAACATATGCCGAAGCTTGGGGGCACCTCAACCACTTCAACCTTCATTTAGAGTGCTGACGCAACGCACAAGCCGCTTACCGCTAGTTCTCGAAGATATCACGGGCCGAGGGACTTTTAGGAACTTATTCGAGTTCAAGGCTCAAGGCTTCAAGGCTCACATAATCGTTCGATGAGGCACGATTCTTGGCAATCGTCCTTTAATCAACGCGGGCGGCATATTATAGAATACACTTACTATTGTCTCACGTGCATAAAAGTTCAAAATCTGGTTCCAGTCAGCGTCACACGCACCCTTCAGACAATTAGAAGATATGAGAAGGCAAGTATAGGTAAGTATAGGCTCCAATGTGGTGCTGAGGCTACTTCGTCTTCGATGTCACAGGTGTGGCTAGGTGTGATTGGTTACCGACTGGACGGTAACGAATGATCCTGGTACGGGCTAGTTCCTAAATCAGCCACTAAGAACTCGTGGTCAATGTGGTCAATGTGCAGTGCCACCGTCCTAGGCGCTAAGCGCTGTGCTGCAACATCCATGATCCGCTTTTCCACCCCCGCCTGTACCATGATACCGCAATACTTGCAGCTTTTTAACCCCCTTCTTGTTCGCACTGTACTTATGTACGCTTCTGATGTCCATACAAAGTCGCATACAAATCGGTTTGAGACGCATGAGTGGGCCCTCTCATCCGTCTCCTCCGGCTTCCCGTCATTTGATCGATGTCCCGTCGGCATGTCGCAATCTCTTAACATCTTCCTGCACCGTCAAGCCATCCGCTTCTCCTTTGGGGTCTTGCGCGACGCTTCGTGCAGAGCCGGTCGAGTAAGACGGCAAAGACCTTCATCCCAGCAGTCCAGGAGGATCGTAACGCATCATATAATATATCGTCCCGTACGGTCGGGTCGGACAGCACATCGTCTAGGACCTCTCTTCTACCTATCCGCTACCTCGAACGCACAATTTGTACAAATGTCTTCGGCTCTAAGCGGGAGCCGGAGGGATAGTTCGCCCACATCTGGATCGTATCACCGTCCGTCCGAGGGTTCATTGGCAGGCAGATAGTCGCCGAGTTGCCATGCGGGATAACCGACTATCACACTCCCGACTTTTCAAGAGACCTGGTCAATTTTGTCTTAACCTACCATTTGGGGGCTTAGTCTTAATAATTGCGACCCGAGACCCGACCAGAAATAAAAAAGTACCCGACGGTTTTAGACCCCAATCCCCGCCTTGTTTTTTTCTCTTTTCTTCCTCTTGTCACGCAATGCGAGATATGGTATGGTCGGAAGTTGCGAATTGCCCATCTGACATACCGCATATTTGATCTGTCTTCTAAGTATAGGAACGGAGATAGTATAATGTATGGAGAAGATAGCCAAAAAGAAGAATATCCCAATTTATAGCGGTTATAGGATGAGCGTTGGCTTGCTAACAACTCTAACCTTATACATAGTTCATTAGGCTGAAAACTGAGATGAATAGTTTATCTAGCGGATCTCAGTAGGCGGTATGTATCCCAGGACGATTTTCCCGTTTGTGGGCCTGTGGGACAGTCCGTGGTTCTAATGTCGTACACGTAATAAAGGTAGGCAGGTAGGCCAGGTTAGTGAACTCTAGCGGTTCTTTTGATTTGACGAGATCCGTTCGAAGTAGGTACTGGCATAGCAATTGCGGGAATTGGGTCAAGAACTACCTTAGTATTCTGCGGTACTCCCTGAGATACATCTTTTTTGCAAGATGCCGCGATTGGCCGGCTCTTTATTATTTAAAGGAGGCCGAGGCAGTCGACGGGCTCCACCACAACTACTAAATACATCGGCATGTATCCCATTTTGTCCATGCTATCCCTGTATTATCCCACAATACAAACCTAGCTTCATAGTACCTTCCCAGCTAATGATGCAAATACAGCAATACGTGCATGCGGTACACTGTTCCCAGCTTGGCCGTGTGGGGCACCCAAGCCCCGTTCAACTCAGCCCATTTTCAACCTTCCCACCCCGGTCTCGTCACCCACGAATTCTCAACCTGATTCGACGATCCATCGTCTCTCACTCCTCCCGTTCTACCCCGGTCCCGTTTCCATCTCCAGAACCAGAAAAACCACGCCCCATATTCGTTGATCATTGGCAAAAAGTCCAATTGTCTGCCTGGGTCTTCACCGTCTCGAGATCAAAAGGACTGGACAGAGATCTGTGCTCGGTTCAGATGCCGAAAGGGATTTGCTTCCTACGAAGCTCAAAACTCATGCCTAGAAGTGAAGTATGAAGAACTCTGTGGCGATGAGCCGCAGCCTATCAGGGGTTTCAAGCGCGGTTCGCGATGAGCGTCATGTTCAAATTCAAGGAATTGCACACGCTAGGCCGTCTCTTGGCCGGCCCGGCAGACTGATTATCTGCCTAACGATGGTGCCGATGCTACAAACCATCGAGGCATCATCGGTTTCAAGCGAATAATGACCAAGATGAGTCTTCAATTTTCGAAACGGCTGCCTCCTGGGTGGCAACCATTATCCTCTTTCTGCAGACATTGGTCACAATCTTCAAGATAATCTATCGGCGTGACTACCTAGGTAGAAACCGTGAATGACTCTTCCCGGTACTTCGTGCTTCGAAAGCTGACCTATCCTAAGCTTCACATGCCCATTTCTTTTTTTCTTCACATCAAATTTCTGTGCATCACTACGGCGTGGCGGAAACATGTTCGGAAACGCCTGAGACCCGTACCCTGTCATCTTTTCAATTCTTCAACTGTGTTTCTCAACTTCTCTGCCACTACGAAATACGGGCTAAGGGAAATGAGAAAGCAAACTGGGCAAAATAGCCAATTTACAAACGCGGACGAGATAGTTTGATATCGACGATGAAGAGATTCCATTTTCTTCGCCTCTCTTGGAACGAACGCACGGTCTAATTCACGTCTTAGCGGACTGATCAGCGCGGAAAACTGTCTATCCTTCTCATTCGCCACGCCTATCTCTTTATATTTACCTTAACTAGCATATCTACCTTAAATGTGAAGTTATTCAACCATAAGAGACATAATCTTATGTGCGCAAAAGCATAGTCCTTGACTTACACACGATGTAGACCGAGAATTTCGAGTACCTGTGCTCCCAATTGCGCGTACGGAGATCGCATCACGGAGGCCCGTCTTCGTCATCGTGGCCATTAACATACCACCTGGTTGAAGGAATACCACAAAGACAAGCTTTCGTCACTTGCAAACTGGGTTTGTCAGCCATTGTATGCGACTCTCTCAATATAGGGATAATTCTCTTCCATACAGTCTCAATGCCATATCCTTGGGTCTGTCGACCCTGGTCATATCCGCCAGTCCCAATGCAACTCTCATGGGTCGGCATGTACCTCGTACCTAATTTGCGTCCGCTACATGTCAGGTACTTCGGACGGATGTCGACCATCTAGCTATACATCGGCACAGTGCCTCAGTCTACGGTACCTATCAACCCAGGTCGCTCGCTTATTACTCGATTTCCTGTCGAGATTGACGGGGAATTTCATCCAAAACGTTTGCTTTCATCGCCATGCCTGCCCTACAACCCCGTATTTCCTCACCATGCCATAGCTGCCATCCCGCTCATTGCCCTTCTAAAACTGCCACATCTCTACCACCCCGCTACTTTTTTTCTTCCCAGTCACCCTCCCTAAGCCTTGATGAGCCCCCGTCCCGTTGCTCTGGTATGGCCTCTACCAAGGGTCGATGTATCCCCTACTTCTGGCGCTTAATGAACGTAATCCGGCGACGACATCCTTGATGATCCGGCACACTAGGGTGTCTACCAATCTGCCCATCAAGGAATGAGTAGCAGTAGCTCTACATGTTGCGGCGGCTATTCATGCGTCTGGCTACCCTGGTCTCCGCACTCAGCACTCGGGTCACCCCTATCACTGGTTAGAACCAAGCCCCCCTCATGGCTTGTTCTGTCATTTCTCTACCCTTGTCCATCTTCGAGGTACATCCCCGAATGCAGGTGTGGGTAACTCTTGAGTACAATGTAGCATGTTCCTGTACATCGCCTATCAATGTACCTAGTGGAGCTATTCCTACGGCTTGGGACTCGAAGTCTAGCTTTCAGGAACGCTCGAACGACGTACATATGCCGTCGAGTTCCCACCTCATCATCATTGACCTCCCTGTAAAGGACAAGGCTCTGGCTCTGGTTCTGTCTATAATATCCCTTCGTCTCCTGACATTGCCTCACGCTTGGCCAGGACCTAGGAAAGGCAGATTTTCCATCTCTTAGTTGAAGTGATCTCAACAGCTTCTACGCTTCGTACTTTCTGAGGGACATCTTATGATCCACATGTACAAATAAGAGACGTCCCACCCCTACAACTGGACCTAGTTCCCACGACGAACCTACCCTCGTCACTTTCAGATTCGCCAACTGCGCACTATTTTCGATAACTATTTATCAGTGTTGAAATGGACGACAGCGTGTACGTTCACCATCCAAGGTCGGACCAGATGCGCCATAGTCTCTCCCGAGATTCGAGCATGCCCGAGGACCGGCGATCTATCCCGTCGCCATCCAGTTCTGCGTACACTCACGATATTCCCACAACTTACGCTTCGGTACGTCTAGAGTGCTAGCTTAGACTTTTGCGACGTTGAGAATATATTGACTCATAGAGTATCTAGGTCCCCTCGTTCAGCAATTACCCCGTACCGTATGATTCTTCGCTTCCTACACCTGTATCTGTTGCTGGGTCTCCCTCGATGAATGAACGGACCTCGAAAATGATGCATTCATATAATCAGCACCGGGCGGGCTCCCAGCAGCCCACCCCACCGAATACTTCGCGGCCGTGGCCGAATTATCAGATGAATGCTGCCACTGACCTTCTAGAGATGTCTGGTTTAGAGGCATCTCACTCTCCCGATCATAGCCAACTGGTTTCGGAACCTCAGTTCCATCAGTGGGGTCATTATACGGTTTCTAGCACCGAAGCACCAGAAGAGCTACCTCCGCACATGTCACATCCGTCAATGTTCTCAGTAGCGCCCACGGAGTTGGTTAGGCCTTCACTTTCCATGCACCCATCGACCACAATGCCCCTTTCTGCGCCATCGTCGCAGATTCCCATTCTACACCATTCCCCGGATCCACGGGATCTAGCTCCTTCGGTAACGCCGATCGATAACATGCATCATCAATACCCTCATATGATGCACCACCAGCCGCAAGTAATCGTCAATTATGAGCACTATGGTAATAGACGAAAGGCTTCTAAGATAAGGAATGGACGATCAGGAAGACCTCCAAAGAGACAACGGGGTGGAAGCCGGGCTCTTTCAAAGAATGGCGCTACGGATTACATGGATCCTCAGCTCGCATCGTCCGGTGATGGGGCCCCAAGTTCCAAAGTGCCAGGCCGCCACATCAAATTGAGGCCCGACGCACCAGAGAAAGACCGGTATATACTGGAGCTTAGGTGCCAAATGGATAACGATAAAGGAAAGGGAATATGGGAGGAAATAACCAAGAAATATGAAGAGCGTTACGGGAAAAGAAGGCAGGAGTCGCTCCAGATGAACCTTACTCGGGCGGTGTTAAAATACGCAGAATGGCCCGAGGAAGAAGTAAGTATACGATGAAGTTACTTGTAGTCCTGTCCAAGGTAGCTAACTAAGTTAATAGGATGAGGCGCTAAAACGTGCTGTCGAGGAACTAGATCGACGCCGTTACTCAGATATAGCGAAACTAATGAAAGAAAAATATGGAGGCTGTCAAGCCTGGGAGTGGAAAGACGGTCACATCTTGAAGCGGTTGATGGAGTTGGGCATCGAGGAGTTCGACCCTGAAGATATTACCAAGAAACCTCGCCGAAAACCCAAAAAGGCGATGAGTAAACGGCCGGGTAGTAAACAACCTTGGGTCGCCCCGAATATGCCTCTATACAGCGAGGACGGCCGGATAATCTCCTCTGAGCAGGAGAACTACATCTTAGAAAATTATTGTAAGCCGGACCCCGATTCTCCAGATCCAAACGCCATGCAAGGTGTCATGGAACACCCGAACCCTTTACCCTCAAGGGGAAGCATCGATAGAGATCCCGGGGAGAGTCGAAGCGAGCGAGTGGCCAAGCAAGCATGCGAACAGCTACTCTCCAAGGGAGGCAATCATGTATATGGCGCTCTTCCCGTGGTCGACAGCCATCCATAGGCATAAAGGGACGGTTCGTCTACTCTTGCTTGGCACTTCATTTTTTTCTTTCTTCCTAAGATAGTCTCTACGGGATCTTCATCACCGCTGTTCAAGTCATCACTATTGTAGCTTTACGGTTGCTTACTTGTCACTAGAAGATACTTCAGAGTCATAATTTAGCGATTGTTTGGAGTTGGAAAGAGGGATCGTATCACTACTACAAAGGGCCAATTCACCCTTCGCAAGGGCAAAAATGGGATAATGATGTGATTTTTACTATCTAGGTGGGCGGTTTATGTGGTGTATTTTTGTCAAGGTCCATATTATGTGATTTTGTGGAACCCGGGGGGTCCTGGATGGGTGATTCTATCAAGGCGTTGAGATGCATTGCTATGGCACGGTACATATTTCAAATTTCCTCCGGCCTTCCTTTTGACTCCACGGTCGGTTTGTCATTACCTAGCTTGCTTTATGTCAAATTCGGTATCTTCACCGTCTTCAACGCACTTGATCCTCTTGAGTCTAGGCATCACCATTTACTATTGGAGAATGGTAGGGTGGCGGGCAACTTTGATCACCTTTTGAGGCACAGGGATGGGACTTCGAGCTTGGCTTTAACAAGGGGCATATGAAAACCTGGAGATAGATCCCTGATGAGGAGCAAGGAGTTATTTGTCATGTTTTACTGTAATAACTAGCCACTGATTCTATGTTGAGTAACTTCAACATGGTCGAGTATCCTTGATGTCATTATTGCGAGATCTAGATGATACCGAGTATGTCTCTATCAAGTTACTCATGTGTCGTAGAATTTCTTCTCATTCTGTGTCTACCAAGCTTTCCGTTAATATATGCAATGAAGATCATGACGATAGTCTCCGACTTGATCTATTCTCCTTCGAACACCGGGTGGCTTAGCATCATTGTTTATATAAGGAAGAGAGCTAGGTATCACCATTGTACTGTGCCGTCGGATCTGCTTTTTCCCACCTAGGTGTCCAGTGGGACCGACCATTGTAGAATTACACGCGAAGTGAGGCACGGGTTGAGTTTCGACGGTTCGCTGCAAGGGAGGCCAGTATTTTGCCAGCCCATCCGCGCGGAAGAGAGACAAAAACAGGAAGTCAGTTAGAACAAAAGGAAAATTCGTAGAAGCGCGCTGCGCCTGTTTCTAATAATATCGTTCTTCTAACAACGTGCTGGTTCTTCTACCGTTCTTCCACACCTGTGCTTCGGGTTTAACTGCGAGACAGAGATGTCTTAGGGGTCTTCGCCGCAACCTAAACACGAGGTCCGGATCGCCCACTAGAAGGAAGCCTTACCGCCTCCTGGCATCCTATGGGAATACCGACACGTGGGTTTTCTTGGTGGTTGGGTCAGATTCTCTTTCTATATGCCTATCTAGGATATATTCTAGATCCAGGAGTACCATTCCATGACGCACTGGGACGAGGTGAAGGCCGAGACAATCAACAACTCGACGACACTGGACTCATCTAAATATCAACTAGGTCACCATGTCGGTAATTACATTTAATACTATATCCGTAGCACTGGGAACATAGTATTGGGCACAGTTAACGCTCCGGGAGGGTTTAAAGCTATGAACCACGTGCAGTACATAGTAGAGGTTGCATGTACATACAACTGTTCCGGTTACCTTAATTGTGTGCACATACCCTTCCCGCCTTTACTAGGTACATAGCTAGTGCTAGCACCGCATTACGTGTCTAGGGCCATCTACAATGGCATGATCATGGATGCCGGCTCGTACGTATCTGTATCTGGTCCGGTCTTGGCCCCCACGGAGATAGAGGAAATAGTTAACGCCGATGAATCAAGATAGCAGTGTGAAGACGCGAGATTCCAGGTTTATGCTGACAAAGACTAAGTCAGATGGACATGATGCTATTGCTAGAATATCTGATGTTCCCATGATCTTCTGTAGATGCTAGGAATAAAAGGCGAAGATGGAGATGTGCGCATATCAACACTAGGAGGCAAAGAGTGGGAGTGTGTGTAGGCGCAGGTATCTGTTAGCGACACCGCCCCTTTATTCACGTAGAAATCAGAGAAGGGCGGGCCGACAAATGGGAAACATTGTCCACCCACCGCAATAACAAGTACCCAACCACAACCGGGTTGCCCCCATGGCCGAGGTGTGATGGCGTTCGACGAAGCGCGCCATGAACCGCGTCCTTGGGAAATTGGGATAATTCTCACTGGTTCGATAAAAAAAGGGTTGCGCAAACGAGCCTGTCTGCTGTACATGGCTACCCTAGGTAGATCCCTTTATTTTTCCCGTCCCCGCCATTCTCCTCGCATGAAATAACTATCGACCACAACTGATTTTCGAAAAGTTACATAACGGCCCCCCGGTCTTCGGCCCAAATTGGCCGAAGTATAGAGGATTAAGGCAAAGCAAGCCCAATAGCTACCGTAGCCAAGTGCGATGGTATCAAGGCAACTTACTCCGGCCCTCCGCCACATTGAGCATACCTCATTACGGTAGTCAAGGTACCGGGAAAAGTCGTTGAGAGTGACGTTAAGCTATGAGACAACGTGTAACGTGACCGTTCCCATACGCAGAATTCTGACTGACTAGGCGGGCGACGGCAGAGCGGAGCGCGGAGGGAACAGGGGGAAAGGAACAGGGCTGCAGTACACTACGCAGACTACGCTAGCCCGCCATCACAAGAGCAAAGGCCCAAACGGCGATCCGACCATACCATATTGCCAAAGTGTACCCACCCATTAAGCTTAAGAAAAAAATTGTACGCGTAGTTGATGCTAGGTAATCTCGCTATCTCTTGCTCTGTCTCTGACCCGGCTCCGCTCTTATTTCTCACTAATTTTTCCCTTCTCTTTTAAACTCTCCGTGCGAAGAATGGGAGATAAAACTGAGGCAAGTCCGCCGAAGCGGAGGAAAGGAAAAGCAAAAAAAAAGGACCCCTTAGCTGGAAATAGTCACCGAACGAAAGACAACTGCCGATGAAGATTTGTCAGAGCTCGTGGCCAGATAGCTAACCCGACGGTTTGGAGCCGAAGCCTTAGAGCTTACGCTGCTGACATGTATCCATAGATGAGATGTTCTTTTTGGCGATAGCGGTCAAGCCGCAAGACCGGGAAGGGGAACGGTGGGAAGTATGGGTATAATCGGCGTGTCTTTCAACATGACATACATACATAATTTATGAACTGCGAACTGCTTTGCACACATCAGCAAACTTTTACCTAGTTTAGGGCGATGATATACGCAAGGACTTTCCAATCCCATCTCGCTCGGATGCCTTAGTACGGTTAGGTGGGATTTTCGATACCGGTATTAGACTCGCATGAACTAGATACTGGAGCCCCCTAGTCACGGATCATTAAGGCACGGACGTAAAATTGAGCTGTCCAGCACTGTTCTTTCACACTTAAGGGTCCCAAGGGGGAGAGAACCCGGGGTAGGGGACCACAATTAAAACGGTATTTAGACTGCATTCAGTATTCCGGTCATCCCTGAAATGACATTAGCGTCGGTTACCGAGATCCACGCGGGGATTTGTTGTTTCGAGAAAGGGTACCTGGGTAAAGTTGTACGTATTATACTGTGGACAATAGACATGGGATTGGGTTACAATACCTTTTAGAATATCTTCAAATTGAAAGAGGCACAGCATAGGCTATAAGAGCTTGCTTCTTGGTGGTAGATTGAACATATGTAACTTACCAAATATTATATATCGAGGGCGTCGTCTCGTCTCAATATTGTATGCTAGGGCTTCATGTTTACCAAGGTACTGGTAGAATGCCCTTTTGATTTTCTCTTCGAGAATCGCCGATGAGGTTTACCGCACGGACAAGACGCTAGCATTATTCCAAGGGGTAGCCCGTACGGGCCGTTACCTAGCCTTGGCGCTGGTTCTGGGATGTAATAAATGCCAATCTGCTCATCATCCCCCCGGTCCCAGACTTGGAATTATCAAATGAGAGCCCCCTGCTGGCGGATATCCATCCGAGATCATAAAGCCATATCGTGGGCTGCGTGGGTACATCGAGAAAAATGCAGAACATGGTCCCAAGATCCGGGCATCGGAGCATTGCCCGGACGTGTGTAGTGTGGAAAGCCTCGTTTTACGCTGGGTCGCCGTCGCCCGCATTAGTTCTCCATCACCAAGGGAATATAAAGGGGCCATGTCCTGGTGAAAAACTAAGGATCAGGACCCTTCTTAGAGCCGTGTGCGACAGTATGGTTTAATATAGAATCAAATATGCAAATGATTAGTCAACACGGCCCCGCGACTCCGAGTTGCCGTATCTCCACTGTGACTACCTAGTTATACTGCAGGGATGGGTTTTATGAGGCCTAAATACATCCATGATATACATTTTGGTTCTGATTCCACCAGGGCTCTGATGATGGTCACGGCTGTGTTTCCCCGTTACCTACCTATGTACCTACCCAGGTACTTGTAAAGTACCTTACATATCCAAGCTATCCACATGGTAAGGATCGCACAATGAACTGGTCGCTTTGTGGAGTCTATCTGGGCGACATATATCCACATTGTCTACCTAGGCAGGTTATATTTGTCATTGTCGGTGCCACACCAGCAGCATAGCGGTGGCGTTATGGAGATTCTCGAACTTGTCGAAGCTGCTCAAGATTCGCCAAGAATCAAAAGGAACAATTCTTGGAAAGCGAAGACTACACTGACATGGACCATGGTACGAATTGACCCAGCGTACACTTGCGTAGTCCTAGATGAACTTTCGTGCTTTAGGAAAGTGGTAGCTTAATATGTCTCATCCCCTGGTAAGATGCTAGAACGCGTTCGCTAAGTGTTGACGAATACTTTAGTAAGGTTTAAAATCCTGCTATGGAGGAATGCGGCTCAGCAATGTACATAGTACCGGACAGCAAGGACATCTTGGACGGGCGCTCGGCCGAGTCGGTTTTGCATTAGTTTCGAGTACCTCAGTAGTGACGTCGCCGGAAGCCCAAAAGCCGTTGAGGCCGAATCAGATGGATTATGAGTGCTGGTCACAAGGTCGATGATTCATACGATGTAGTAGAGAGTTTCTACGTCTCGCGAGGCGGAGTAGATCCCAATATCGAGTATCGTGTTGAGGAAGTCCTGTGGCGGTAACACGCACAAAAAGGCTAATCCCTTGCGTCGTTCGATCCAGCACTTTATATTAACCGCACCTGTCAAGTAGTTACCAATCGGTTGTGTAGAAGGCTGATACACAAAGTAAGGGAGAGGCACATGCGTCCCCGCGAGTCACACAGCAGTCCTGTTTCAAAAGTTGTGCGTCTCGACACATGGATATATTCTTCGCTTAATAACCTCTAGTCTTTCCCCGGATATCATAAATCCGGAATTTCTCTGCCAGCCACCTAGGTAAGATCAGCCATAAAACCCAATTCCGAACCCACCCATTTGCTGCCGCCGCCAAATCTAGCGAGCTTTGTCTCAGCCGCTACAGCAAGTGCAGGATCTAGCCTAGACCCCGAGACACGTGGAAATTTGACTTAGGCGGCGACGACGCGCTAACAGTAAGACATCTACTTTAACGAAGAAAACTTCAAGTCCGTAATGGACGACCTCTGAGGTAAGAACATGCCATGATCATGCTAGCTGTATGAGATGAAATCTCGAGTACCTAGGGATTCATGCGGCGTAGAGCAAGATCTGCGCAAGTTCGCGTTACTAGACTACGCACTGTGCCGTTTGTAGCGGTACAACTGATGAAGAAAACGGCTCGAACATAATAGACGTCTGGCTGTTGCATTGTGAGACAGCGAGAAGCTATTCGGGAGCGGCTAGATGCTGAACATCGGGAACGAAGAAGCGGATGTCGTTGGTGTTGTACAAGACCGAACCGGGGACCTCACGGCATAGTACGTACCTACATAGTAAGCTGATATCGATAAGATAAGATAGATAACGCGGCCTTTTGCTTGTGATTATCGATAATTGTGCTACCCAATTATGTAATCACATGCAAGCCAACGTTGGCACGTGTCCTCAGACCAATCCAGACCGTTGCTGATTAGAGAAAGTGAGGGAGTACAAGCTTTCTTATCAGCCAACCAGCTTTTGATTGGAGAATTCTGTTAGTACATATGTCGCGTCACTTCGAGTTCGTCTGAATTCCAAGCCTTAAAGCTAAACCTTTAATGACAGCATAGCAATGGAATGGATACCTTTACTAATGATCGTAGCTAAACATCCGATGATCACCTTCAAAGCTCCAAACTCCAAACTTCTATTCGCGCTTTGTTTTGTTTTGTTAGTTTCAGGTTCGAATTTGAAAGAATAGTCGCAACTCTATTATAGCAAAATATTCTTCTGCAATTCCTCACCTTCGTCTCTGCTGGTTTCGAGAACGGTGGGAAATTCGCCAGTCCTTTCGTCGCTCCGGTCGCCTGTTCTTTATACACATGCCTTCTTCTGCATTCCCCTGCCGGTGATGCCCTTGCTAGGCATGGGCAGTTGGACGTTGGCCATCTCCCACAAATCGTCGAATCATGGCGCTCCTCCCAGGTTGATCGTGCTATTCGCGTTGTTGGTGTCATGGCTGGGTTTGGTGGAGGCGATGCGGCCCAGTCGCATTGCCGAGTTGAGGCAGGAGACGGTCGATATGTTCTATCACGGCTTCGATAATTACATGAATATTGCCTTTCCCGAAGACGAGGTATGCATCTAATGACCTTGTGAGAGGAAGAAGAAGAAAAAATAGAACTGTGCATTAGCTTATACCTAATTTATAGTTACGGCCCGTCTCTTGTACGCCGTTAACTCGAGATCCCCTAAATCCGCGAAATATCGCGCTCAATGACGTCCTCGGGAACTATTCCCTAACTCTCATCGATAGTCTTTCGTCCCTTGCCATACTTGCCTCTGCGCCGCCCGATAAAAAGAATACTGGGCCGAAAGCCCTAAGTGATTTCCAAGATGGTGTAGCTGCGTTGGTCGCACAATACGGTGATGGACGGCCCGGCCCGTCAGGTCAGGGTGCTCGTGGTCGTGGATTTGATGTTGACAGTAAGGTCCAAGTCTTCGAGACGGTGATAAGGGGTGTTGGTGGACTACTTAGTGCCCATCTTTTTGCTGTTGGGGAGCTACCCATATCTGGCTATGACCCACGGATAGTAATCAACGACGACGGTGATACCTATATTGAAAACCATCCTATCCCCTGGCCGAATGGATTCAAGTATGACGGGCAGTTGTTGCGGCTGGCCCTCGACTTAGCACAGCGCTTGCTTCCGGCCTTCTACACTCAGACCGGGCTACCCTACCCACGTGTTAATCTTCGTCATGGGATACCGTTCTATCTGAACTCTCCACTCCACGGGAACAATCTAGATTCAAAGCCACCCGAGGATACTCCCGAAATCACGGAAACGTGCAGTGCCGGGGCAGGTAGTTTAGTGTTGGAGTTCACAGTGCTGAGTCGCTTAACCGGAGACCCAAGGTTTGAGCAAGCAGCTAAGAGGGCGTTCTGGGCCGTGTGGTCGAGAAGAAGCAATATCGGCCTTATTGGTGCCGGCGTGGATGCCGAAGGAGGCCATTGGATCGGAGGATTCTCCGGGATAGGTGCTGGGATCGACAGCTTCTTTGAATATGCTCTCAAGACTTATATCCTGTTGTCGGGTCAGGAATTGCCGAATCGGACAATGCCTCAAGGTCATGACGGGGATTGGCTTGACCCAAACCAGATATATCATCCACTCTCAGACGAGGATAATTCCGCCGACTCTTTTCTGCAAGCTTGGCACCATGCTCACGCTGCTATCAAACGCCACCTTTATTCCGGTCTACATCATCCGCATTATGTGAACGCGCATATGTCTACAGGCTCACCACAAGCCTATTGGATCGATAGTCTAGGCGCATATTACTCTGGTTTATTGGCGCTCGCTGGGGAGCTTGACGAAGCTATCGAGACACATCTAGTTTACACTGCTCTTTGGACCCGATACTCTGCCCTCCCAGAGCGGTGGTCTGTACGTGACGGCCACGTTGAAGGGGGTCTCGGCTGGTGGCCTGGCCGTCCAGAATTTATCGAGTCCACCTACCACTTGTATCGTGCTACTCGAGACCCTTGGTACCTTTATGCGGGCGAGATGGTCTTGAAAGACATCAATAGGCGATGCTGGACAAAGTGTGGTTGGTCCGGCTTACAAGACGTACGCACCGGAGAGAAGAGTGACCGAATGGAGAGCTTCTTCTTAGGGGAGACTGCTAAATACTTGTATCTCCTCTTTGACCCAGATCATCCCCTCAACAAGCTTGATGCTTCATACGTGTTCACCACAGAAGGACATCCATTGATCATCCCTCGAAAGAAAGCCCATCGTCCGGTGCGTAAAATGGTACCAGAGCAAGCTGTCCAGCCATACTTCGACGCCCAATTCACCAATACTTGCCCTCGTCCACCAGTTCTACCTCCATTGACCAGTTCAGCTGTTACTGCCAGGCCTGACTTTTATAACGCGGCAACTCTGATCCGGCTTCATCAAATTCCAAACATACACGGCTTAGAAGGTCCCATCGCAAAACTAAGCGGTTCAAAATCACAGATAAGACTACAGGAGAGGCCAAAGGAAAACTACACCTATTTTCCTTGGACATTACCTCGTTACATGCTTCCAGCTGACGGAGTCTGTGCTGTAACAAAACAGGCTCAGACATCAGTAATCGAATTCCCTTCCGGTTCTCAACAGTCAGTAGGTAGTGCCTTCAATCTCATGTTTGGCGGCCATAACCTTGTTCGCATGGGGAGCGAGGGCATTGCGATTAATAATTTGGCCGGCCTAAAGCTGGCCCTAATTGTAGAGGAGCCCCCAGAGACGACCGAACGAGCTTGGAGAGTCTACAGTATTGGCAGCTTACCTCTGGGCCGAGATGAAAAAGTTTTCATTACCCGCGACGTCCTCGAAGACATGTCGGACCCGCTGTTCCATCGCGTTCGCGACTCAGTCATCGTCGACATTCTTCTACAGATCGAAATCCCTCTCGAACCATCAGAGCATAATTCTTCCTCCCCGGATCCAGAACCCCCTCTCGAGTCACAATCTACCATTGAGCTTGAAAGTGACTCCGCCGTCGGCATGTTCAGCTCCTTCCTACAACAGATCACGTCCGCCCTACGCGAACCAGTCGCCACCTTTGGCCCAGAACCCGTACCCCAACCAAAGTTCAAGTACGTCGAACTACCGGCCATCACGCCCGTAGGTAAGGGCGCCGCTCCCTTACCCGACGTCCGCGAGGCACCGAACCCCCAAACGAACGGCGTTATTGAATCGCTTTCGTGGCAACGCATCTTCTTCGCCGGTTACGCGTGCAATGGCAAGTTGCCCGACGCGGCGCCCCGCGCGCACCAGGTCATCGTCATGCGCCGTGGCGGGTGCTCGTTCTCGCAGAAGCTGGCGAATATCCCGTCGTTCGCGCCGGCGAGGGGCGCGCTGCAGCTCGTGGTCGTGGTTTCGGATGATAAGGTCGAGGATGAAGATGATGATCTAGATGAGGGTAGAAACGAGAGAACAAGCAATGGCAGGGGAGAGGGTAAGCGCTGGGGTGGAAGGGAGGGCGAAAAGGATGCGGCGAATGTGGACTTCATCAGGCCCCTGCTAGATGAGACGCAGAAGACTCCCGCGGGCATACATCGGCATCGGCCCATTGCTATGCTGATGACGGGTGGCGGCGAGGAGGCGTACGAGTTGTTGAAGACGACGAGGAGCTTGGGGCTTAGGAGGAGGTACCATGTTGAGAGTCAGGGACTGAAGATAAGTAACTTGGTCGTGCTGTGATTGTGAGCTGGGGAGAGTTAGGGTGAGATGAAGCTATATAGAGGTACGAAGCTATGATAGCGGCGCGGTCATGTCGTGTCGGTTTATGTTGCTTGAGAGGGGAGTGGTAGTATATAGGGCCCGATGTATATATTTGATTGGAAAAGCTTCAGGAGTTGGTTGAATAGATGAGTGTCGTGCTTACCGTGGTTGCAGGTGTGTTATGCCTTGCTTACCTACCATAAGTATGTAGCTTTCACTTGAATGCATGATTAAATGATGAATATATTACCCACGAGACCAAGAGTTAAGATGTTTGATCCGTACTTGACCGGAAATAAGCCAAGCGACGAGAACATTGACGATAGACTTCTTGATAGAAGCCCTGGGGGTGTTGCGACTGTAATTAGGTAGGTACTTAGGTATCGTTTTGGAATGTGATGACTTTCAGAGTGCACATAGCCTTGAAATGGCTAATACTTCGGTAGGTTGTTGAAATGAAGATTGCCAAAATAGTTCCTTATGCATACCTAACAACAATTTTCAGATATCTCATGGGTACCTAATTAAAACAATAACCCTTAATAAAACATCACAAAAAGCAAATGTCGAGCGATGATAGAAACCTCAAAAGAATGAAAATAAAACAAAAAAAATTATGGTATAAGAGGAATTTAACCTCTCAGTACTGGACTCGCGGGGAATCGAACCCCGGACCACTCCCAGACCTATTAGACAAGCCCCAGAAACGAAGCCATCGTGAGATAAATCGTCGTCGGTGGGTCGTACCTGCTAAGGGAGTATTATACCACTAAACCACAAGCCCGCTCTCAACCCACACGCGCCGCCAGTCTGATTCTAGAGGCGTCGAGGTAGAGTCATTGGTTGGAAAACGGATCGTTCATTGAAGATTATATGGCTCTGTGTGGTGTTTGTACGTTGGATTGGACGGGAGCTTGCCCTAATGGATCAAGCGGAGCGGAGTGGAGATCGGTTAGTGTGACATAGTGCGGTCTAAGAGATATGGATCTTGGGATGAAATAGTTTGCTCGCCTATCAGTGGGTTCGGGTAGCTCTTATGGATGAAAAAAAGGCGTCGTTGATAGGATATTTGTATATCGAGAGTGGGGATATAATATAGTTCATGATGTGTCTGTGAATGGAATACATCCATGGTAGGTATCTACCTGTAATAATGGTCCAAAGCTCATGAACCATTAGAAGATATCTGGATGTTGATCTTACACAATTGGTCCAATAGAGTGATACAAGAAGAATATAGTAGTGTAGTCCAACGTATCTCCACAATGATGGCATCAGTCATAGATATGTCGATCTATCTCATTGGAAGGCATAGCTTGATGGCATTAGAAGATCCGACCTAGATACTGTAGGTGCCTTGGGAGATAAGCATACATATCTAGTTAGAACTAGGTCATTTAACATGTTGTGAGTGCATTACCTATCTGAAAATAGGTTGAGGTCTCGTTTAAGTGAGACTCAACTTGATCCTTCTTGAGCGTTAACTAACAGTCAAATCTGAGAAGTGACTAACACAATTCATCACGAATCTGACAGGCTACAAGCGAACAAGCCAACGATGACTTCGTAAATATTAAGCGAACGAACCAGTCCAATCGATATCGAACCATATTGTCGGCGGGTCGTATTTATATCAAAGAAGCTCCGTTGCGTCCGTGACCTTCAGCTAGCAACAGCTGACTTGCCCCAGGCGCCGGTACGAGCTAATAAGGTAGTGTGCCGCTTTTATAACTTCGGGATAATAGTTATGATGGCTATTGACATCGCGTATTTCGAAGACTGGGATAGGTAGGTAAGGTAAGCTTGTGATAATTGAGCTAACCAGCGGCGAACATTCCGTGCCGTATCTGACTCGAGACCCTTGGACCCATGCTAGATCGCTTGTCTAGTATGATGCACCGTAGTAAGACGATGCTACAATTGGGTTTAGATAGCCGATCACTCCATTCATTAACCGTAAATCTGTCCACCGCCGAGCTATCGAGAGGAGATAGATACGATAGATATAGCAAATAAGAAATCGTACGGAACCACACGTGGCTCCGAAGACTCCGACTTGCTACAATTGTTGCAGCTGTCGGCACTCTGGAGCTTTTAGTCCGAGTGATGGCTTGACTCAAATGTTGACGATAAAATAGATGGCTGGACAGCTGCGATTAGAAGGCGTGATATAAGTTATCGCTTGCATTATCAGACAGCCGCATCGAGGGGCATCTGCTGTCAGTGCAGATACGAGAACCCATCCCACGCCATACATTGCTTGGCTCTCGGCCGGAGCGCTGAATTTGAACTATGTAATCCGCCAAGTTGCCCGGGCGATATCTTACCATTCTAGTGCTATTTTACTATTATAGTAAACTTCACGATCTCGTAAATGCTCAATTAGCCCGATATTGTCGAAGTAAGTTAGGCAATTAAGAGGCTATGAGCCTCATAGTCGTATTTGTGAGCTACCAAAATATCACTCAGTAACAATATCTAATTGTTGGGGTATTCTCGAAAACGGTATGTAACGTCGTCTCGGTCGATATCCATCTCGCATGTAACGCCATAAGTTCTATCGCATGCAGCGCAGATGCTCATCTTCCAATCGGCCAGGTGTAAATGATGATTGGCCATCGTTAATCTCATAATATTTTCGCCCACCGAATGCCCCCACTCCGAACTCCAGTTGCCCATGACAATATGCTAGACCCATGGAAAAAACGCCGATATAATGCTGATCATGCTGGTGCTGAGATAATGAAGAGGATCGTGAAAAGTGCTCTTTAGGGACAAGGCACTAATCTCGCTTGATCACCGTGTGTTGTACATGATCGCTGAGCTCTTGCTCTCCTCTGCTGGTCCCATCGCGACAACGACTGTGTTTTTGCAGACTCCATAGCTACAGCATTCCTCGGCCGGCATCGCTCCTTGAAGAATTAAATCTCGTTTGGACTAGATATGAGTTAGTATTGGTATGATACCCAAATCCTTGTATATACATACGTCGGGACAGCGGATGGGAGATGCGTTGACTGAGGCTCCTAACAACGAGAATGTCGTGACGACCGATATTAAGAAATTGAACAGCATCTTAATAACTCTGATATGTGACCGAGAGATGTCCAAGTAAATCGGAGGTGGCTGAAAGCCGGGGAGCTGGTTTTATTTATTATTTGTGTGTGGTATGTTGGGAAGGATTTTAATATAATTTGGGTGTGCTAGGTGTATAGCTGACACAATCCTTATCGACCTACTAATAAGGGAAGAGATCTGGCAGTTTAGATGTAACGAGAGAACGTCCAACTATATAGATTGTAGGAGAGGGATTAGACGAGACCATCCGTTCACGACTAATGAGCAGCGGTACTCATAATATAAGAAGAAATCAACGGATGGATCCGGCTAGGATAGAGTGGTGTCAGAACTCGGGACATCCTACCATACCTACATACTGTATCCATAGATGTATGCAGCTCGTTAGCCCTATGTGCGCCACGGCAACATCCCACCCTTGTGAGCTGAATGCCCCAGTTGCCTGCTATATTATAGACTGCGGCTATTTTAACAAGCGACAGATTTTGGAGTGACGCGGCTGAAGGAACCGGTGATCCAGGGGACTGTGGCTGTGATTTTCATTACTGGGAGACATGACGAAAGGTGCTTGAGATCCAGTTAGATGGCGGGCATTCTGCCATCACGGCGAACAAGCCAATAAGCCTGTCAGACTAGTCAGGTAGGGCTGCTGACAGGGTCGTCATTTACGTGCCAGTGGCTCGGGGCGGAAAACAACGAGGGATAAGAAAAAAGACCAGGTGGCTATGATTGGCATCTCGTGAAGATCCCTAGTCCCGCGGCTTTGCCAAGCCTACTAGAATTTCTCTTAAGAAGTTAGTCGGCTAAAATTAAGAACTATTTCTCAATGCGCGATAGTATACGAGAAAAACGCAAGAGAAAAGTCGAAGTGTAATAGCCTTTCATACCGGCCCTACCGATTCTTCTAAGGTAAACGAAGTTCGTGATTGGGTAAAACTGCTGATGCCAGAAATGTGTCAAGACAGAGAAAATAGAAACACCGGCGGTGGCTAACCTCTTCAGTGGTGGCTTGGCTTAAGTGGGTCTAAAGCTAGAATGTACGGCCCGGAAAATATCGAATCCGGCTGCCAAGAACGTTGTGGAAAGAACTCAATTTCCAATTTAAGAACCGAAATTACATAATAAGGTTAATCCATTTCATGCTCCAAGGTTGCATTATTTCAAAAGTTCACTTATAAAAACGACAAGTCTCACCTTATGCGCTCACAAAGTACCTGCCGCGATTACATATGAAACATGAAGGATTTCCCCATGAATCTCATAAATGATTCTAAAGTCGTCTAAAACGGTTGGCTAACTCCCGGGATTCAAGCTGGTCGCTTAATATATCATAATGTTTCCAATTATGCTCTCAAACATGAAATTCTTTTATTTTAATCTTCAAAGTCTTTTAGGACACAACAAGCTGTCTTACTATGTGAATGGTTGTCCTCTACTGACTTTGCAGAGTAAGTACGAATGTCGTGAAAGTGTGTCATTTTATACGCTTTGTAGTTGGAGTCGCACCATACATAGGTAGGTAAATATTTAGAATGGGCAGGTCAGACCTTTCGCTCAATGTGAAAAGGGCATAAGATTTTTGGCTTGGGCAAGCCAAGGATGGTAGGTATGCAGGTTAGCTATGGTAAGAAGGAGCGTTCTATTAACTCCCCAAAGCTTCCTATGAAGCTTTGGAGAAAGAAAAACTTTATGCCATACTTAGATTCTCCCAGCATCGACCTGCTTCTTTCCCGGAGATAATGACGCTAGGTATGTTCTAATTTCACCCATATCATATCTTGCTCCCTCTTCTAATTGACCTGTTCTCAGTAAGTTTCAAAGCATCTTTCTCATAACAGATACAACCAGTCCAACCGAAGAACCAATTATCCCGGACAATAGATACTATGGAGTCACGCGGAGGCTCAACCAATCTTCATCCTATATCAAGCCGTCGTCGCCGCATTCGTCTACATGGACGGCCACGTCGTGCAAGGAGTTTACCTTCACGTTTCCGAGAGCCAGTTGCAGTTGAGGCCATACCTTATATACTTCCTCCTTTGCAGATTCAACTTCCTGATACATGGCGTCTCTGGAAGCCAGCCGTTCTTCACTGTCCACCGGTGACAAGTCTACCGTGTTGGCGCCCGTGTCCCAATTACGGTCCAAGGGAGACCAAGTTCAGGCTCTGCGATGTCAGTTCCGTGACCTCATATTTGCTCTCACATTTGCTTTCTAACACCACGTGACCCTCACAGACCAGAAGTCTCGATGACAAATTCTCCTTCCCGCTTAAAGGATACAATAATTGGGAAATCGAGTCTATGCCTGATAAGGTCCTTGCCAAAATAATTACAGATTGGCACCGAAGTCCGGTTTTGTCCTTTCGACCTGACACCCGGAATGTGATATCACGTATTGCCCCTGACTTGGTGGCAAAGTGGGGACCGGCCGTTTGTCAAGCAGAAGCAGACATCATGTGGATCATCGGGGAGAAATGGAGAGTGAAAACCCATATTCCAGAGGTGCACAGAGTACTTCGAGACGAGGTCACCGGGTACCTGATAATCATCATGGATTACGTCCGCGGTTCAAACTTGGTTGATATCTGGCATTGTATATCGCCGGAACGCCGACACAGACTTACCAAGGCTATTGTTAAACTGATTTGCGTTATGCAAACGAATGAGGCTCGGTATCCGGGTCCGGCTGGAATCACTCCCATGCGGGCTTTAGTTCATAGGGATTATCCCGTTCCGCTCTGTATGAACGGGACAGACTATGACCGATATATGAACGTTCTACTCAGTGTAGCCAATTGTTATCGACCGGAGGGTATGCGAACCAAAGGTTTTATGAGAACCTATAGGGGCAAGTTCGTTCTGGCAAATATGAATTTAGATCCGAGCAGCTTTATTGTTGACAGGAAGAACAATATTTGGATTGTCGGTTGGGCAAATGGTGGCTTTTACCCTCCTGAAAGTGAGCTTGCTATGGTCGAGCGTTTGATGCCGTCAAGATTCGCCGATTTAACGAGGGAGATTCTTAAAAATATATTACACGATCGGTTACAGAGACAACATTTGAGGTTGATTGCTTCAATGATTGATGGCGATCCCCTAGAGAAAAAGGGCGGTGGCTTTTACCATCACTTGGAGTAACGGGCCGAGGCGAAAAAGGAGACGTAAGGGCAGCTATGTTAGTGAACAGGAGCGTGCACATGTCAATCGCTTGCAGGAATATGGGACTTCATAATCAAACCTAATTGGTGTTTGCTTTGGAGTATGATGGCAGTCAAATTAGACAGCGACTTGCTTGCCGTCCTTGCCAGGGATAGCTTTTCTCGGGACGGCTAGCCACATTAGTTCAACGTCTACATACATTTTAACCTTCCAATTCTGATATTGGCCTGAGGTGATATTGCACGCCTCCGGAACTCCAAACATGTCACACGGGTAGGACGGTGATACATCCCACGAGGATATGCTGCCTCTCCCCGCCGTCTTGGAACGTGGACGAAACAAGAGCTTTCCGGATTCCGAGGTCGTCTGGGTACGATGCCGTGACCGTCCCGCAACTAACAAGTAATAAAAATTCCCTATATGATTACCGACCTGCTGGGTAAGTCGACAAACGTCGATCCTTCATATTGCCACCCAAGCTGGTGGTAAGAATGATAGGGCTAGGTAGGTGGTAGGTTACCCAAGTACATAAGAAAAACGTAAAGAACAGGAGACTCAGCCCGCTCTGCGCGTAGAGGTGAATGGTTAAGGGGTATGGAGATTCTTGGCTGTGACCGATATCGCGATTATACACCTCGCTCAGCATCTGTTGTGTTTGCTGCGGTCCACCATCTTACCTTTCCGTGCCCCTTGATGCTCGTCTTACACGAAAGAGCCGGTAGGACACTGCCATCTATGTCAAACAGCGGAAATAAACATCGCGATATTTTTTAAGATATCTGCGCGTGCCTAGGGTAGAATTGGACTCCTCGTCATCCCTTATCATACTCTTTGCGATTATGGGATGTATAGAGGACTCCCTAAGAATAAAGGGATAAAGAAAGTTTAGAAATAGAATCGCATAGTTGCATGTGGGGGATCCTCGGTGTGGCCAATGCTTGTAAGTGGGGGAAGGTTAGATTGTCCGTGATAACACCCGTTACATAAACAAGCTTTTTCCTTGCTGAATTCGATGAATTCTACGGGGCTTGGAAGGACCTGATAGGCGCATAGGCGCTACTGCATGCCAAGGCAAGCTTTTCTCGGGCTGATCCCGATTCTCTGGCCTCTTCAGACCTTCACCTAAGATTTTACAAAGCAGGCTGCCCTGGCGGACAGCTCCGCTCGGTCTGCTTTGATTCTCTGCCCTCGGATTTGAGCGATGTCCGGGCAGCCAGCCAGCCAGCCAGTGGCTCACCTACCTATTCAAGGAATAATGTTTAATGGCTTAAGTCGCCGACATTCAAAGCAAAGCAAATTTCAGATAACCAGATACAAAGGAAACTGATAAGAAAAGCCTCACAGCGTCGGCGATACCATTACTTCACCATCCAATGGATTCGTCAAGGACAACGTAAGCGGTACCGAAAGGAGTCTCACCGGCGTAAAGCCCAATTCGCTATCCCTGTTCCTGGCTTTCCCAGGATTGACCCATCAATCGGATGGATTGCTTTTGTGCTTGCAGATTTTACATACTCATAAATGCTTGGCTGCCCTATTCAGGCCCATAGCAGATGCAGTTCTCAGAACCCTGGGAATCCTCGTTACTTCCAATTAAGGCAATTATCTGGACCGAAGTTTCAGATGAAGTTCGCCAAGATTTCAATTTTAAGATCTTCGACCGTGACGCAGTACTGGGCTGCTGGGACATCACGGCTTACCAGCGGCCTCTAACACTGCACGGCATGCGAGCGATTACTTTGTTTCGTTAGACTGGCCCGGTTTTAGACTGATTGTCTATTTTCTTGACAATCGACGAAAGTTATGAACCACTGTAGTGGCACGAGCCACTATCTGGGCTTTCCTTGCCATTGGATATATGCGATTACTTTAAGGAGTGATTTCGGCCTCACATCGATCCAATCATGGTTTCGTCTTCCCACTATATTTTGAGTAGGTGCTCACTCGATTCGAAAGGGCAGATCAGAAAATTTCATTTTCTTATAGATTCTCCTCATCACAAGTTGCCATGAGTTTCATACGTATTCCAATTCACACTGGTTTCTCTACTTTGGTACATACAGTACATATAAGAACACCTGCCTGATGAGGGCCTCGATCCCATCCATCGCCTAAACACATCTTATTCTATAAGTGGGTATGGTTATTACCACATTACCACTGTTATTCCTTATCTTTTCAATTCAGCTGTAATTCACATTACAAGCTAAACTACGGGGGTCGCAGATTTCGCCCCCCAGACGCTCGTTATCTAAAGACTATCCAACCAATAGCCATTCGCTATCGTCAAATCCTGGATAGCCTAGGCTGGACCTAGTTTCTCTTCAGGTACACAATTCCTCCGCGTCCAGTCGCATGTTCGCTTCTTTGTCTCGTAAGCTACCTCGAGCTTTGCATCGTGTGTTACGGTGGCATACTCTAGCCGTTGAGAGAGCGCCGCTATAAACGCCTGTTTCATCCTATCGCAACCCAACCTACTTGGAACTACTCAATATATCTTCTCAGCTTTGGTCGGCGTCTTCCGACTTACATCGATCTTCGTCGATTTCTACATTTTGAGGTTTTCGATGGCGGAGATGCCCTAGAGGTTCGAGACTGGATATCTGGAATCGACGACGCAGTTTATGACACAGCCTAAGTGTCGATACATAAAAACCAACTCACTTCGCAAACTTTAAGTGGCTTAAATCGTGTCACTTCCACGTCAGCTTACACCGAGGTGAAATCAGCTCAAACTCGACTTCCAGTTAGCTGGTCTACTTTCACATACGCCAACCTCTTCTTTCATTAACGGACCGCGAACATGCGGCTCTCAAATAGAAGCAACGAAACCGGGAGCGAGGAGCACAAGAGGGATGATTCTGTCATAGTAGACTATGGGTTCGGTCAAGTCAGCGACGAAAATGCCGTACACGGACGGGAATTCGCCTCGGGCGAATCTATGTATGCTAGACTCCAGCGGTTCGCTGGCAAGTTTGGTATGGAACAGCGAGGAATCGAGCGGGTTCCTAGTGACGAGAGGACGGACTCGAATCTGTTCCAAATTGGTACCCTGGTACGATAATTCATCATTTATGAGTTTCTGTGAGTTTGCTTTCTGACATAATGCAGTGGTTCTCTGCGAACATGGTCGTATCGTCATTCGCTATCGGCGCCCTTGGACCACCTGTATTCGAACTTGGATTCGTCGACGCTGCTCTGACAATCATCTTGGTCAACATCCTTGGAATCTTGCCGGTTTGTTTCTTCTCGACCTTCGGTCCCAAGTTTGGCTTACGTCAGATGGTCTTGTCGAGATTCTGGTTTGGATACTACGGCGTCAAACTGAGTAAGTTTGCGAGCCATCTTCTTTTGGACATCGCTTGTATTAGAAGTATCTTATCCAACTAACCTGTCCTATAGTTGCCATTTTCAATATCCTAGCTTGTCTCGGGTGGTCTGCTGTGAACGTTATTGTCGGTGCTCAGTTCTTCAACGCGGTTAATGGAGACGTTCCAGGCTGGGCCGGCATCCTGGTCATTGCATTCGCGACGCTAGCCATTTGCACTTTCGGCTACAAAATCGTTCACGCTTATGAGAAATGGTCTTGGATTCCTGTGCTCATCATCTTCATTATAGTGCTAGGCGTCTTTGCCCACTCCGGCGAGTTCAACAACTTACTACCCCTTGCGACCGGAATCTCGGAGACTGGCAGCGTTCTCTCCTTTGCCGCGTCGGTATACGGCTTTGCCACGGGATGGACATCGTACGCCGCGGATTACACCGTGTACCAGCCTGTTGGACGATCAAGCAAAGCCGTCTTCTGGTGGACCTTCGGCGGCTTATTTACCTCGCTCTGCTTCACCGAACTTCTCGGAGCCGCGATAGCCACCGCAATGACCAATAACCAAGCCTACCTCGACGCCTACAACAACTCACACATCGGCGGTCTCTTAGCCCAGGTCCTCGTCCCGAAACTCGGCCGCTTCGGCGAGTTCTGTGTCGTGATGCTCGGCCTCTCCATCATCGGCAACAACTGCCCGAACATCTACTCGGTGTCGCTCTCGCTGCAGGTCCTCTCGGAGAAGACGCAGCGCGTGCCGCGCTTTGTGTGGACCCTTGTTGGCACCGGCGTCTACATCGCCGTCGCGATCCCGGGCTACAACGATTTCGAAGACACCCTCGAGACCTTCATGCTGATCATCGGCTACTGGCTCGCCATCTACGAGGGCATCTCGCTCACCGAACACTTCGTCTTCCGCCGCGGCAGGACCGACCGCTACCACCCCGAGGACTACGTGGAGCCTAAGAAGCTCCCGCCCGGTCTGGCGGCCATCGTCGCGTTCTGCTTCGGCGTCATGGGAGTGGTGCTGGGCATGGCGCAGACCTGGTTCATAGGGCCGATTGGCAAGCTGTGCGGAGCGGAGGGGTACGGTGGAGATATCGGGTTCGAGTTGGCGTTTTCGTTTTCGGCGGTTAGCTACGTGGCTTTGAGGGCGGCGGAGTTTGCGTATTTTAGGAGGTGAGATGGGGAAAAGGGGGGATGGTATAGAAGGAGCCTTGGGTTAGAAGTGGCTGCTCCCACACGTGGGAATTTCTTACGATAGGCTAAAAAGAGAAAGATAAAGAGATAAAGATACAAAGAGGGAATGTTTGTACAGGAAGAAGTATGATAGGATAAGATGAGACGAGATGAGATGAGATTCCGAAGATTCTGCTTGTTTGATATTACAGAGCATGTATGAGTGAGGCCTTGGTGCGTGTACTATGTTTGTTTTCATGGTTGGAAAGGTTGGTGTAGGTAGAACCTTAGACGCGCTTGGATACCCTCCAGAAGGTGGTGTTATGGTGTATAACTTAGAGCTTGGGCTTGTCAGGTTACTGAGGCTCTTGGGTATCTGAGAAACTTGGGTTTCTGGAAACCTCTTTATAGGTTCAGCATGATGTATTATCTACTCTACATCGTCAATAAGACATCACATAATTCTAATTACAGTGTCGAGTGTATAACCAGCGTATCCGGAACATACAAAATTACAGCATATTGAGATAGACTCGAAACTCGTCAAGCGACCTACCCACCCATACCTACCTACGTCCCAAGTCGATCCGGCGTATACTAGGTACGCAGGTAGGACGGCGACGCTTGACAAGCGGAAACAAGAAATTACCTAGGTAACTACACGAACGTCCCACAACGCTTACGCCGGCCGTAGATTGGACATCGACGTGGCATCCGCGACGGGAAGACTTTTTTGAGTTTCTTGAGACCTGGGGTAATGTGACTCGCTGCTATTATACTATCCATACCTACCTACCTACTTATCGCCGCTTTTCTTCAGCCAGGGACTTGCTTTCTAATTCAACGACGTCAGAGTTTTTTCGATTGGGATCGTCTTTCGTTTAACGTTCCTATTTCCGTTGATCCCATTGTCACTATTGGGGAAATTCTTTTGGTCGACGTAGACGGTGTCCCTAAGCTAAGCCGGCGTACCCCTATCTAAGGGCGGGCGAAATGGGCGGTGCCGATGTCGAAGGGGGGTGGCGGCGGGCGCCGGGATTCGGGAAAGATTTCTAGCTTCTAGGTGTGTAAGATGGGCCTGATATTTACTCACTCCCCTGAGTTCATTATCAGGATTGCCCTAGGTAAATGGACGAGTTATTCGTGGCTATGAACTCTATCTATAGGTAGGTAGTCGAGGAAAGCTCGTCCCTCCACTTTTCTTTCCCAACTTCGACCTTAGCATATATCTCCTACGCGGCAGTAGGAACTTTTCCTGAAGAGGCACATTCACTTGACGAACTTAAACACACACTACTTATTCCTCACCTCAATAGTTTCTTTCACTTGAACTTCAGACCAATCAGACCAAGTCGACTTCATCTATCATTTAACACGATTAATCCGATAATTTCGTTAATTAATGTGCTTCCTAAGCCACTACTTCCTACAGAACCCTTAGCAATGCCTTAGCCAGATCCTGAACGCCAAACTGAAAGCAAAGCCAAGAACCTTTTTTTTCGATGACCTAGTCCATACGCACATCACTCCGCCGAAGACTATTACTAATGGGGGAATATCGACATGCTCGGAGAAGTGTCAAAAGCATCGTATTTTCCTATGTGCCGGTCGTGTCAAGGTACATATGCTTTGTTTGAGACTTTTGAACTAACTTCACATTGTCTTGGGGTAGGCCGAGCTATGCTGGTATGCGTATCTCCGTAGGATAGTTCGCCGTTGTGTTGTTCCCCCACTGATAATCCATTTGACCGCTTGATCTCGCGGTATAATAAAAGAGGTAAAGTAATAAAATTTGTGAACACGTTTCGTGAGTAATAAAATAAAAAAAATGACCAAGAACGCTAGCTCAGTCGTAGCTGTTCGTCTCAGAAAGCGAGAGCTTTTTGAGGTGCCATTTAGACGAGGAATGATCCATCCTGGCCTCTGTGTTATCGATAGCTGTGTCTTCGTCTTCTGATGTAAAATTCTTAATTTGATTTAGATGGCCTGGGTTTGGAATATCCGTATTGGTGATGGGGCTTTCGTAAGGATCGTCTTTCTCGTCAGGAAAGGTCTGTTGTTCTTGTTCCTCCGATGGTTCACTCCCAGTAAATCCCGACGGCAGAGCAGCCTTCTTGACCGCTAAGTCCCAAAGTTCATTGAATGTTGGCACTGAATCTCCCTCGCTAATTTTGGTTGTCAACCCTGGGCCACAATCCTCCTAAGATCGGATTTCGACATCGCCAACGGGAGACGTACGAATCTTTCCGGGGAGGTTCGCTGGCATGGCCCGACCTTTTTGTACACCTGTACTCTTCTACGAGTAGAAGTGCGACTTCTGGAAGCTTTCAGGAGAAATGTCGCCTGCTTTGCTAGTTACTGTGGGAGCCTCTCGCTCCGTAATGTCAGATAAAGATACCACCGACTCAGCCGGGCCTGCCTTGATCGCGGCAACGGCTTGACCAGGTCGTTTGGCCACTTCTAAGAATGTCGCGGGGAGGTATCCGAGGCGTCCATCCCTAGCCCGGCAGCGCCACCACTCACTTGGGTTGCCGAGAGGATCACTCTTACTCAAGACCGCAATGAAATCTCCCTTCTTGACGGCAAGATCGACGCCCTGGGTGGCATTACCGGCTTCGGGGGTGAAGTCGTACAGCACGCGGCAAAACTCGAGTTTACTGGGGTCCATAGATGCGTTCTGACCTGAGACCTCCATGCGCTTACGCTCATCCTGCTCGCTGTTGGCTGCGATGGATCGGATTGCCTTGTTCATAAGATACGGCAATCCAAAAGCCGCCACAAGGAAAAATATGAGGGGCTTTCTGCTGGGCTTCGGTTGAGCACCGTGGGGACTAGAGGGCGTGTTACGTCCCTCGAACTTTGCGAAGGATGCCGGGGTGAGTGCCATTGCGTCAACGGGAGGTGGTCGTCCGGTTACCTTGGCAAATAACGTGCGCAGCCATCGCATCATGGTGAAAATGCCGAGAACGGATCCTAGGGTCTGGCGCAGGTTGCTGAATTGTTCAGCTACAGACACCATGGCTATGACGTGGTTAGTATACTATTCAGTCGACTTGATAAATATTTCACATCAAAATATCTTACCAAAGAAACTTGAATGGGTTGCCATGTATGTGCTCTCAAGCATCTGCGCGAATCCACTAAAGGTACCAACAATTCCTTCGAGCATCTGGAAAGTAGCCTGAGTGCTGTTGCTGAAACTGTTCGTCAAGCTATTGGGATTGTTGGGGTCGCCTTGCATCATCCCCGGCATGCCGCCGTACATGCCACCCATACCGCCCATCATACCTCCATAGCCACCGTAACCGCCCATACCGCCCATTCCACCATAGCTGCCATACATCCCACCACCATAACCGCCATACCTAGAATACGGTGATGAATATGGGCTGTAGGCAGAGTTATACGGAGTTCGGCTGTACGCTGACGCGTTCTGGTTCACGGTCGAGTTTAGAGAGTCGGGGCGAGGAGGAATAGCTGGCGTGCCTGTTGAAGAATTGGTGGCTGCGTTGACTGATGCTGGGGCCGACATTGCGTTCGAGGCGGAAGTCGTCGGTATGGATGCACCAGTTGTCGTCGCTGTTGGCGCAGCAAGGTTTGCTACGAATATCTTTGTTAACGAAACTTGCTGCTAGCATGTGAAATGTGAATGGCGGCAAACTTACTACCTGTCGCGCCGGCACGCTCCCAGGGTTTGGGTGGCGAGGCCATCGTAGTGGAAACACTTGCAATACCTTAGGGCGTCCAAAGATGTCGATATTCAACGACGTCGCAGAAAGGGTGTCGAGTTACTCCAGCAAGGTCAGTGATGATGACAAAGGAGAGGTGAGGCGAAAGTAGAAAAGGTTAGAAACGACCTCGGTATTTGTTCCCCGATCAGCACTTTCCAAGCGTCGGCTACGGTAAGGCCCAATAAGGCTCTAAATAAAATGCACGGTTCAATTCGATCACGTGGTACGGATTACTGAGGTGTATTACCTAATAAGTTGGTGCCTCGGCTACATCTGCACCTGGCAGGGGGTTGACGGTTAAAAGTGGAGTGTCCGTACTTCATACAACTTTTCGTGAACCTTCACGGTGTCACCTTTCAAACACATAGATTAGGTATTCAAAATATTTTATGTATTTGATGAACATCCATGATTATTCTAGCTCTTCAGCATCGGTGCTATCTAGCTAATCTATTGTCATATCTTCATAATGTCTTTAATCGCAATCCCTCGCTACCAAGTCTCTAAGTGCAAAACCACCAGGCCTATAATCACATTACCACCCAATAAATTCCTGTTTCGGTTCTTCATATTCATTGATGAACATTGAGCGTTCATCTGCTTCTACTCTTCCTTGTTAAGGTTGAATAGGCTTCGCGTTCTGTTCTTAATTCCTCCTTTGATTCGTCGAATGAACCCTTGTTGATTAATTGGACTTTCTGGTCTGTCAAATATGAGAGTGTCATATAGTATACACCCGATCATGGCACCGATCCAGGTGGCAAGCCACGGACCAAAAAACCACCAGTTTGTTGAAAATGTCTCTGGCCCACGATAGCCAAACGCCCATAAAACTACTCGAGGTCCGAGATCACAGGCAGGATTTAGCGCCGATACGATGTCGGAGGATGAAGTAAACTTTAGGGTTGTAAGTAAAAGGCCAAAAATCTGTGTTTATTAGCCTCCGCCAGCTAGTGATCATTGAAAAAGGTGGTAGATGACACTAAGAATGCTTCTGAGAAGTCTTACCAGTCCACGCATTCCCGCTTTGGTAGGGACATCATTCATCGTGAAAGCTGCAATCATCAATATTGCGCCGCCTAAAACTTGATCGAAGAAAGATTCCGTGAAAGAGGTCCATTCTTGAGGGCTCGAAAAGAAGATTTTCGCCGTTTCAGTCATGGCTGGGTCAACACGTCGAATGACACTACTATAATAGCCGAAAACTAACGCTCCAGCCGTCATACTCGCTAAAATTTGGACGATCACATAGACGAAGCATAACCCCCAGGGAAAGCCACGAAAGAGTGATAAACTGATCGACATGATCGGGTTCATGTGTGCTCCTGACACACCTCCAGCCATATACATGCCGAACATCCAGGCAAAGCCCCAAGCCCAGCATGATGTCTCACGTGTGCCATATGGGACACGCTGGTTGGTGGGAAGGTTTACAGAAAGGTCTGCCGCTAATCCCACGAATATGGCCGTCATTGTCTAATGGTAAAGTTAACCGGGGAGCCATAAGAAGGTGACGGACAGCAAGGTTCAAGACATACAGCAAGAAATTCGGCGGTTGGCTCGGGATGCTTTGCTCGTACACGGGCCCACCAGTTTTGCAGCTTCTTTGGGTCTTTCTCTTCTTGCTCCACTTCGTCGTCGTTGCTTTCGTCGATATGGGCAGCTTCTGCGGCAGTCTTTTGGGGCGAAATGCATTCCTCCGAAACGACGCTGGGGTCGACTTGCGCCTGTCCGAGTTCTGCTAGCTCATCGGCGGGTTTGGCCACAAGTTTTGTCGACCCATCGGCTTGTTTCTTGCGCCGGTATACTATGCGCGGGAATCCTTCTGTGACACTCCAAATAGGCTTCTTTCTCGGTTGACCATACTCTGGATAGTACTTATAGTAATCTGGGTCGACCCAGACGTCATCTCTTGAACTAGAACAGCGTGCCTGGTGTTCGCGAACTAGACGGTCTAGCTGATCTATTTTTTGTACCATGCGACCTAGCTGTTGATCGAATTGTTCGGTGCCCGGGCGATCTGTTTGAGAGGCGTTACTTGGTGCCGTATCGGCATTCTCTTGGGAATTCGAATGAAGTGTGTCCTGTCTGTCAATCGTAGGTTGGGTCACTGGAGTGATCTGATCACTAGGATCTATCGTGGCTTCGGAACTCGCCATTTTGACAATTTCATATGCTTCATACGAGTTGAAGTGTGGAAGACGGCCGGTGAATTCGAAAAGCCATCTTTACTATTTAACAGCTTACAACGGTGCCCTCTTCTTGGACCTCTTGTCAAAACACAGTCACGGCCTCTATCTCGAAAGCTTAAGCTTGGGTTTAGTGACGTATTTGAAAGTCAGCAGCAGCAGCACATGTAAAAGTCGAACTGAAATCCAAAAGGGGCAACGACGAGTCAACTCTCGATGGTGGCAAAGCTTTATTGATGTTTGCGAAGCACATGCACGAAAGTTTGCGTGCTTGTATCTTGTAAGCGGAACGGTTACTCCGCAGCCAGCAGATTGAACTCACCGAAGCACCAACTCAACAAGTTCCAGAAAGAATTGAGATAGGACAAGTTGATATATCGGGAAAGGTTTCTAGAACTGGATCTAGTCGAAACAAGTTACTTGCCTATGATATACCCCTCACGGGGCGAGTAGCACCTTCCGTCAAAGTACACAGACACCATCTGTGTCACCTTCAGCTTGATAGTGAACGACGTTTCCCTGTTTATCCAGATTCGAGCTGTAGGAAACCGCGGCGACTTGCAGGTTCATCTTAAATATCACCTAGGCACGGACTCTCGCAAGAAATTGAAACCAATCCATCAATGCTTTCACATGTACGGCTCTCCCAAATAAGAACATCGTGTCTGGAGGTTCACATTTGATTCGACTTTGATGGATGCCTCCCCCTTTTCATCGAGATGCTAGGCGGAACTCAAATCTGATACCACGATTTGAATGTCATAGCGCCCCTAACAAAGCTGGCTGCAGTTAACCTTTCTATTATCTTAGAGTGACGTTGTCGGGGTCTTACCGGAGCATTCTCGCCTACTTACATAACTCGCGGGGGTTTCGTAGCATTGGTCATCGAAGACTGGAAGCGACTCTGAGATAGAGTGTACATCATGGGAAGGTGCGACGAGCACTGTGCAAGTACTTAAGATCTTCGAATTGAAGATCCAGGGTCTAAAGTTTCTAAACCAATACAACATTTTATCCCTTCTAATTCTTTTCTCTCTGTCGAATAGCCTTACTATACCCACTAGAGTTTACAACACTGACGTTATACTTCGATAGTGGCCTATGTCCGTGCTGTTGGTGATAAGCATGATCTCTTCAGTTCGATAACAACATTGAAAAAGGCGTACTATATGAACGTGGGTTAGCCCCTTCTCCCAGAAGATTCAAATAGTCTAGCCGCCTTAAACCAATGTTTTCAACGAGGCTCACACAATATCTAAATGAAACTAGTATAGTGCCTCATTCATCAACTTGTCCATATGTGAGATATAGTAGAAGCCCTTCCATGAATGGTACCTAGCTGCCAATAGCCAGATACATGTTTTTTATAAGGTGCTTACGATGTTGTATCATCTAGATTACTATTCTAAGGATTTAAGGGTTGCCTGGGTGGAGCGAGTTCCCACAACGTGGAAGAAAGCAGATTTTATCATCTGCTCAATACAATTACCTGAGAGAACTAAACAAGGCCAATAAAGATCGATCAAGCCAGGTTACTCTTAGGTTCGATGTTAAGCTTGATCAAGGTTGAACATCAACATGACACAAGGAGCACAAGATAAGTGAACCCTAACATATGAAGATAATATTTACTTAAGCTTGAACTTTTAGATGAACTCTAAGTTCCACTACACTGAACCCGACAGTGGGTTTGTCTTAGGCCGTTCCCGAGACCGTAGAGCCTCAACGTAACACGAACCGAAAGGACTCCATTCTCACCAACTTCATAACATGACTTCTAATCTCATAATCGTCTTAGACCTGAGTTCATCAAGCTAGCCGCACATGAGAACACACCGCTCTAACAGACGCTAATATTAAATAACATAACATCTACTTTACGCCCCAAGAAAAATATTCAGAGAAAAGGCCGCACGCAAAGACTAGGTATTACAACTCAACAAGGCAAAATTCAGTCATGATATGCGATATGCGTATGCGAGAAGTGGGTAATATAGGCGCAGAAAAAAGAACTTTGCAAAGCAGCTCCTATATCCAGCATAAAAGACACAAAGACCAGACATGTAGCCGCCCTTTAAAACATCCTCCTCCATTTGGTTCCTTTCCATCCCCCCCCTTTTACCACCGTACATCCCTCGTGGCCAGTACCCCTACCCCTTGATTAAAAATTCTACGACAATACGAAAGACATCAAGCTGAAGAGATCGAGGTCCTTCTCGTCGTTGACGAGGTCATCAACCTGGTCGGAGGTCAGGCTGGTGGAGAAGTCGTAGCTGTCATCGAGGACCTTGATGGAGGCGGTGGAAGAAGACGACTGGAAGACAACGGCAACCTTCATGGGCGAGGTGGTGGGGCGGTCGAAGTAGTGAGAGTCACCAGTGCCGGCAGCGAAGTGGAAGGTCGACTTGGCCTTGGTGTCACCAGTGGCGAGAATCTCGATGATGTCGGCCTCACCGCATCCACCCTGTTGCGGGCTGGCGTTGTCACCGCTCCAGCAGCTGCACTTGCTGTACTGACCAGTTCGGGGGATCTTGCCGTTAAGCATCCAGAAAGCAGGCATATCCATGTTCCAGCCAGTCTTGCCGCTCATGGGCATGGTGAACTCAGCCAGGAAGACCTTGTCAGCACCCTCGAAACCCTCTGCAAAATTTCATTAGCATACAAACATTGAACCGCGATAAGTGGAGAAATCGTACTGTAAGCCACGGCACCGGGACGGACAGTTCCGCAGTCACCATTGCACTCCTGGTCAGAAGCAATGATGATCTCGGTAGAGTCATCGATTTGGCCATCCTTGAGAATAGTGGGGGAAGCGGCAGCCTTGGTGCCGTCCTCGTTAGCGTAGGCCAAACTAGCACCCCAAGTACTAAGAAACTGTTAGTTGCTGAAGCTCCCCCCATCTATGCGATATCACACTTACGTGTCCCAGGTACCGGAGATGGCTGGGTCACCGAGGTTACCAAGGAAGACGAGGCCGTCAGCGATCTGGTCCTTCGAACTGTAGTAGGCGATGCGCTGGTAGTCGCCTAGTGGGACGGAGGATGCAGAGGAGCTGCTTGAGCTGCTGGTCTTGGAAGACGCAGCAGAGGCGGCGCTGCTCGCAGCGTAGGTGGCAGCGCTAGTAGCAGCGGATGTCGGTGCGGGTGTTTCGGTGCTGGAACCGAACCAGTCGTTCACCCATGTCGCGATCTTGCCGTCGATGGTAGCCGTGACCATGTCGTTGCGTTTCTCGGCCTCCTGCTGCTGCTCATGGAACTTCTTGTGGAGGTGCTGGTGGCCGTGGCGCTTAGAGTGAGGCTTAGGAACGTCGCGCTTGCCCTTGGACGGGGTGTAGACAGCCACGGACTTCAACGAAAGGGGTCCTCGGAAGTGCAGAGTCAACTGCAGTCTAAGTTAGCGGAAGTCGCATTACATAAAGGAAACCGAAGCGGATACTCACGTCCTCATCGAAAGGTGCGATGGGGCCCGAGTAGGCCTGGTCCTCGAACGTGCAGGTACCCGACTCGGTCATCTGGGCGACGGCTCGGTACTTGCCAGCGATGTCGAGACCGTCGTACTTGATCTGCTTAACGGCATTAGGGCAGAAAAAGTTACCAGCTTCCTCGAACGCATCGTTACAGAAACCGGCGTTAGCAACCGAGGCCGTGGCCACGGCGAATGCAATGGAGTATTTCATCTTGATAACGAAGTTTGCTTTTCTCAAATCTGAGGTTATTCAAGGGTTCGTGAATTGTTTCGTGTCAACTCGGGTTCGCGTTCTCTCTCGACCGAGCTTAGGTTGTTTTAGATTGATGAGAATCGTCTCTTTGGAATGCAAGGCAGCTTTTTCCAGTGGGCCGGAAAGTGTAATTCGCGATCAAGTGAACGTGGCAAGCAAACACACAGTTCAAGAAGCGCAAAACAACAACGGGTCGCTTGTCGCCTGACCTTGAATTGAAATGTTTGTTAAATGAGTGGATTGGCGAAAAGTCACCAGTAAACAATGAGTGGAATTAGCGAATTGCTTCCGGGCAAAGAAAGACGACGACAATGAATATTGAAAGTCAAGTCAAGAGAGAAGGAAGAGAATGGAGTAAGGAGTGGAAAGGGGTGGGTAGGTAAATGAGATTAAAGAAGGACTTGGCATGGGCAACCGGGAGGGAGTGTGAACAACAAAGTCGGTTTCATGATAGACGCCACAGGAAATGCAAGGATGTCATTGGTGATAATCAGATAATTAGCCCTAAACTCGCTCTAATTCGCCCCAGACTTGCCTGGGACCTGCCTTGTGCCTGCCAACCTCTCATGTGAGTAGATGGGATGGATGGGACGCTAAGCAGGGAATTAAGTTCAACTAACACTTCTGTACCTGCGTTCTGCAGGAATCGGTGACTTGGCCTATGCAGCAAATTTTGCCGGAAGGTCAATGTACATGCATAGATTCGCTCCTATTCCGTAATTGGTTGAAAATCAGGGGGATCGGCAGCTTAAGTCAGCATCGCAGCCAGGAACCGATCAATAGGAACACACCACGAGCTCCTTAGAGTTCGTCTAGTGTAGATTTCTTATTTCTTATTTCCTGTTCCTGGCAGTGTTCGACAATGCCTCCCCCCTTCATTCCATGGTCGTGAGAGGCCTGATCGTCACAACTATGTCCGCTACAACCCAAGCTTGCCAACATCACCGGTATCCACTCACGGGTAATATTGTGATCACTGCTTAATGCAACTTGATAGGCTCGTATCTTTAATGGCCCCCATTTTCTAACAATTCCGTCAGTACCAAGCTATTCAAGACGTGTCTTCGATCAGCCAGATTAAGAACTGACGCGCTGACAGAGCCGTTAGTCGCTAATAGTTTGACAGTGAATCGGTCTGATCGGTCTAGAAGTCAGGATGACATGGACTCACGATGGAGGATTTTCTTCAGGTATTGTTGAGCTTGTTTTGTGGGAGGATCGTCCTTCGATTTGAAGGATCAAAAAGGGGACCGAGATCATCCTAAGACCGAATTCAAATTTCCCGATTCTGCTAGTCGTGCCCTTCCACGTAACGGTCCGACAGATGGTGAAATCTACCTGCCGAAACAGCTGACATTCGATTCTTTAGTGTTATTAGATAATGCTATTCCGCTTCAGCTTCTCATGGTTATAAACCCCGAATTTCCCAAGATATCTAATCTCGCCGAATACTACAGGAGGTATCGGGGCTAAGAACGCTGTTCGTCTTAGATTTAATGAGAACAACAAACCAGACGGCTTCTAATAACTTGGCAATACGCCCGATTCGACTTCAAATCCCTTTTTCGGGTTGAGGGGGTCGCTAAAACTAACCACAAAGTCTAGTCACGGAGGAGAAAGAGGAGAAATTCAACTTGACATTTCTCTAATTGATCGCTAGTTCGTCAACGGAACTTAATAGCGCACCTACTGACACGTCACCTTGCACATTGCAGATATCGTGGTCACCTTACGTAGTAGCAGGATTATCGTGACCGTTCTTTGCGCTACTTCACTTGAGCACCCGCATAGCCTCCGCATATTACGTGGGTATGGGGATTCTCATTATTGCGTTATTGCGGTAAATGCAGAAAAGTCCAGGAATTGAGTTATTATTCATTTCCCAGAACCGCAAGCTGACGCACGTGGCTGTCTTTTGAGTCCGTTCGTATTTCCTCGAGCGCTAGGGCTGAGCCAATAACGTCGTCGCGCACCCCTCGCGATGGAATCATGTAATCTTGCACCTGCGCAACAACCTTACCGGGATAACGTTGCGAATGCTCACTTGCGGTTCCGATAGGGTTTCCTGCATCCGACTGCCGGCCGGATCCCGGATGCCTGCACCTATTGTTGTCGAGCCCTTGACCACATTCCTCATCCATACGGCGACCTATCGATAATATTTCTGCAGGTTCCCGAACCTGCAAGACATTAACCATGTGGCAAACCAACGTACACTCAAGCATGATGTCATATGAAGGACAGAATAATGTTTAATATGATAACCAGACGAACGGGACTTTTGACGTAGACTAAATTCCGAGGCAGCGGTATTCAAGTTTCTTGGGTTGGCTCACCTCGCTTTTATGATGCCTCGAGTATGACGATCTCATTCCAAGCATCTTGTATCACCAACAGCTAGAAGAATCAGGCTCCCAAACTCCGACGAATCGGATTATTATTCCGCAGATTATTACATGCAAATGATAACCAAGGTGTTAAAAAAGACGTGGATCTCCAGGGTCTATCCTTAACTCTAGATAATACCAAGCTCTTCAAAACGAATGGTCCTATTTTCCGCTAGTGGGAGCCTCGTTTCATGCCCCTATGATTACCGTTTCTATAGTCTACCTCGTGAATATGAAATGCGCAACCTGTATATCGAACATCTCTGTCTTCATATACGGCCGAAGAGTTATGATTACTCAAGAGATGGCCCCCCGGGTTGTGACTGGCGTGGCTATGCGCGAGCTCTGATCTGGAAACTGGCTGGGCTCACAATCACTGATATAGTACCGTCTACGATTGCTTGACTGCACGAATACGTTAGTCATCCCTCCACTTCATCTATCATATACCAAAACAACCCCAGGAATGCTTTCGTGGGAGGATCTCCGAGGTTTACGGTGTTACTTTCATTGTATGAGCTAAATATGACTAACAACGAACCTACATCCTTCGACTCACTTCAAACCGCACCCTGCTTCTGAACCTAATCCATCCTGCTGGATATGCGACAGCTAGAGACCCTTATATTGTTTGAATAGCCGAATAATTTACTTTAGTTCGTATGACCAGGGATCTCGAGCTATGTAGCTAGACAGGTGATGAGGAATAGCTTGATCTACACATCTGGAGATCTCACTTGTCGAAAGCTTCGTCATATTGAAGTTTGGTCCACTAGAAGGACCAGGTTCGATAGTAGCTACCTAGGTAGCCATGAGACAGAGGACACAGCTTCTCGGACAGAAGTATCGTCACGTATGCCCCACCTATCACGAACTTCACTCAGAGTCTGTACCATATACAATATCCCTTAAAAGTATTGATGTGATATTGGCTGCTCACAATCGAAGTGCTTAGTCTACGAGAAAACGTAGCTAAATTTTTCGTCGGTCCCTATCTTGTTAGCCTTATTTATTCCTTGGGTACCTAGCTTGTGAGAGGAACATACGAGTAAATTGGTTCGAATCAACGAATAGTACCATCGAATAGAATCTTAGGTGAGTCCCACAGCCCCAACTACTATAAGATATATCAAAATGATCTAGCTGGTTCTCCAGGGGCGGAGCGTACTAGACCATTGGAGGCTTGTGGGCCTGCGGCCGATTGGGCTCTGATATTATGGTCAATTGTAGCTTAAGGTTGCACAAAGTATGCTGTCATCTCAGTCCCAGAAAGTAAGATAGCAGTGTATCATGCGCTGCACTTACGAGGCTGGATTATGTAGGTACATAAGCCGCATTGATGACACTGGAAAACATAACTTCACTTGCCAAGCTGCAATGTGGAACTATCGGGTTCGTAATATTCATCACTCATCATATATCGTTAAAGCCCCTCAACCATCCCTCCTGACCTTAAGACGAGCATATCATACAGTAGTCAACAGCCTTTCTGAAGAGAGGACTGCTGATGGTGGTCTGGTAGGTAGTTGATTCGATTTCATGGGGCCGAGATCGATACCATTATCGTCCATTGTCCTCCTTGTCCATAACGTCGTTGCGTTCGAGTTGTATTCGTCAAACCCGATCTGCCGATCCGGACCCCTGGTCCGCGGGACGTTCTTCACGACATCAGGTTTCGAGGACGGCTTCCGTCCCATCAACTGCCTAACCAGAGGCTTCAACATGGGTACAGAGGCGCAGACTAGCCCCAAACTCGATTCTAACGTCGTCCATATAGCAAAACTGAAAGAATCCCACTGCGCGTATTTCGGGTTGAGGAATTGCCAGGCCACCGCCATGCGCGTCAAGGAAGCGCAGGCTACGAAGATACCTAACGTCAGGACGAACGCGAGGGCAACCTTCTGTCGTATCGGAAGCTGCATCTTGAGGATGTGGGGGAGCACCATGGCAATCATCCATAGATCGGTCGTCGTATGCAGGACAGCCGATGCCGTCATGATCGGGTAGTATGCAAGGCAGTGACCCACTCTGATGTCGAGTTCGTATACATTGTATACGGGGTTGCATATGAAGAAGGTGAGGAGGAATAAAACGGTACCGTACACTACAACGCAGCCCATCGTGACGAAGACGAGGGTCCGTTGATACGGTAGCTTCAAGATCCGCAAGTAGAAGAACAAAATGCTCATCTTCGTAAGGACCAAGGACACTTGATAGCTCGCTATCGTCGCGAAGGATAGCCGGATACCGGTCGGTCGGAGGCCCAGAGGAATGTTGCTGAACTTATGACCGAGTCCATACATGGTCTCAACACCTACGATGGTGACGACCGCAACGGCAAATATCCATGCGAATAGAATGAAGGCATCATCCCACCATTGATTTTTCAATATTATCCTCGAGTAAAGGCGGCCGATGACCACCAGACTGGCAAAGACTATCGGTATAATTATCCCCGTTAGGATGTCAGGGACCTCCGACGGGCCGGTCAACTGTAGGCCAGCCTTGTAAGTAATTCAATCGTCCCGACAGTACGGTTCTAACCTCGCAATGGCCGGATGGCCAAGATCGCGCGGGTCGATGGGGGTGGAGATTGCTTACCTCTAATGACAGTTTTTGCGCCATATAGGCGATATGATGCGATGAAATGCAAGATGGGGAAATGTCGCGAGCATAGACGATGATCCGAAAAGCGACGAAGCTGGGTCTTCACCGCTTACTTTTATCAAATGTCGAGCTGACGCCAACTACGACATATGTATAATGCGGAGAGGGCTCCTCAAACATCTCATGTTGCCATGGTATTTGGGCGTCAGCACATTGGCGATCATCTCGAGCTATCGGTCGAAATAGTACGACGGTCGCCGCTGATATAATAGTGTTGGTTGGAAACCGATGGATTTCGATTCAACCCCGCTGGACTTTTACCTCCTTGGTAACACTGCCCTCCGCCAATGGACGGCCGTCTATGAGCCTTGTGCTCGACAAGACTGCTGACAGCGTAGCATTTGGTAACATGGATACATAGTGGCGGGTTCAGGGTATCTTCTGGATTATTCATCACCATATTCTCGAGTTCGTGCTCCCATAGGGCTGGTTTGTTTAAAAATATCATGGTCCTGCCAATCGCGAACTAGCTACCCCATGCCCGTAGCAAGGACTAGAATAAAGTACATCGCCAAGATTTCCAAAATAAGGCAGATGGACTTACCGAGTTAGGGATTTGAGAGTTTTATAAAAAAGCCATTGCAGAACCGATAGATCGCCTATCTTCCCAAGTGCCGACTGCAAAGCAGCTAAAACCTGTTCTTTTGTCGGTGAAAAATGAGAAGGTATCCAGTTCAAGCACGGAGCATATTGTTTCTAATATCGCCAGGTGAGCAGGCCTATAAAACGATGGTGTAGAGCTTCAAGATTTCTCTAACTGATTCGAAAGATTCCATATTCATCCTTCGTTATGCGATGCCAAGAGCGGGATGGTGAGACCTAGAGTACCTACCTACCTAGAAGAGATAGGCTATTCAACATTAGGTAGATATTTTGCATCTGACAATGAGCATCTTGGATCGTCAGTCCCCACGATAGAACTTTAGCGGGAGGCCGCTCTTGGGTCTGGGGTAAGACATTTTAATGCTAGAATGCCTACTAGACAGCCGTCATTATAGCTGTCATCTAGCGATCTTGGTTGGAACAATGTTATTCGTGGTTTATTCGAGGCAAGAAAGTCAATGGAGGAAACAAACAGGCAGGAATGTCAGTGGATAAATCACGAGCGCCGAGACATTAGCTTTTTATTCCACTGCGACTCTACTCCACTGTATATTGACTGTATATTGCAGCCACAATCGCATAAGCAGCTCAGGACATAATCCTATAACTTCAGTACCCTTTCTGGACCTCGTAAGGTGAACAGGTCATCAGAATTAACCTGAGGTTTATTTATGACTATCACTTGAAAAACATCTTTAGATTACGATCCGGGCACTCTTAGGCTTACCTCTATGTACATTCGCCAGGCTAAAGAGACGGCATGTTAGCGCACGATAGTTTCCTAAACCGAGGTACTTACAAGATATCTTAGGAGGTTGGTGATCAGCCACCGCGCCAGTCTACAGGTGTATAAGAGCTAACTGTTATTGTATTATAGGCGAACAACCAATCTGGACCTAACAGGAAATATTCGGCGTTGTCCAAGAAAAGTAGCTATTGACGGCATTAGCGTTTTATTATATCTGGTCGATAATTTCTTCTAAGCTACCTTGTTTTAACATGTGAAGAATGGTTGCTTGGGAATGACAGAGTCTAAATATAGTATTAAGCTATGTGCTACTGCGAAAATTGCGGGCGGTCCCTTTGAACTAGCATGCTATCTTTGATCTGTATCTTGGCAAGCGACCTTGATTACCAGGGTATGTAATTCAAATACTGGCACTCAGCTAGTATTGCCCTTACCTAGTCCTAGCCGAATGCTTCATCGCCAATCATATATCAGGGTACCTACTTTGGAATCTTCCTCTTGTAATAACAGCGGGAGCTGAGAATGAGGCGACACTAGAGCGAGTCTAGACTTGGTGTTGAAGCCAAGATGGGCATTGCGGCGATCGGTTAGAATAAATACCTACCACGTGCCATGTTTATAACTTACTGTTTCTATATTTGAACACAGACTAGGTAGTTACGAGAAGCAGGTAGGTAACAGTAAAACAACCAGAACAGAACATGTTGATGTCTTGAACCTGTGATAATTCAAAGGCCCTTTAAGTGAAGCTCCCAATTCCGAAAGAGGTAGATAGCAAGGAAAAGAGCCACCACAGTGTTTGTGCTTCGGTATTAATACTGTGTCGAATAATTAATATAATCTCGGTCCCCTCGGAACATACACGTTTGCGCGACTCTACTATGTCCATGAATATCAAGAGACCTGAAAATACATTGACCCTGCATCATATATCTAGGTAGGTCATGACAGAATCTAACAAGTCATGAGTTAGCGAAGAGAATAAATGGACTACCAAGGCCTCATCTACTGTCCACGCGACATATTCATTCTCTTCACTTCCCTTAACCTAAAATTTCTCTACTAAATTATGGTATTTTAACATTATTGTTCTCTCCATTCTATCAAATAACCATCTTATATCTCTGCGCATCAGATGTACACCTATTTTTGCTGTGCGGCTCTAAGGGCTAATAGCTCAATATGCCCTCAATGCGGAATGTCAGCACGCGGGGAAGCTGACCAGCGCCACCAACACCGTTGCTTCTATTCGCAAATATTCTTATTCAACGGATAAATGAGGTATAAAGACATCTTATGATACGTTTGGATGGCTTAAAATACGGTTGGTTCTATCGCTATTAGTATGCGACAATTCCAGTCATTTTTGATTGTGAGAACACCAGGCATTTCGATGCTTATTAAACATGGTTATCGACTTGGCGAACTTCCAAACCCGACTCATAGAGATTACTAATGGGATCATCAGGGGATCAGGTCGTGGTCATTCCTTAGGCGACATCGCAAATGCCCCTGAGGTTGATCCTCTAGTGGGCGTTGTCGCTATATATGCCTCATCCTCTCTTCCCCCTATTCCTGTTTGAACAAACCGAGCCGATTCCTACAAAGGGAAGAAGGACCGACGAAGTTCAAAATAATGAGATGGGTTGATAGGAAGTTGGTCCAGTTTAAATGCTTGGTAAATTTGGCATCGTTGGGTTCCCCCACACACATTTCTATGCGCGATGGGCTTGTGGTCGATATTGCGCCATCGGAGACGTCAATCATGACATCGACTTGGGCGTGGAACCTTGACACGCGAACGCTCCGCGGCCAATCAGACCTCCCGACCAGTACGTATCCGGTCTTTCAATATCACGACAACCGACCCCGTCATGGCGAAGTGAAACTATTACTCTTATCAATCGGAGTTTACGTATGTATTGAGATAATCTATATCTTGCACTCCTATAATCGAAGGCTAACGGACAGCTCTGGTGCGAGCGTTATCATGCCTTTAAATCATGTTTATATCCTTTATAAACTTATCGCTCCCCCTAATTTTTACATAGGCAGTGGTGACTGGAATCCATCGTGAATTGGTACCGCCTAGTACTCACTTGAGGGGAGATCATCTCGTCTACCACGATGTCGGAGCAACCCTCCACCTACCCTAAAGAGGTTTTGGTGCACGAGTCTTCATCGGACGGTGCAGGATCCTCCCGCCAGGAAATAGAACAAAACGAGAAGCTAAAAGCGCCATGGTGGTCGTACATCTGGGACTACGAGCCGGGGCGGTCCCACGAGGAGCGCGTCTTCATCCAGAAACTCGACGTCTTCCTCGTCACGATGCTCTCGTTCGGGTACTTCATCAAGAACCTGGACCAGACCAACATCTCGAACGCCTTCGTCAGCGGCATGAAGGAGGACCTGGCCATGAACGGCAACCAGATCAACCTCGTCGACACGGCCTGGACCGTCGGCTACGTCGTCGGCCAGATCCCCTCGCAGATCGTCCTAACGAAAGTCCGGCCCTCGATCTGGGTCCCCTCGTGCGAGCTCGTGTGGACGATCCTGACCTTCTGCCTCGCCGCGGCCAAGACGTCGAACCACGCCATCGCCATCCGCTTCTTCGTCGGCCTCGCCGAGTCCATCTTCTACCCGGCCGCCCACACCATCCTCGGCTCCTGGTATAAGCCGTCCGAGCTGGGGAAGCGCGCCTGCATCTTCCACGCCTCCTCGGCCGCGGCCAGCATGTTCTCGGGCTACCTCCAAGCCGGCGTGTACCGGGGCTTGAACGGCGTTAATGGGTTTGCCGGATGGCAGTGGCTATTTGTGAGTTTACGGCTTTATTAGGTATGATTTCTGTTGCTTTGGCTAATTACGAGACGTACGTAGATTATGGATGGGATTATCAGCCTCCCGATTTGCATTGCGGGATTCTTCATATTGCCCGATCTCCCCGAGAACACGAGGGCGTTCTACTTGAATGAGAACGTGAGTTTGCGGCGTAAACCTAACAGTTTCTTCTGAGTCTGGCTTACAAAAGGGTTCATAGGACCGCACAATGGCAAGGGAGCGCATGAACAAGGTCGGGCGTGCGCCTCGCACTAGACTGGGGCGCTCTGCGATCAAACGGATTTTTGGTAAGTAACTGCTATGCTTCTACATAACCTTCTAGATATCCATATCTCAATATGTGTAAGTCATATACTAATGACGGAACAGGCCGATGGCATGTTTATCTTCTTACAATCTTATATATAATCTTCATCAATATCGGGCCGTCCTCAAGCGTCAATCCCTTTTCCCTATGGCTCAAAGCTAAGGGAGAGTCGGTTGAGCGAATAGTGAGTAGAGCTACTGTACCCCTATTACTAGGTATGCGTCAGAAATACTAAAGTTTCTCGCTCGTAAGAACATCGTCCCCACAGCCTCATATGCTATTCAGCTTGTCCTCACCGTCGCCTTCGCCATCCTATCTGACGCGATCCGTCGCCGCGCTACCGTCATGTCCATATCCACCTTCCTCGGCGGGTTCTCGGTTCTGCTTCTGGCTATCTGGAACATCCCCGACGGGCTGAAATGGTTCGCCTTCCTGATACAGAAGGCCTCGGTGCCGTACGGGCCGCTCAGCATGAGCTGGGCGAACGAGATATGCGGCTCGGATGCCGAAGAGCGGGCGATCGTCATCGGAATCATGAACGCTATGGGCTACGCGTTCAACGCCTGGGTGCCGTTGCTCACGTATCCGCAGGTGGATTCGCCGATGTTCAGGAAGGGGTTTATCTTCTCGACAGTCGCGTTCGGAGCTCAGGCGATTATCACGGCAGTGGTGGCGTTCATGTATAAGAGGGATCAGAGAAAAGGGAAAGTCCATAGCAATGATGCGCCTGAAATCGGGGACGAAGCCGGTGTCATCGCGCCTTGATCCGTGGGCCACTTCTGATCTCAAGTGCTTATGAAATAATATTTATATAAATATATCGTACTAGAATACATGGCTAACCGCGTTCTATACGTGAACTTGATTTTCGATATTTACCTACTGATCGAGTGTCATGTCTAAACTTAGGGCTCAGCATCATCGGATTAAAACAAAGGTGGACTTGTATAAATGCATTCTGCTCATCACATTTCACTTTCTAGTAAGAGTATTTAACCAAAGATACTTTTATTTCATTTTATTACCTACTATGATATTTTAAACAGTTGGAGCAGCCAAACTCAATAGTCCAATATGTTTGTTGGTTCGTATTTAGTTCCGTCTCTCATACCGTCATCTTCAGTATCTAGGTAGGTACCTATTTCGGAAGTGTCCAGTAGTGCACCTAAGTATCGGGCGCTATTTCCAGTAGCCTACCTATGTAACGTAATCGCTCTTCAAGCTCATCTTCTTGCTCTGTTATATCGTTTAACTCCTGGGTGATGAGATCCAACTCCTCTTCCAAGATCTCTCTCCATGGGCGAAGAATCCATGGGAAATCCGGCAATTCGACGACTGCATTCAAAAACCCATTCACTGATCCATCCGGGAACGCACCTCTTACGACAGGGTCGTCAGCACGTGGCAGGCGAAAACTCACCTCTGCTTCTGAACTGTTAGCAGTGTGAAGGATCCCCTTTATATCGAGGACTTCCAGATGCTGCTCTTCAATGCCGGAATCTCCGAACATGCTTAGAACACGAGGCTGATCTCTGTTGAAGATACGCTTTCGACAAGTTGGGCAGGTAGGAACACTGTTTGAGAATATCCAACTACTCAGACAAACATACCCGAAAGCGTGACCACAGTTAGGGAGAACTGCGTAAGTCTCGTGAGTCTCCCGTGACCTCTTGTCAAATGCAGGATTTAAAAGAGCTAGGTTCTTCTCACGGCAGATGCCGCATTGAATATCGAACCTAGTGTTCGGGTTAGCGATGTTTCCATCCTCGTCGAAGTACCTAAGTACTTCAATGAAGTTAGACGTATCTACAGTGTCAATATTTTGGGAAGCCATGATGCTTTCTTGTGATAACGTGACTTTGTGTGTTTCTTTGCGCCCCTTTATAAATGAGTGCTTTTTGTGATGGTGAATGAAATAATCGAGCTTTGTCTTCGCTGGAAGTTCACGTATCTAATGATAAACAGAACATTCGCTATGTTGGTTAACATGGCGTGCGATCACATACTATGAGTTTGTGTATTAACTTCTTGACTGATTTCGAAGTAGACAAAGAAGTTGAATCACCTCACTAAGTGTGTGTAGAAGCGAATAAAGTGTAGGGTTAGTATTGACCCCTTAGAAGGAATCCCAGTAACCGGAAGTGGCAACATGATGAGAAGAATGACCATTCGAATATTGAATAATATATCTGCAGCAACCGAGTCCTCTATATCAAATGACAAGTAGACATCCTTCTCTTCCCATCATAACTCGTTTTGAACTGTCGCCTTATTAATTATACATGTTGGGTATATTAAACTGCTTATATAGGAATGAGTAATAGTCTAGCCTCTGATCCGAAATGAATGTTCGCTCTTGAATCCGACTAGCTCAGCTATCAGACGGGACGTGGGCAAGCCGTCTTGGTAACCATGGCCCTTAAACTCTCAGTGCTGTTGATGAGATGGGCTTCCAGGGGTCTTTGGTGTCCTTGGTTCCGATGAAAGCTCAGTTCCTATGACCTCTACCCCGGGGAGCTCTGTGTATGTCCCCAAGCCCGGCGTTTGCAGCTCGCTCCTTTTCGGTTCTGTCTCAACTGGACTATTGTAGCCCCACGCACCCGAGTGGTGCATTGTTCCGTGTGACAAAGGAGGAGGCTGCCACTGATATTGCGACTGCTGTTGCTGTTGCTGCTGAGATTTTGCGGCTATTGTAGCTGCTTCTGCCTCCAACACCTTCTTTTTCAATAGCCTATTACGCCAAAACATGAATCCCGTCCCTGCGAGGGCAAAGACCATGATAACACCTTCGATGGCTAGCCCTGCCACGACACCCGAAGGAACGGAATCTGATGTATCTGTCGAGGGATTGCCATTCGTAGAGTTCGATATGAGGGAAGAAGCCGTCGCAAGGGGTATCGCCCCAACACCGGACTGGAGCTGCGCGATAACGGTGCCGACAGGTTGCGTTAATTTAAAGGAACTATCACAACATTGCTGCGGAGTTAGAATGTTGGCGTCGCTCTCACAGCACCAGAAGCCACTATCGTTACAAGCCTTAAGATGGGCATTATCGATCTTGACTTTTATCTTTTCGTTAGCATACTATTCAAAAAGGCACTCTAAAAGGAATGGGTTAGGTAACTCACGTCCTTGGCAGTATTGAGGACAGCTTGGATCTTTGAACGTAGGATCTGTACATGCCGTCGCCCACAATAAATGGCTCTGCTGACGGGAAAGAGTGTTGAAGCATAAGCCTGTTGACAAGCAAGCATCTCCATTCTCCGCGTTACAGCATGAGCTGTGTGACCCTTCCGTGCCGGTGGCGCTGCAACATTTGAAGTCAGTACGAATTATTCAAAGGGTAATCTCCTATTGAGTATTTGCAAATATTTTCTTTTAACCATGACGTCCGAAGGCATATGAAGCATTCCATATCTTGAGGCGATGCGGATGAGATAGGAGAAGCTTGAAATGGACATACTTAGGGTTACACAAGGCGTTTGATGGACCCGCGTTGGTACCATCGAGGTGATAGCATGTCGTTGCCAGCACCTGTAATACCATACAACCACCAAGGAAAAGGGTGGCGATCTCTATTAGCAACGGTCTCAACATTTCGTTATATAATCCAGCCGAATGAGAACGAGCGAAAAGATGTTGGTCTTCGGGTTGGCCTCCGAGGTGGGACTAGGTTGATGTCGAGGCGAGCAGGAGAAGGTAATAGTAGAAGGGGTAACTACCGAAGGGGGATTGTCACATTTATTCTGTCTACTTTGTACGCAGATCGCGCATATCAGGAACCTGAGGTAAGCGGTAGACCTCAACAGAGAAGTCTGCTCAGCTTCACTTATTTCGTACTTTCACCAGTCAACTCATATAGGTGAATTGCTCCATCTGCCCCTGTTTTATAATGCATCATCCCCTGTTTCCAGAAGGTCCTCACGCACGTTTTTAATCGAATAGCGCTACATGCTCTTAAGAATCATAGGCTCGGCTGGGCTGAATCTGTGTGAGATCGCACCTTACCACCTGGAATAGGAAATTCTTCGAACGCCGATCCATCGCCACTTAGGGCTCTTTTCGTGACAGCCGACTAAGATTCAAGCGCATTGTTGGATTCCGTATTGCAGCGTATAATTATTGCCATGCGCCCACCACGTTATGCAGTTTCTTTAATCAAAGTCCCGCGTTTTTCGTTGAAAATGATACATAGGACTTTGATCATGAAGATGGCATAATAATACTAATTAAATGAATTCAATGATCTTAGTTGTTCCTTAGCTGGCTCTCGATGATCTATACGTTTGAAAAGATCTACCAATCGGGTTTACCTAGAATGAAAACACAGCGGAACAACATCGAGGAAATGTCGTTCTCGGGAAGGTGCCGCTTTCCCGAATTGACGTAGGCCGTCCTATTACAGAGGGCCAATGCCTTACTTACCGCGGAATCCATCCCGTTTCGGTGGCGGCGGCACGATGATAGCACGCTATGCCAAGAGTATGGTGGCTGCCGCAGTGCAGGAGCTTGAGAGCTAAACCCAGTAGATAGGCTTTTGTGAAGATTCGAGGCGTAGCTTTGATGGCGTCTGCCTTTCGTAACTATTCCAGAGCATGCGTGTGTTGCAGTTGATTTATGCTTGGTCGGACAGTTGTTAAAGTCTGCAGCGCTGTTCTGAAGCTTGATTTCACTGAGCTCTCCCCGTTGTCATAACGGATAACTGATGATCCGAGCTAAACGCTGTAAAACGTTATCTTAACGTCTCCATACCAACCTGCGATGGGTTTCTCCATTAGCTACTCGTTCGATATGTAAGGGGGCATAAGAGTTAAGGTTGAAATTGGTGAAAAACTATAATCTGTTAGTTCCAATTCGATTCTCCATGGTTACCATCAACCTGTATCGGATAGATCAGTTCCCTACCTATAATATAAATACTGCCATCGACAGTGGATTTTCTTTTGCATCTGTACTTCAAATCCGACCTTGCGCTTATTGCTACCTCTTGATATACTAGGTACTGAATATAAGCATCAACCTATCAACATGTCGCGTGTACCCAAGGCGAAACTTGCTAGGCTACCGCCTATCCGGACTCAGCAAGAGATAAGGGAACTTCCTGCCAACACCGTTTTCGTATCTATAGATACTTCGGGGGCCAGACCAATGTCCAGTGCTGACGTAATCGGTGAAGTTGGCCTCGCACTTCTACCTCGACTCCGGGAACTCCCATGGATTCACTATGGGAAAACATACTCTCAGATCTTCATCGAGAACCACAACGTCCAATTTTATTGCATCAGAGGAGTCCGTCCTCAATTCCTCGGCAATGAGTTTTATTCCACTCCTCCAAGCGACAGTCTTCTACCCCCATGGATCCCGGAAGACAGCTGGTCGTTGCGAGTCGCGTTCGAGGAAACCATACGACGGATCCGCAACAGATATGCGCCGGGATGTAAAATAGCAATCGTCCATCCTGGACATTACCAGGATTTCAGGCGCATTGGTATGACATCCGAGGATGTGATCAACTGTATCGACTACAGCATCACTCATATGCCGGAACTCGAGATCACCTTTGGAAAACCGGTAGAGATTTACCCTTCCTATGTTTGCAAGATAGGCGATGAACGCGAATACAATTATGCCAAAAAAGCCGTATGGGCTTTGGAGAGCCTGCACCAGTGGGTATACCCACGAAGACCCGGGTCGGCCAAGATAGAGGTTTCCACCAACGTCAACGGCAAGTTCAAGACGGAGTTCAGGGCGATGATCGCCGTAAAAAAGGTCCGCTTCACACAACCTCTCCTTCCCTTTCCGCCGTCTATAAATTCCGCGCAAAAGCTGGCCGAAGCTTTCGAATCTTACGAACCCATTCACGTCGCGGCCAGCATTTACAACCCGGCAGCCTCAAAGGACAAGCTTCCCTCTACTCATTCTATCCACGCGGTGGGTGTGAGACGCGGCTGTCTCTGCTTTGAGACGGAGAAAGCAGTAGATAAATTCGTCGAGGAAATCGATGGCTTGGAGGTAGACGGGATTCAACTGATTGTTTTGCGCATACCTCCCAATTGCTGATTGAATTAAGCTGATTTGGTCTCGATGAGAATGAAGCTTTCTTTTTGCGATTGAATTGGGAACTGGGTACTGGTCACTAGGTAGTTATTGGTTATTGTTTAGGATCTGATTATATTTGATTTGGAGGCGGGACTTGGGAAGGAATGTCGCTGCCAAGCATTGCTGCGTTCTTACCTAATCGCATTTAACCTATCGGGAGTGCTTTCTCCACCATAGCTCTAGCTTATGTAGGTTAATTACTAGGCCATTTAGGTACCTGCAGCTACCAGCTGTTACGTTTTGGATTCTTGCACTTGCTGTTTTATATCAACCACCACTTCAACCGACATCACGACAAAACACCATGCCTAGCGAGAGCACACCGCTCCTAGTCAGCCTACCGCCCAACTCGACCACCCGCAAGCGAAGCGCCATGTTCTGGACCCTCGGCTGTATCTACGGCGCATCCGCCGTCTGCTTCGGAGCCTTCGGAGCCCACGGTTTGAAGAAGACCATCTCCGATCCGGCGCGGATCGCCAACTTTGCTACCGCCGCGCACTATCAGGTGCGTAACCGTTCCCATTTCCCCCATCTTCTATCCTCTCTTCTCCCCATCCTACCTCACCTCTCCTCTCCTGAAAAGAGGAGACGAATCCTCATAAACAACGTACGACTTATGAACCAACTAAACTAATACCCAAACCCAGTTAATCCACTCCGTCGCCCTGCTCTTCGCCGCGCAGAACCAGAATCCGATTTCGGGCGTCCTGTTCACGTCCGGCATGACCATGTTCAGCGGCAGCTTGTACGCTCTCGTGTTAGATCCGGCGCGCTTCCGATTCCTCGGTCCGGTTACGCCTCTTGGTGGACTGTGCTGTTCGTCCCCCTTCCCCTTTTCCTTTTCCATCTCCTTATTCCCTTCATCTTTACGTATCAGCATGTCTCTCTCCTTCTGTACTCGGTTAGATAAATGTTTATAGTATAATTGATTTACACGCGACATGACGTACTAACTGCCTTTTTCCACACTTCAGTGATCGCTGGTTGGGCTGCGCTCGCCTTTTAACTTGGTCTTAGTTCCAGTCTTACGAAGAGTGATGGGTCTGGGAAGCTTACGCATTCGTACTTAGGCTTTCAGTACCTACTATGTCCTGCATTATTAAAGATTTGGCAAGGGTAGGCGATCTTGTCATACGTAACTGTCACTATAGATGAGAACATTGTCACTCCACGAAATTAGACCGATTTGTAACATATCGCGCATCTTCAATTCAACGTATCAGCACCTAATTCTAACGCAAGTCACTGTTACCAAACCACTAATAATTCAAACCGAGCCGCATAGGATAAGGGTCAATATTCTTTTGCAGTTTCCTATGTAGGTATCCTTCCTAACTACGGGTTGATATCCTGGGTAGCCCAAGACAGCATGCAGCTATTCCCCTAAGGTTGGCTACCAAGGTCCATTCGTATCGGAGTCATCCTCCTCGGGTACCCATCGACACACGCCCTCCACGCCATCCACCTCCCCATTTTCCAACTCTTGCACGTCGATTATTTGGACGTGTCTTAGAGATCTCTGTCGGAGGTGGGAAATGTCTTCCCAGAGTTCCTCCATCTTCTCTGACATACGGGTTCTCAGCTCATCCACTCTGTCGGCAGACTAGGCCTCACCGGTGGGCAAAGGGAACCGTGACACAGAAGCAAAGTTGACCAAGACCTCTTTATCGACATTGGCTGTCCAATCTTCGAAAGCTTTCATTCCGATTCTGTCGGTTACGGTCTTCAGACTCTGCTGTACGAAATCAAGTGCCTGGACCCGTTTAACCGGATCAGATGCAAACAAGGCCCGTTCTCGGACGTCCTTGGGCGTATCCCATTCAGTGGGTTCCGGTTCAGAGGTGAGAACTAGTGTGTCGATTCCGGGGTTGGGTAAATCACCATCTAGAATCAGGACGAGCACACTTGTCCACATGGACAAATAATCTTGCAGTTTCTGCAATGCTAGATCTTGCATTGGTTGAGGGAGCTCAAGAAGGCGCGTAAGGCTTAATAGATTCAGTTTCTGCTGATTGTAGTCTGCCATAGTATCAAACGCAAGAAACCATTCCGTGCTGAGCCATCTCCAGACCTGATCAAGAGGACCAAGTGAGACAAGCACCTCGACGAATAGCTGTGGTTCTAGGACGGCGATTCGAGACAGGATTGTGAAATAATCGACGAGCGTCAGACCCGTCACAAGAGATTGCCTCTTCTTAGGCCCCGACGTCTGGTGAGCTTCGAAGGTGTCATGGATTCCTTCGAAAATAGCAGGCAGGGCGCCTGTGGTCATCATATCTTTAACGAGTACCTGCAACCCGGCTGCACCACCTAATTCGTGAGACAGCCGTATCAGTGACTCAGTATACTTAACCACAAGATTAACTTGCTCGCGGTTCCTGGAGCCAAGCGAACGCGATAATGCGGAGACGGTGGGCCCACGATACTGATCCAGAAGGATTGTCTCAGGCGCCAGAACAATGTAACAACCCAGAATATCCACGAGGGTAGATGTGTGCTCATTTTGTTCAGAAAGCAGTTTGATTCCGGTCGGAATAAGACTTAGAAAGTCCGGGGACATGGGAGGTTCTGTTTGATGTAGAATATTAGACCACAATTCTAGAGCTTCTTCGATGAGATATAGAAATAGCTCCGTTCCCTCCTGAGTTGCTTCAACAATCAATGGGAGTATCATCTGATGATAGCGTCGAGAATCTGTCTTCATGGACATCACTAGCGTCTGGATGATAGCTAAAACGGATTGCTTCATCATAAACCCTAGATCGCCGGCTGGCGCCTGCCATATGTTAGGCACTGCATTCATTATCATGTCACCAAAATGGGACACGTGGGTCTCCATGCGTAGAATAACGGTTCGTGTCGACTCGAGTATGGCTAGCTTAGCCTCGTCGACCTCTACTTCTCCCAATAGGTTGATAAGCTGAACGAGGACGTCCGAAGCATATGGAGAGAAAACTTTTCCATCAAACCCAATATCGTCACAGACAACTTTGAACCGTCTTGCTGTGGTTATACGAACAACAATATCGTTGTACTGGTCGTTAGGGTTCAAGAAGTGGCGGAATATCTCGTAGACCAACGGGCGGGTTTCTGCGGTTGATTGAACGGGGACCCATTGACTTAGCAAGATAGCAATTCTGCGCCTCAGGATTTGACAGGATGGTTCGGCTCGTTGAGCATCAGCCACTATGATCTTTTTCAGAAGATCTTCGAAATTAACTTCCTCGTAGACTACGTTAGCAGATAAACCTATGGCGGTATAAATGGCCTCTCTAGCCACCAGGGTTGTCTGGGGGTCCTCGATCGAGACAAAATAGGACAAGACGTGCTGTAACAAGAGTCCTTTGTAGTGTATTAAAAGATCCAGGAAAAGCTTCTCCGCACAGGGTCGGACCTCCCATTGGTAGGCATTGCCTTCGGTCTCTTCCTGCTGTTCCCATTCTTGTGGATCTTCCTCCCATGCATCTAGATCAGCTTGACGAAAGAGTAAAAAACGTGTGACAATGACATTGCTGATCTCGATAATAAACTCGTCCTTTAGAAGTTCAACCTTGAGATGCTCTATGGCCTGTTTCTCCTCTTGTACTGCCTCTGAAGAACGATAGAGAATTGTGCGCTTTCCACGGTGGACCATTTGTACGCAAGCACGAAGTAACAGGAGGCCTTTCAGAGCAATCTTCTCCAAGATAGGGCCTTCGGTCTTAGCCTTCCCTTGGTTGGACGCATTGTGGCGTATTCCAACTGACTCACTAAACACTGCCGCAACCTTGGCTGTGAGGAACCAGTATGCTCGGACGAGGTTTAGAGAATTTGGTAATAAAACAAAGCTGGATGGATGCTGTTCAGCCATCTCAATATGTAGCTTTGAGTACTGCATGAAGAGTTTCGTTAGGACGTCGACATAGCACGCTATGTTCGAAGGACCACCATCGACAAAGCCAAAAAGTACCTGGAATTGATCCTGTGATGAACTCCAGAAATTTTGGACATTCTTATCATTGTGTGGTGATTCATAACCAACCAACAAAAGTCGACGTAGGGTTTTAAGAGCATACAGGCTGATCTCCATGGCTAGGAGAGCCTCATCGTTTCTCTCGTCACCAGGACCACTGGCAAGGAATGATGTCAATGCTGTGAACTTGGCATTGTATATTTCACAAAGAACATATACGATCTCTGGAGTTATGGATTGCAAGGTTGTCTGCGATTTGCGTAGACGAGCTGTTCCCAACTCTTTCACTACGCGGAGAAGGAGCATTAATGCGCCACATAGCTCCACCTGATTGCCGTCTTTTCTGTCTCTGAGTAGTCTTATTAGATCGGCGAGTGGACTCGACCAGACGGTAGGAAAGTCGATACGAATGATCTTGGCAGCAACGAGAGCGTTAAGCTGGGCGAGTTGCCTATCGCTCTCACCGATGGTTCCTTGGAACAGTCGTTCTCTAACTACGTGTCGCACATCTCGCGGTATTGAATTGTGGACTTTGTGTAGTCGCCAATATCGATCGATGCCATTCTTAAGCTGGATGATGGCAAGAAGTCGGACTGGAGTGGACAAATCCTTGTTTAGGAATATTGTCTGTCGGAGAGGATATTGTTAGCGCTCTAAAGCTACTATGGCCGGGCTTGATCGAGGGGCTTGAACCAATGTGACTTACCTGTAAAGTTGGGTAATAACCTGCCTCACTTTCCCACGTGGAGAGCTGTTGTGTAGCAGCTTGGCGTTGACTGTTATCGTAGGATTGTGCTGCTTCGAGGGCTCGATAGAGTTCATCGAGGGAAAACGGTGAAGCGGCGCCAGGAGCCTCGATGGCAAAATCCATCTTGGCAGCCGTCCCCGCGATGGATGTCGCGTGCAACGCGTAACAGATTGAACGTACAGTGTGTGTCTCGGGTAGGTTAACGTGGCAAGGTACCTAGGTTGGCTTGGTCAAAGACGATTAACTGAGAGTGGGATGTATGATGATGAAATGTTTGAAGTGGGATGAATAAACAATTTAGTGGGGTATTTTCAAAAAGGTAAAGAGGTACGGTGCCTAGCTTCAATGTTCTAGTAGTTTCAATGTTCTAGCTCCCCCGCAATAACCCATGTGCAGCTATCTACCTGGTACCTTCGTCAACGGCAAATGCCGAGTACCGTGGTACTCAGTACGTACCTGCTGTGCCTCTGAAGTCATGGATCCGTTTGAGGATGAACGCATAGGTCCCAAGTTATTTGATTGGTCAATTTCATCTGTATCTACTACAATATAGTATTTACATACATATCAAACGTACCTACTCAGAGGCCAATCTATGAGCAGATACGCCAAACTTTTGGTGTTGATCCAAATTATAGCGTATACTTTTTTTATAGAATTGCAGTTCGTATCCGGGTTCTTAGGTAGGTACTTACTAAGTGCGACGGTACCCACTATAACCATCCATGTTGATTATCTAAACAACTGGAACCTTAATCTGCATATCGCTGCTGGGTTTGCCCTGTTCATGCAACAACGTTACTAGATAAATGATAAATTAAATGCATGGCAATAATTTCCAGAAAACATCCACTTCTAGGTACGAAAATAGGCACGGCGCTTAGAAGTCTACAAGGTTCCGGAGTTTTTGAGAATAGTGGCATGGCCAATGTTTACTAAGTGTCAGTTAATGTTTATTACAATGGATTTGTAGGAATATTGTTTGGTATACTGGGAAATTTCGTCAAAGGTCTACGTCTCTTCCTCCGTCTCCGTTGCCTTTCCCCTGATTCCTTGAAAGTCACCTAATCTGTTATTTAGGTAGGTATCTCAGTTCCGGCCCAACATAGAACGCCTGGATTGGGCTGAACTCGTGTCTTGATCACTGCCGTAGTCCCTTTATTTATTGCTTAACCACCAGCAAATTTCCCGGGGCTCCAATTCCATGCAATAGGGAATCAAAAAGCCCAAATCCTATCCCACCTCATCATGTATGCTTAGCCCAAGAGCATAGGTATCTGGTATCACTGTGTCATTCATGTTCATGCTTGGTATATATCCGTAAGATTAGCAGACCAAGTGTCGTTCATGGCCCAGCCTTCGACTTGGTAAACCTGTTGGTATGGCTCGAAGCCAAAACTAGGAGTGAGGTTCGGCGTCTCGTGTAAGCTGGTGACCGCAGCCCATGCCTCCGATTCCGAAATGCCTGGCCGCCAACTCTGGCTTATTCGTGGTGTGAGGTATTCTTTCGCAACTGCCTTGACGTCTTCTGCGATCTTCCGAGAAAGGGGCCATGTCTCTCCGTGCACCGTAAGAATCTGCGTGAGCCTATTTATGCGTTCTCGGAAGATGGGCGAGTCTAATCCGAGGAAGACGCATGCATCTAGGTAGGCTAGAACAACTCGGAGCGTACCAGTGGCGAACACTGCACGCAAAGTCCTGGTGGGGAAAGGATGCCTGAACAGGTCACAGTAACCATTGGCTGCTTGAATATCGATTGGGTGGGAATTCCAACCGAAGCCCTTCACCATTTGTCCCTTACGATCGGGTCCTTTCGCTGGTCCTAGAGGGAAGTATTCCCGAATGTTGAGGCCGCTCCTGGGGGCAGATTGTCGGAGTCGAAGTCGATTACTATGTACCATAGGCGTCAATTAATGTTCATCACGATTTATCACACTATCTTAAACTCACACATGCGCGATGGAGATGCCGTGGTAAAGTACTACGTCGACTACGCCTTCTGGATCAACTAAATTCATCTTCCACTTTGGGACCCGTCGCAACCAATCGCAGATACGAGAGTCTGCTCGCTCAAATATCTCTGCCTTTTTATTTTCTGGAGCCTCGTGATATGGTAAGACCAAATCGGTTTGGATCTTGCAGATGTCGATGAGGTAGGCCATCGATGAGAAGTCGGATTGTCCAAGGTTGACCTGCGTCTCGTATTGCGATTGAGAAATAGGTTGGGGTATAATCTTTACCATATGTTAGAAGTTGTACTAATGAGACCACGAACACGAGAATTGCGAATTCTGTTACGCGAGGGGTTGAAGTTTCGTTACGTGTTGGCGCAACAACCAAAATAGGAAAGTACTTACCCCTGATTCGTATTCCCATTCTTCGCAGGGTAGGTCAACGTCGGAGTCCACGTCTGTGATGGAAAGTGTAGATCCGACATCACCCAGATGGCGCGTAGAATCTTGGAAGGTCAGGCACCACCACGTTCTTCGATAGCTTTCCGCGAGTACGGAATCCGTTGTTCTATCGGCGAACGCCTTCTGGTTCATCCCGAGCTCAACAGCTATTGTGGCGGCCCGATTAGCCCAGCCGGTATGGTGTTCGAATTTCATTTCTCCAAAAGCCGCGATGCTCAGTATGAGAAGTCCCTGTACCGATTGTACAGTAAATGGCAATGAAGCGCATGCTGCAGAGTACGCTGCCTCTCTTAAATCGTCCGATGGTATTGAATCTGTGTATAGCGACCCGCAAAAATTGATGACTGAAAGCAGGAAGTGATAAGAGTCTGGGTCTGCTTCGACATGATTATAAAAAAACCGTTTGGGCGGAAGACAAGGGTGACTTGGATGAAAGTAGCTGTAGAATAAGTCGACTAATAGTTCCTTTTCGTTTTTAGATGAGCTTGTTGTGGAGGTTACTGAATTGACGGACCATCCGCTCGGTAAGTCGTGAAGAGAAAGAGACTGGACCGACGGAGAGCCGGAAGAGAAACTAGTGGGCAAAAATGACCCAGCCGAAGTTGCTGGCGGTTTGTCTGATATCAGACTCCTCTTTTTTGGATCGCGAATACCTCGTCTCGATTTGGCGTAGAAGCATGGCTTGTCCTCCTGTTGACACCGGTTGCAAGCGGGTAGCGTGGCGTCACACTTGACGTGCTTGCTACGGCATTGGACGCACGCCAGCGACACTCGTATATTTGCCTTTGAGCGATTGGCGGCCTTTGGCTCCGAGCCGTCAGGCGATGAGGCAGCGGAACCTTGGCGGCTAAGGCTGCCTGCCGTATGCTCACTGTCTCGACTCATGCCCATCACCTAGATCGTCGAATATGAAGTGGGATATGTTGACTTTACACCGCGATCGCCCGTATGTCTTGCCGCTATATGTGATTGAACGCACCGAACTCCCGTTCGTGCCCGTTGAGAGGGATATAGCTATACACCATAAGTGCGGTTGACGGAACTGTAGGGCTGATGAGCGACTTCTCATATATGAGCTCAGATGCTTCACATTTAGTTCTGACAAATGTTCATCGAGAACAGGGTTCCAGGGGTGTTAAATGGGTCCTCAGACCTCTAAGCAGCCATGTACAAGGGTACGACGTGTCTACTAGGACCCGACGACAAGGCCCATGGCCCCCCTTAGACTGGTGTCAGCGGTGGATGTATCTTTTTGCCGTCAGCCCTAGTGGGGCGAATAGCGCGGGAGGAGAGAAAAACAATATTGATATGCCCGATAACGTCGTGGTTGCTGTGCCTCCACTACACCTCCGCGTCCACTCACCTCCCATGTAAGCCGTCTCTAGTGCGAAATGGGGGGCGGTCTGCATGTGGCCCAACCGTCGCGTTGTTACAATGCATAGCCATGATCGACTCTTTAACAATGGACTGGTAACATCTCATTAGAAATTAAACATGAGTATAAACCTCGAAAATACCCTGAACGGCCACGTTCCGTTACATTGTGGCTTTTTTATGGTCTTGTTTTAGTATGCTGCTAAAGAACCTCTCAATCAGAATGGGAAATGATAGACTGCTCTTGATGCCGAAAAGGAGAGATTTGCAATTGTTTCAACGTTAGAGTCGTTCCATGACATAGAGCATTCGATCGTGACTTGAGCCTCCGACTTCTAGATCAAGTATGCACCCTAGAAACATCCAATAATAGAAACAGACAAGGCTAGCTAGGTACCTAACCCGCGGTTTCAACTTCGGGAGTTGAGGTTATATGCATTAGATCTAGTTCTTTACGATTCCGGCATGGAGAGATCCGTCATCTTGGGATCGTACTCCGTACCTACCTATTCTAGTATATTTCCTTCTTCAATATAGCCCGTATAGAAAAATATCAACTAATCATAAACGAGTAAGCGGACTTCGGTCTTGATTCCCAATCTACTTAGGTAATTTTTTTTAAGTCACACTGCATACGGATGATGATTACTCGTGTTGGAGGTAGAACTTCAAGCTTCAGTGATTATTAGGCGGTCGAGCTTATGGCTCATGAGGGCTCCAAATCGTAAAAGCACCAAGCCACATTTCATAAGACGGACTTGATTATACCATTGATTGTTGGACATATGACACACAGCAGTTAGGTAGCAAGACTGTATGGTGATATTACATCTCCGATATTACTTCCAAGTTTTTGTTTCCTTCGGACGACTTCTGCACTTTCGACGCTTTGAACTTTTCAAGTGCCGACTAGGTAGAAAAAGGATGCATCAATGCGTCTGATGCGTTGTGTGGTAACGATACTAAATTTGTGTAAATGGACTCCGTGCGAAGAATATCGCGTCGCGTACTATTTCCCCCTATATCGGAGGTATAAACACAGTGCATGTTTTATGCATGATTATATAAGTCGAGTACAATATTAAAAAAACTCGTACTTCAATGTAGTACCGAGGCTGTGTTGGAAGCTAGCTCAGCGAATAAATGGATAAGGGCCAATCAGAGCATCACATATCATTAACCTCGGTGTTTCCCGAATGTGTCCCGAAGGTTATTTTGCACTAACAAGCCTAGGTACCCACCAACGTCACTGTTCCCCAGATCATTGCGTCTGAGCTTAAGTTCAATTTGACCCATTTTTGTCCATTTTAAGTCAATTTAGTCAAACTTCCGCCATTTCTAAGCCTCATTAAACGTTACACATACCAGCCAACGAAGCTTAACCATCTCGAACAATCAAGCTACGCGCAGCGAAACAAGCTATCGAGGAGCTATGCTAAGGATTGACGACACTACTGAAACAAAGCTTCACCGTCGGACCATGCGGCAGCTCAGATGAGCTCAACAAATTTCGCCCAAGCCCAGCAGCGGTTGGCTGCGCGTCGATTGGCACGTGAACGAGACGCACAAGCTCAACTTGCTGCCACCCGTCAAGCATCGCGAGCCTGGTCAGAGGTAACGCGTTTGCCATATCCATTGAATCGATTCGGAGCCACGTCCCTGTCGGCATGGGAGGTAATATCCTCACGCGAAGGCACGAGGCCAGCCTTTCGAGTCGGTCAAGTCGATGCCGAGCTATTGGACGAAGACCTCGTAGGTCAGTTGAGGGACCAGGTCGGCGAAGCGTTCAAATACTTTGGAGGAAACATCAAGGATGACTGGTCGGCCGAGATACTGCTCGCACTCCGTACCATTCTCTTCAAACTTACGGTGTGGGATCATGACGCGACTTATGGTGCTGCTTTGCAGAACCTCAAATATACCGATGCAAGGCGTGATGGACCCATCCTGACACCCCCCACGAAGTGGCAAAAGAGCCTCTACGGCCTTATAACCGTGGGGGGCAAGTACGGTTGGACCAAATGGGAGAACTGGCTTCTAGATCGAGATAATGGATACGATCAACCTTCACCAACGGTCCAACGACTTACAAAAGTCACATCAAAGATTACTACTCTACATTCTATAGCGGCCTTCGCCTCCTTTCTTGCCTTTCTACTACATGGAAGATACCGTACCATATTGGATAGAGTACTGAGAATGCGCCTCGCTCCACCCACCAGTCAGGTCACCCGTGAAGTTTCTTTCGAGTATCTCAATCGACAGCTAGTGTGGCACGCGTTTACCGAATTCCTACTCTTTGTGTTACCTTTGGTGGGTATTAACCGGTGGCGTAGATGGCTCAGTCGCACATGGAGGAAGACAAAGGAGATCATCAACGTTGGCACAACAGAGGGTGACGATAGCGGCAAGCAAGGCGACTATGCATTCCTACCAGAGCGTACGTGTGCTATTTGCTACCAAGACCAAAATTCAGCTGTATCGGAAAATGAAGTTCTAGCTGCCGCAGCCTCGAGCGGAGTGGTAGGATCGGCACAGACAGACATCACTAACCCATATGAAACCATCCCGTGCGGCTGCATATATTGTTTTGTATGCCTTGCAACTAGATTGGAGCGCGAAGAAGGGGAGGGTTGGACATGTCTTCGGTGTGGCGAATTAGTGAAGGAATGTAAACCATGGAATGGCGATGTCCTGGAACAACAAATCAAACCACCGGCACCAACTACAAAGCATGTTGGGTTTATTGACGATCAAAAACCCTCTGTTGATCTCCTGCAGGAGGAGGATGATACTCTGCGTCGGTCTGAGAATACAACTACAGACGGGCAACCTATAGCTGAGCCCGAAGACAGCGACTCGGAGGGATACGAGGAAGAAGAAGCTGAAATGAACGGTGACTTCGACGACTGATTATCATTTCGTCATCTACATATGGCATCGCAAGACCATTACCACCTTGTCAAAATAGACAAGGGCTCGGCTCGGGACCTCCTAGCTACAATATTAGAGGACCGCCTATACTCATACCGTTGATGGTGTACTGCAGCTATTAAGCCACAACGCAACGTCGCGCATTATGATCAACCTTGTCGTATCAAAAAAGGGCAACTTGCTGGCGTCTAGAACCGATTTCGCCGACCGCTATATTAGCCCACACCTCTCCATTTCACCTAGCTGTCGGTCTACTTCGACGTGTTCCCTCATGCGTTCAATCTCCTAGAACCAGTCAAAGAAAAGAACGGTTCTGCACCCCCTTTATTCCGACACGTGTGTGTGGCTACTTGTTGTCGTGTCTTACTTCGCAAGTCGGTCGTGAGATAGCCTATTGCCTGACCCCGGTTTCAGGGGTGGCGGTTGGGAGCACCAGTAAGGATAAGCCAGGAGGTATAATTCATGAAATATGCGGTTCAGCTCATAAGGGCCTCCCGTCCGGCATAAGTTCCATCCACTACTACCTAGTGCTCGACGGTTCGGTATCTCGGGCAGGCGCCGAGACTCCGCTATAGCCCTACGCCTCCCATCTCCCAGGTTCGGCAATCGATATTATTTTTATCGTCATTTCAAATGGAACTCTCACTTTTTTGTCCTAAATAGGTCTCCCGCAGGGATGCTTACAAACGTAGCATCTCTTCGCAATGCGTTGCCTTGTCTGTCTAGTCGTGGCAACTTGAATAATATCGAAGTTGGAATAGGCTCTGATCATAGTTAATACACCTAATAATCAATCCCTGTTTAAAAGGCTTTACCGTCCCATCGTCAATGTGTATCTAGGAGTCAAAAACAATCGCTTCCTGTTAAACAGTATATACGTAGTCGATAATAGAGAAACCTCTCGCGTGCAGTCGCCAAGGCCCTCTGAAGTGTAACATACGACGATACCTCAGACACATATTTCGCTTAGCCTTATACTACAACTTTATGATGAACGCCCCGGAGCGGATGTTTTATTCCCCATACTCGGCCTCGACAGCTCGTGTACGTCAGCACCGCGATGCTCCCGAGGCCGTCATTCTAACTGTGAAAGTTGGAAAAAAAAGTATACTGCATAAGATGGCGATGCAGCTAATTCAAGGAAGTAAGCCACAGGTCGGGCAGACCTTCCTTGCTTACCCGCCGGCCTTTTCCTTGAGAAGAATCGGACAATCGCTTCCAGAAAGAACTTGGTTGGTCTGAGTATGGTTCGATCACGTATTATTGATTCTTGGCAAACATGACCATTCCTTCTTGATATGCGTGTCTAGTTTTCCCGCTTGTTGAATGGAATCTTTCCGTTGATAACACGCCAAATATAATAGATGTCCCTTTAGCTGGCAGTCGTCTACAGTCAGCCGGATTAGGAGGCAAACTAGTACACTTAATTACCCACGAAAGCTCAGTTCAAGGCACTGTTAGTACAGATTATACATGGCAAAAAAGATGTAAAATCATATATCATTTATGTTTTATGGTCCACCAGGTCATGTAAAGCTGTATTCTACCTCCTAATCCTTACCTAACTGTAGACAGGCTGTGCCCCTTAACAACAATATCAACACTTGCACACAATACTATAGCTGGACATAGAATCAGATGCACATCCTCCAAACCCGAAAACACTCAATCGCAAGAAGCTATTGGTATTTCCACCCGTAGTCAACGGAGATAAACCAGATACCACGAAAATAAGAGAAGGTGAAATTCAATTTGCTCGCTTGTTTATGTTGCATTGCATCTACCATTTACCAACAACCACCTAAAGCTAAGAGTTCGTACCTTGAGTTCTTACCCACTAGTATCTAGGTAGTGTACATATCGATCTCGCTATCCCAACGATCGGGTCCCATGAATTCTACCGGGACCGGATTAGTTATAATGCCTTTGGTGTCTTACAGGAATACTGAGTTATCAGGACAGTGAAACGAAGCTCCGAGATTGAGATCAAGAGGTAGCTCTTTGCGATTGAGTTCCAAGATTTTTAATGAATTACCTATTAGGTACTACCATAAACGGCCCTCAAATCAGATTACCTATAGCTGAGCCACGTGCTAGAAATCAAGAGAATAGGTCTCATTGAGTCTCCTTGATAGGTACAGAAACCGACCAACAGAAAACGAGTTTAAATTCGCAAAAATGGGATTGGATGGGCGAACGATGCAATTCTCAAGTTCCCCGACTCCCAAAATCGGAAATTCTTGGAGGAGGAAGGGGAAAACCGCCGAAGGAAGAGAAATCAAGCAGCCCCACAGGAGCTTAAGCACAGAGCTTCAACGTTCAGTTCGGCGCTAGCGACCCACTTAGGGACATGTACACAGGTACCGCACCCTACTGTAGCGTCATCGTCACGCGCCTGCCCTTCTTGCAGCGACAATCCACATGCACGGCACCGCATGAGCCCTCCTCCTCCCTCCGCTTTGCCCGTTCCGAACCTACCATAGTTACAGCCTACAGCTACAGGACTACCTTGCCTTGCCGCTTGAGACACCACATCGACGACCTTTCCTACACGTGCCAACCCGTTTCCCGCCAGGTAGGGAAGGCGGTAGGGTAACCCAACCAGCAGCTCGCAGCGCAGCCGGACGCATATACCAGGGCCTGCAGCGAACCGAGATCACGAGCTCGCCAGGACAACACTTATCTCGGCCTCTCCTCACTTACGTACTTCCCTCCTCCCATACCACTTCTCGGCTTTACCACCTATCCTCTAGCGACGCCTAATCCGCCGGACCCAGCCAACCTAACCTCGCCTCGCCTCGCCTTACCTCACGTCACTTAATCTATAGGTATCCCCTCCGCTTCGCGAGTCCTCGCGAATCCTGTTACCAGCGATACGAAGTACGAACAAGGAGGCGCCAGTCTTACCAACATCCCACCCCATCCCCTCTCTCCCCGTCGCCTGCCCGCCTCGTCTCGGTCCCTTATCACCGGACCAGACCAACACCAATCCCGCGATAACAGTCACCGAAAGGATTTCGAACCCGTCATGTGCGCCGTCTCGTCTCCTCCAAGCCAAGACCGCCGCCGCCGCCCGAACCCGCGTTTCCGTTTTCGCCTCGGTCGCCACGAATAGGTTCCAAGACCTAAGCAACAAGCAAGACGGGGGCGCCCACGTCGAAGGAGCAAGGAGAGTAAAGAGGAGGTAGCAAGAGGAAGAAATAGCGGCGCCTCGGAGCCACGATCCCATAAAGTTTAAGTTTAGGGCGCCCAGCTGGGTTACCAGGGGAAGGGTAGGTATACGGTTGGGTACCACACATCTAGACGTTTAGGTGCGCTAGTGAACTTAAAAAAAAAACAAGTCGTCAGAAGTAGCACAGGGCTGTCCCCCCCGTACCCCGTACCCGTAAGCCGGCCCCCCCCCCCATCCAAAATACCCCAAATTCCCAAATCCCAAACCCCAAACGATGCCGGACTTCTTCCCCTTCATCCCCGGAACCGAGACCGGCCGCGCCGCCCGGCAACACGCGAGCGACGCCTCGCCGCTTCTAGGCCGCTTCCGCGCCGTGCCCACCGCCTCGCGGTCCGGCGTCGGCTTCGGCGTCGGCGCCTCTTCCGCCGCGCAACAGCAACCGCCGCAGCTCGGCCTGCTATCCACGAACGGCGGCGGCCGCGGCAGCGTGCACGTCGGGTACGGCGCGCTGCTGATCGCCGGCATGGATTCTGATTCGGGGGAAGACGATGACGATGACGACGACGATGACGATGATGGCGATGACGGGTTAGTGGGTAACGATGATAGTAATGGGGGTAACGGCAGGAGGTGTGCGAACGTGGCGAGGAGGGCGTTGCGGGCCTGGCGTCGGTTCGCGAGGTTGTCGCGTCGGAGCGTGAGGGACTTGTGGGTTGCGCCTAGGCAGACGGCCGTCAAGCGCGTGGTCGAGAGTTGGTGGAGGCGTTGGGGAGTTCTGGTCTTCCTTCCCGCTGCTTTGGTGAGTCGCAATCCGGGGTATTTCTTGATTACTACGACTTCTACGGCTAGGGCGCCTTTTTAAGGAGGCATAGCGTAGCAAAGACAGTTCGACTATTGTGGTGTGATTATGAAGGCTAACGGATGCGCGATGTACGCTTTATCTAGGCAGTTGCATGGTGCGCGATCCCGTTCCCGCAATATGCCTTCCCGCCGAATTCGCACGAATCTAAGCCCGTGCCAGACTCTCCTTCCTCTCAGCACAGGGCACCTGGTCACGGTGAGGCGCGCGTACAAGTGAATTTCTGGTTCTTCCTATTGGTATACTACGGATTCTACAACCTAACGGCTCTGATCTGGATTACTAAAGTGTTCAACCTCTATTCCCTCAACTGGTGGCCGTCGACTCTCGGTTTCCCCCTGACCGTCTCGCTCATTGCGATTATCTCTCTCGCGGCTCCGATCCCCGTATATCTGATTCCGGAGGCGCGCTACCTGACGGTCCACAACACGGCCTGGATCAGCTGGACATTCGTCATCATGGCCATGCCCGTGGCTATTGCCTTCTGCATCCTGATGACGCACGAGCGTCATTTGGGTCTTAGGAACTCGCTTAGCGAAACCCAGCGCATATTCACGAGTTCGTGGTGGACCGGCAAGTCGGACACGCTTTCAGCTACCCGAGACTTTAATCGGCGTCGAGGGAGGATGAGTCGAGCTAGGACCTCTTTCGATCCGGACGCTGCATTACAGATCGCAGACCAGTCACGGCCAACCATGCCGGCATTCATGCAACGACGCCGTTGGCTGCCCGCCAGCTTCGTGCGCTTCGTGTGGTTCTGCCTTGCGCTCTTCATTAGCCTGCTCGCCTACCTGATAGGAGAGGCGTACGCCGAGATCTATCTACGGACGCTGCCGCACAACAGTTTCGAAACGATCGTCTATGTCTACAGTTGGGTTGTGACGGTCCACCTGTTGGACGCGCTTACGGGTTGGATCCTCGGTGCTACGGAAGGGGAGCGGGTAGGGAGCTATCCCCTGAGTTGGATCTTCAAGCTGTAAGTTTCCATTAGGGCTCGCCGGCTTACCTCAAATCCCACTGACAGAATGAACAGCTACTTCATGTTGACGTACCAAACCTACGTTCGCGCGCTATACGCGCGCCTTCGTTCACCCACTCAATTTATCTGGCTCCAAGGTCTCTCGTCCGGCTTCCTCATCATTCTTACCCCGGTAACTATGACGCAAACTTATCACCGCGTATTATCGATGATAGGATTGACTACCCAGTCGTATGCCTCGTACCAGAAGATCTGCACCAGAAACGTCTTCATCCGCTTCTTAGCTGAGAATGTAAGCATGCTCACGTTCCTAGGGAGCATCTTGGTGCTGCACTTCGGGGCGAACAAAGACGTATATCCATATTTCGCCTTTGACGACCCCGATGAATTGTATGACTTCGAACTAACATTCTATGCGTCCATGATTACTTGGGCTTGTGAGTTGGCGGCCGGAATCGTTCTCAGAGGTTTAATTCGGTGGATCTTTGGAGTCAACGCCAGCGTCGAGGGGAAGATGGACCTAGCTGTGTGGCCGGAGCTGCTACCTACGAGCGTAGCCGTAATGTTGCATGTATTGCAGAGTATGCTGTTCTCAATCATCCGATTGCACTTTCGGTGACAGGATGGTAGAGGAACCTTTGTTGAATTGATGTGGAGAGTCTGGATTGGTGGCCCCCAGAGACTTTTGCAGCTCGGTTAAGCGTGGCCAGCGAATGCTGCGCGCGCTTCGAAGTCTAGGGCGAGCGGATAGGATCTTATCAATGACAGATTCTGGGGAATCAGTGGTGCTCGGTCGACTGGATTCTTTTGTCAGGCAATGGTCTGTATCCCAGGCCGTAGGCGTCTTGTTTGCTTTCAGTTGTTGCTCCTCGTTCAGTTGCTATGCAGAGGTGCCCAAGGCGGAGTAGATGATACCCTTTTAGAACAAATACCGTAGAATAGATATCCCCTGACTGCTAATCAAATTTTACTATAATTTTACTGTGGCTTGCGCAGAGAGGGTGTGCAGTGACGTGGATCGAAATGAAGATGCATATGTTCTGATTGTTTCTGCATTCCTGGAAGAGAGAAGACCTAAGGCGAAATGGACACGTCCGCAGGGTAGGAAGAAAAGCTTGCTAAAGGGTTGTCCGAGTCTAGTTTCGATTACAGTACCTTTATCTCTGCATCACGGTGGAGTGATTCATTGGTGGGGAGGTATCATGATGCACGAAATACTGCATACCCGGTGTACCAGTTCTGAAGGCCGAAAAAGTCGTGAGAGCAGTGTGGAGTACGTAGAGCCGGCCGGACGAGCGCGAAGAAGCTTGGCGACGTATCGCCCACATAGCACCATCTATTCTAGTATATTAGGGGGGCCGGCAAATACGAAGAGGTGTGTGTAGCTGAGTATGTGATATCTGCTTCATGGCCACATCCGAGGATGCTTCCGGTCGCCTAAACCTATCCGGGATATTTCCTAAGATTCGGATCGGTCATATATGCACGGCAGCAAAAGCAGGTATAAATGAAGCCATATTAGCGTTATGTCTGAATCGGCCGATTGCATCATGCTGTGCACCCCTCCGATATGGCGGGTGGCGCCTGTCAATAATAATCAAGACCTGGCAGTGACGAGATCGATTTTCCGGGACGGTGTATCTCAACTCGGGAGACAAGACCGTTGCAGCAAGAGAGCAGAGCATTTACCGAATAAGTACGACCATCTCGACTCTTCTTTTTAGTGAAAGCCTAGAACACCCCAAGGCTGATGAGTGGGCATGATGTGTCGTTCCAGATGATCGACAGATTTGCAGATCCACTAACGACGACGTCGTCTTTTGGCAAGGCTACGGTCGTCAACGCTTACCCTCAGCTTGCTACGGCAACCTGGAAAATGCTCGAAACCCTTCGCCATCTTCCCGTCTTCCGATCCAGTCAGAAGAGGTTCATGGATCAACCAGGGAAATCTACTCAACTAAACCCGGAGACTGGCGGTGAACATACGCGATGACTAACTTGTGCTGCTTATGGTCCAGTTCCCCGGCATATCTACAAATAGGATAATAAGAAAGGCGCGGTCAAGATGCCTCAACATGCGGGGGACTGGGGGGAATGTACTGAAACGCTGGACAAAGCATTCCATGCATATACAGGACGTTGAGGTGAAACCAATGCAGGTCGCGTACCCTCGCATATGGCTATAAGTGTTGAATGCCCCACGCGGATACTGAAGGCCCAACTAGAACTTCAGAAAGTGGGTTGTAGTATCACGGAATGATACAACGGCCATGTCGTCTTCAACATGCCGGGATTCCACAAAAGGTTAGGCGGTAATGTCTAGATGGGCCAAGGCAACCGCAACCGTCGTGACTACATAAAGTTGAGTCATATAGCTTGCGGCTTGTAAGAATCTCATAGACTGTGAGAGCACGGCTTGCCGTTTTCTATCGGGAAATCGTCGGTGTGTAGGACAGTCAGCCAGGCTGGGAATTGGGAATTAAAAGAGTGGTGTGGTGGCTGACAAAATAATTAAGGGACTCGTTCGTTATCAGAGTCCCTTGCTCAGGAACACGAGCCGATGCTTATTAGCCCGTATCTGGACGACGGCCAAATCCAGGACAGAGTACGGCCGGCTTACGCGAAGAAGAATAGGTAAACCTAGAAGCTCAATTTAGCGCAAGTATCGCGGCCTGAGTTTCGAAGGTGATTCGGCGAAACCGGCGAATTACTATGTGCGAGGCTGTATTGACCCAATTCTTGACGCGTTTCGAGAAAATAGGACCTGGCCAGGAGACTTAGACAGTCACAATTTCTAGACGCTGGGCGTCCAATCATCCGGGTGTCCTCCCCGGCTAGAACAATTCGACATATGCTGGGAGTTTCGACGGAAACTATCACAACTCCAAGTTCGAACATGTGAGTGAACAGTGGTGTGGTTACAGCATCAAATGTTGGTCACAACATTGGATCCCCTGTCTCGGTTGCTGAGAGCATGCAAGAGATGTGGTTGCAGGAGCCGGAGTGCGTTGTACCACCTCGATCGAAACGGGGACTAACGGCTAGGTCTGATTTGACTAGACGAGAAGCGGATGGCGATTGAGGCGCAACGCGTCCTTCAAGCCCCAGCCGATTAGCGGGATACGAGCCTAGTTGGTGGATGTGAAAGTACAAGATGTGTCTAGGCATATGTAGGTGTACAAAGTAGTATTGGCTCTAGTGATGCTCAAAGGCTGAAAGGGGTCATTGCGATCCTGGCAGCCTGGATGGGATCCTTCGAAACATTCTCTACTATGTAACTGGATCCCGGGACGTTATAGATGCAGTTGACGAGACGAATTCGGGGAGCATCGATAGCACCTTGTTAGTCAATGATCACCTCGATCACCTCATCAATTGCTCCACACAGAGAGGCCGATGTGGCGATTGGGGGCTTTTTCATAGAAACAATTATGTATGTATTCCGGGGACGTAGCCAAGAACCCAAGGCCGTGTCAAAGACGGAACTGGGCCAGGATTGTACGAGCCACCATAGCGTTGTAAGTGGATTGCGAATACATGCCTCAAGTGCTATTGATGTACATAGGTGGGTTATGGAAGAAACCGGATGTGCATACGGGGAAGCATGCGATGAGTCAGGGTTCGAGGAGACCTCTCAGGCCGCCGAGCTGGGAAACAATTTGAAAGGTCGAAAGGAGACTTTGTTGTTGAAAAAATGAATGTAAAAAGTCTTTTGGGGAAACGAAGTGTGGGGTTTGGCCGAAAAAAAACTTTGGTAGAAGTCGAATCGCGATTTCCAAAACCTCTTGTGAATCTCGTGGCGGGGCAGTCGTTTCTTAACTTGTTAATCCCTGACCTTATTCCTTGTTTAAGTATATTAGGAAAGCATACTATTTCTGATGAGTCTTAGACATGTACTTCTATACTACCTACATGCGTCCAATGGATTTAGTAATGTATGTGATATTTCATGGGTACTGTAAAAATTCGTAACCTGGATATACTACCTTGGGAGGCATGTGTCTATATGTGTCTATAAGTGCAAGTACCAAGAGTTACATATATGTAAGTTATAAGTTGTCATTAATAATAATTAAAGAAAAGAATTTTGATAGCTTGTCTGTTGTGATATATGATATGTGCTCAAATCTCTTAAGCAAGATAGTGTGCCATTCGGGCCTCCATTCAGGCCCCCATATCGACACCTCCTAGGCTATTTATGTGTTGTCCGTATGTACAAGTGAGTAGTATACAAGCAGTTTCACAACTGTAAGAATTCCTACGGTAAGCCTATTCAATGACCGAAATAATTCTTTAGGAAGGTGGCAAATCTTTTGATATGCCGTTGATCGACATTACTATGTAAAACTCTGGTGTTTCCCGTTTTCAACCAGTTTCCCGTCCAGGTCGTAACACATTTTCCCCTGATCATCCTATTTCTTTGCAGGGTTTCAACGTTCTAATGCTTCTAGAAGGAATCTATTACGGGTTTCAATATGTTATCGCAGAAACTCTGTAACAAGCCGTCTGTTGTCTAAAGTCCTGATGTGACTGAGCATTCCTTGATTTCTTCTCTCCCGACCTTAGCTGCTTAAGCTGCCTTACATCGCATGCACATGCGTGGCTGCTCACGCTTTTGCGGACACCTCTGGGAGTGATATAAGGCTTATTGATCTCTTACCGACTCTCCGATTCTTTGTACATGATTATGTAAACGCAGGTTCTAATAGATGCTAATAAAAGTACGGCGTTAGCCGGAAACCAAGCCATCAGCGAAGAGGCCAATCCTTGATAACGCGGCCAACTCTGCATACGTTCTAGTTCTTCGTTCGGTATGGTCACAATGGTGGCATCAGGAGGTAGTGGGGTTTTTGCATGGTGAGAAAAGAGCACCGAGAAAAATACAGAAAACCCCTGCACCACCCACCTGCTACACCCACGCGAGGGGCTGAGGGGTTCATCATTCGTTCTCGATATTACCTTATATGTGTACCTGATTGTGTACCTACCTAAGTAGTTGTGTGTATGGGTGTATGTGTAGGTACCTTCTTAATTAAATCTCCTGAAGCAGTTTTCTTTCCTTTTTCTTTTTTTTCTACACCGATATATGCTCAAGTGTTGTTGCAGATGGCAATTATATGCCTGGGTACCTTGTAGGTAGGCCTTTCCTTCTCTTATCCCCCCTTCCCAGTTATCTCGTACCTTTGCCTATCTTGGTAAGTGGGTTATCATTTAAGCTTGCTTTAGACCTGCCTTAGGGTCCCCAGCTAGTTGGTCGGTGGGTTTCCGTATGTATCGTACATTATAGGGTACATGCGGAAGTGATACTATTACTTGTGGAAGATAAGTAGATTTTACTATTGCGGTACAATGCGCTTAGTTTCTCTAAGATAATCTACCCCTCCATGGAAAGAAGAAAGAAAAAAAAATTCAAGAGGGAAAGAGCACAGTTAAGAGAAGAAGAAAAATTAATTGAGCTCAACTCCATCCCACTCTCTATTGGACACTCCACTTCGTCTTAGCAACATCATTGTCTTCCTAGCGACCGTCTCACTTTTTTCCCTCCTATCCCTTCTCCCTCCCTATTATTCCTCCTACCCAATATCGGATTGTATTGTACTGTACTGTACACATACATACATCCATACATCCATACATAGAAACATCTCACAGACCTCCTAACTAGGGCTGCATTCATTATTGTTGTTATTATTATCTACCACCCAGGTTGGCGGCAAGCAGGCTACATACCTACACCTCCTACCTACCTACTGCTATCCCATCCCGCCCCCCTGCGCATACTCCGCGGTCACGTCTAAAGCGACCTTGTCTCTGCCTGCCTGTCTGACTTGGCTGGGCTTGTGCCTTGTCTCTGCCTATCCTATTCGTCTTTCTACATTCTACTCTCATCCTGGCCCTTCCACCGTGCCACACCCCCAAAAATTTTCTCTCGCATTATCTTTTCCGTCGGTACACATATCGCCCAAGCCCGCCCTCACTCCTCGCTGTCTCTTCTTCTCTCCTTTCCTTTTCTCTTCCTCAGCATGAGCGGTCTATCCACCACCGACACCCCCGCTGATTCCGTGGCAACGAACCCAAGTCAGCCAAGCATCATTTCATCTTCCATAACCGATGCCTCGCGACGAGAGCCCGCCTCCTCCGCCGCCGGTACCACCGAACTCGCCGGTCAATCGGTAAATGCCCTGACTGGGCATGAGCAGGAGAAGCTTGAGACTGCTAAGAAACTGGTCATCGACGCGCTTAGATTCGTACCTGACTTTCCCATCCCCGGTATAAATTTCATCGACATCCTACCGATCTTCCAGAACCCAGTCGCCTTTGAGTCACTCCTAGAAGTGCTCGTCCTCTTGATCCGAGAGCGGTTCGGCGACCAGATTCCAGATGTCATAGTGGGTCTGGAAGCTCGCGGTTTCCTCTTTGGGCCTACACTTGCATTGAGGCTCAGCCGTCCATTTGTCCCAGTCCGCAAGAAGGGCAAGATGCCAGGCGCATGCAGGACTGTTGAATACAAGAAAGAATATGGCAAAGACGAGTTCCAGGTGCAGTTAGATGCCATCAAGCCTGGTCAAACATGCTTGATAGTGGATGATATCATTGCTACTGGTAAGTGGAAGCCTTGTCTGCGTCTTCCTATCACATATCTTTTTAGCTGCTTGAGATACAAGTCTACTCATTTCCATTTCATTTTTTATACCCAAATTTGCTTGTTTCTATTGAAGTATCAATGGACATGGAAGCAGTTTGTCTGCTTCTAATCCCGCACTTCCACCTGGTGTTTAGTAGGAGTATGGCAGGAGATAGTGGCAGTGCTGAAAAGTACCACCATCCTAAGGCTTACTCACGACTAAGCCTGCATAAGTCATATACGGCTCAAAGTTGGCTCAAGCCGCGTCAACAAGTCTCACATGCAAGTGAGAGAGGATCCGAATAGACCAGACCTAGTGCCGCATTCAACACTAGACGAATATCATCTATAGCCAGTCTCTAGCGCAATTTCCTTGTTTATCTGCTAGCTCCTCTTTCAGCCTGTCCTCTCGACTGACTCGATGACGCAGGAGGAACTGCTGCCGCTGCCGGCCAACTCGTGGAGCTCTCCGATGCTAAGGTCATGGGTTACCTCTTCATGATTGAGATCACAAATCTCAAGGGCAAGGCGCTGCTAGGTGACAAGCCGTTCATCACCCTCGTCGAACACGATGAAGAAGAATAGATTCCGCGCAACATTTGCCATATCATTCCTGGTTTCTACGTCAAAGGCTCCAACCCCAGATACACGAAAGAGGACAAAAATAATTCACAAATTTCTAAACATTCTACCATTCTAAATCTAATGATAGATGCCTCTCGGAATTTATTGGATAGTCGGGCGGATTTAGAAGGCGCTATCCGGTTGCTACGTACTTCAGCGCAACCATAATCACGGGTGGGGAAAGCTGGTTGAGGTTGCATTGGCTACGGCGTTAATGGAACACGAACAACACCAGTGATACTGAATCTCTGTTTTTACATGATTTGCTCATAGAGAGTCATAATTCCGTAATTCATCCTAATCTCAATAGACCGCTTGGTTCCAATTCCCGTGAATACGCATTGTCTAACGTACCTATCACAAACATCTCAGAAACAACCCAAAGTTGGCAGGTTGTTAAAGTAGCTATCTGGTACCTAGGTGCTTCCCATAAAAATTCTCGCCATAATCATATCATCACAAGATAATATCGCTGTTACATTAAAATTTACCACCGTTTAATTCTCGTGTTGGATTGTTACAATAGAAATCAAGCTTGGTAGTTGTCAACTAGATAAATTTCTAACGCATTGCCGTCGTTGAAATTACTTCGTACGAACTACTATTTTTAGCCCACGTCAAGGACCCAGATATTTTTGGTATCGAAAAATCCAATAGCCGGGTTCTATGTAGCTTAAAAGTTATTAGGTGTATGAATGAAGGTTTATTCTCATGCTGATCCATGTATTTTCTCATCGCCTAGATCCTGCTAAGGGAAAAAAAAAAAAAAAAAAAAAAGAGCATGGCTAGACCATGTCTTTGACTACGTTGCCTTCGTTCATGTACCTATATAAGAATGGTACCTATTAAAATAGGTCCTGGTATCTATATGTCCAAGATGGGTGTTATAGGTATCCAGGTAGTTGTATATCTCTTACACTAGAGTCAGTAAAGCTTCTACTAGTTAGACTATTGCTAGATATACTTAGACGGCAGCATGGCGCAACAGCTCTATGATTTTCATATCATTGTCTTGGATACAAATACAGGTCTCAGCCACAGAATTTTCAGGGTCTTAGACCCGCATACTTCACTCACACTTTCCAAGACCATGGAGAGAAACGTGGGGTACAGCAAGAATCGAACTCCATTAATACCTCGGTGCTAGAAACATCTATTGAGATGAACCATAGACCGAGGTCCGTGGGTCGAACATACATAGCTAAGCAATGATCCAGGTGCTACGACCGTGACGAGAAGTGCATAGGTACTGTAGGTACCTATGAGCGCACGAAAACTAACCAAGGCTTGAATGTACCTAAAGGCGAGACTTTTGAATTGCGGCTAGTTTTCTTTACTTGGCTACCCATGACTATCTTGTTGCGAATTGGTGAGCCTCGAGAGGGCTTCGAACTAAACATTCTCCTTTGCTTAGGTAGGTCCCAAATTAAAAATCTCAGAGCCCATCCTCTCTCGAATACGTTCACGCGGATTGATATCGAACAGTAATATCTGTACGTGCCGGTAGTTTTCGTTTAGGGCGCTTCTCATATTTCCCCAGAACTACTAGCATTTGTATTACCTAATCGTGGTGTGAAGCGCTGGTGGGAGTCTGTAGATCAACGGTATAGTTGCTCTCCTAGCGCCCGGAGCCGAGACTAGCGATGAGTTGTCTCATAGTCTGGGAGGATTGCATCTTGGCGTGGGTTGAGGATCATCTAGAATTCATATGCTTCATCCTACGCGGGGTAAAAACACGTTGTTAGAAGGTAGGTTAAGTTCTTAACCCCGTCTCCGGGTATCCAAGATGCCTAGGTACCTATGTAGGTAGACTTGGACTTGATAAACCAACAAGATCATTGAGTAGCCCTGAACATAATGGAAATATTCTTCCTTATGAACTAATATAGTGATATAAGGATTCATCATCAGGTATGTCTTGTCTAAAGCTCTCAGCAGCAACCTCGGCTATCACGTCTAAGGGTCGGGCATCCCGAATCAATATAGGAATTCGTCGATCTCGACCTACCCAACGCCGAAATGTAAAAATGTAATGCTAGAAGTTAGGAAGATATGAAAGACCACCTAATCGACAGGCACATATATCCCGATTTCAAACCAGCTGCGAAGAAGCGGCACAGGCGAGAATACAAAAAAGATGTTTCGGGATCGTCCCAATCTCAGCGTTCGTTTATGCAAGAGCTGCCGTGTTTACCCCAGATTGACGCGCTTTTTGACACCGCTGAAGAGCTTAGGCGCCGTACCAGGGGCGCGAAAAACACTGAACGGGCTATCCTTGCCTCAGCCCTAGCGTCAGCTCATCAACTCCAGCTGTCTATCATCATAACTGTGTTGCCGACAACCAATCCACCACAGCCGCTTAAAACAGAGATAACCTCGTATTGCTTTTTCTTGGCGCGAGCACTGGACGACGGCGAACGCATAAGTCGGCACGCCTGCACTAAATTGCGCTTGGCTGAATGGTTCGTGATTCCAGGGCTAGGCTTCGGCAGCGGGCCGAAATTACCAGGAGCTAAAAAGTCAGGTAGGCTAGGGGTGGATATTTGGCGAAGATGTTGCCTAAGCCAAGCAAAGGAAGGCTGGCTACCCTTACGCCGCCTCCCTACATGATCGTGACAATTTCCCCGTTGCCCGGTGGATTCGCAGAACTTTTCCCTCTCCTTCTTATAACCGCACGAATCTCTACCCCAGGTTCCCCCCTAAAAAATAATAACTATCGGTGAAAGAAAGGAATTGGTCTTCAACACGTGGTACTCATTCAACTTTCGACAACAAAGGAGCAAGGGAAGTGGCAATTTCGCTGGAATTTTCCGCACGAAGATCCCGCAACCATGTCCTCGATCACGACGGCGATTCCCACCGACCCCATACCGGAGTGGTGCATAGGGCCGCTGCAATACTACGACGGCGACAAGTACCAGTGCGCGAACTCGACGAAGGGGACCGAGGAATCCGACTTCCAGACCTTCTGCTGCGATGGCGAGATCATCAACTCCGTCCACGACATCTGGAAGCCGGCCTTCTATTCGGCGACGAACCACTCGCTGAGCCTATCCGACATGATCTGCTGCGGGCTCAGCGGGCCGCAGGCCGGAGGCATCCTGCCTCTGCCCTCGGCGTACACCGAGTGCAACGGGGGCTCGCCGACGCCGCTGGCGAGCCTGGCGAACACGAACACGGAGAACGCGCAGCTGTTCCGGGTCACGTACACGAGCGCGAGCTTCGGTGACAACACGGTGGGCGACTTCATACCCACGAACACGCCGAACTGCTTCTGGGCGTACACGTCCGGTGCCGCCACGGCGGAGATCACGCTGCCGACGCCGGACATCACGACCCTGGCGCCTGAATCTACGAACGCGTTTGGAGAGCCTATCACGACGACGAGACATACTTCGAAGTCGAGCGCGTCGGAGGCTGGGAGCTCGAGCTCGGGACCGATCACGGCGGCACCAAGTTCTACGCCGAGTGCTACGGTGTTGTCAGGGACGGCGTCGCAGAGCAGTAGCGAGTCTTCAGCCTCTGCCATACCGACAACATCGGATGCTGGCTCGGTTTATACTGGCGTACAAAGGGGTTACCTATACGTTGGTCTGGGTCTCGCGACCATGAGCCTTCTCTGCAGTTAACCCTACGTCGAGACTGGGTAGACGAAATAAAGGCGTTTAAAAGATAAAAGAAAATTGTATAAACGGGCTATAAAATGATAATAAATAATAGCATATAGATACCATCAATATCTTGCGAAAGATATATACTACGCCACGGGAAAATGGCTACCCTACAATTCTAAAGTCCTATGTTTAAATTACTCAGCTTCTCTTGGGAATTTGTCTATCCACGTCAATCTTGTGAAGAGGGAGACGACGACAGGTCCCTTTCATGACTAAGGATCTTCAGGCCTTTCTGGGAGCAATGGAATGCTGTTATAGATTCGTATACTTACGTCTTACAAAGACTGCTGTAAACATAGATAGTTAATCATCTAAACGAGGACAACTTACCTCCTATTTGAAATCAACTCAAATGAAAGAGCACTGTATGGGTACTAGCTACGATGCCATCTATGGACCCCCCATTTTCTGATTTATCACTGGAGTTAGAGAATTCACAATAATGTACTGCAAACCACGCCCCGTTTCCCCCCAGGTGCCTAGAGCTATCCACGGCTTGAGCTCTACGAAACACTCGCCAACTTACTCAACTCCTGTCATAAGTAGCCTACCCTCCAACATCTTCAACTTACCTATACATCCCATGGAACAGTAATTCATAACTCGACACGAACGGATTTAGGGAGCATTCATGTCGAGTACAAAGTTATCATCGCTCCTAGCTCCAAAGCCAGCCTCGCTATCGGTATCGAAAATTTTACCATCGAAAGTCTAACGAGCTTGGGTTCTCCGAGCGTTGCGTACCTAGGTATATATCTACCCATATATTTCGTTTCCTTACAAAACTTACTTCTCGGTTTATCCCGACCCTCTCTTGTGATTCGGGATAAACCTATCTAGTATAAATTAGGGTCTATTAGAATAAAGTTCTATGGTAATATGGATGTAGACCGGAAACAAGGTTGTCTGTAAGCATGGGAATATTGAAGATACCGGCCCATGGAATGAATAGACTATATGGGGCGGCGCGCGGTTGACATTCAAATGGATGTCTAGTTGATGATCTAGAGAGGGGTCAATATGCCATGAATGAGACGAAGCGGTTTTGTGAGGAAATCTAAACCTTCCTGTTGATGATCGGGATATTCGTACCTCTACACGGTCTTACTAGCATGGTTACTCTTCTTAATGAGCCAAATCTTATCCAACTAGGGTTTCGACAGATCACACTTCTAACGGCTGGTCATCTGAAAGACTAGACTCCGAACATAGGTAGCCTTCATACCTCTTTATAGTCAAGGTATGTGGCTCTTGTTTCTTGTCTTAGCAGGGGAGCACAAGACGTTAGACCAACAGAAAAGGGGGGGAAGGACAAAAGGAAATTGTCTCCTCTGAATATGTTGATTCAAGTGCTCAATGCATACAATACTATCCATAAGATGTCGGCGCACATACAAGATTCTTCAAGCCTATTAATTATAAACACATACACGTATTAAAAATAAACCTCTATAGGAGTGGATTACTCGTCGCTCAGCGACAAGACAGGTAGCGAGTGGGAGGAACTGCCTAGTGTCACCGAAGCTACAAGTATATCCGGGTTTGTCGTTGATATAAGAATAACTAGTGTAAACCTTGATATCCCAGAGTAAACTTAACCGGGCCGCCTTCAATATGCAGCTACGATAGGAGATATGGATATCAATGTACCTACCAAGTACGCCGATGAGTCCACTACTAGTAAATGACCTCAACGTATTTAGGGGCAAGAGATAAATCACTCAGTATGAATAGGTAGTAATAAGTTATGATAGGTTTAACAAGTCGTATGTAGACGTGAAGCCAACAAGTTCACAGATGAAAAGAATACTAGTCAAATAGGACTGCACCAAAAAGGGATACAGATCGTATCGTAAGGAAACATGCATGTTGAATAGCCATTTACGAGTTTCACTTGACGTTGCCGTTCGAAGACTTCGGAACGAAACGAATATTATGATTACTACCGCCGGGGCTACAGTAGTTCAACTCAGCTAGATACAACCACAATCACAAGTTCGGAATAGACAAGGTAACAACACCAAACACACGAGTTTCTATTAGCTATTAAGAGAATGCTTCAGCCGGCTAGCGCATACCCTACGTGGTAAACACTATGCACGACATCTGTTCCATAGAGGGTTTCGCACACTCGACATCGAGCAGCTACACCACTCCATATTCCACTTCCCACTCCGTCACTGTAAAAGAAGAAACGTTTGCGTGCCGTCTCGCAGGTATTTTCTGATCCGCATCAACCAAATGACAGGGGGTATACTGGGTATCAGCTGAGTATTAGGAAAAGATGTGTCAAACAAAAGCAGTTCTCCTCGCAAATTGAGACAAGACATGCAAAAAGCGTCAGTATAAAGATCATGGATGCCATCTCCTCCGGCTCATCAACGCGCCCACTCCCGCAACAAACGGAAAAAGCGAATGTCAATAGCCGACAACAGATGGGGGTATCAGTTCAGAACCAGTCTTGTAGGGTATCTTGAAATGCAGATCCGTTCCCGACCAAACCCAGTGTCGTGGATACTCTTTATGAAAACATTAATATTTGACCCGTAGGCCGAACCGACGCGCACTCTATGCGGCGGCAGTAACAGGGGCGGGGGCAGCAGCGGCAGGCGTCTCCGCGGGGGCGGCTTCCTCGGCAATAGGCTCCTCGGGGGTAGCCTCCTTGGCAGGCTCGGAAGCCTCAGCGGTCTCAGCAGGCTTGTCCTCGGCGGGCTTCTCAGCCTTGCCCTTACCCTTCACGGTCTGGCGCAGCTTGGAGAAGAACGGAGGGGACTTGACCTTCTCGCCTTCCTCATCGGAGGTGGCAGACTTGTCCTTCTTGCCGAAGCCGAAAGGCAGAGAAGACTTGCGCTTCTCAGTCTTGACCTCCTTGGTCTCGCCGTTGGTGGCAGGGGTTTCACCCTCACCGGCAGCAGCAGTAGGAGAGGCGACCTCAGTGGAGAGAGGCTCCGTGGTCTCGACAGCCGGGATCACAGGAGCGTTCTCAGCGACGGGAGCCTCGCCGGAGGTCTCCTTAGCAGGAGTGGTGGGGGCAGACTCGGAAGTCTCAGCCTTCTTCTTGCCAAAGGACAGGCCACCGAAGATGCTGCGACGTGTTAGTCATCGAACTTATTAGTAAGATTAGTAAATATGACGTACCTAGCACGCTTGGAAGGAGTAGGCTTGGTAGTGGGCTCCTCCTTCTTAGCCTCCTCAGCAGGGGCAGCGGCTTCAGCAGCGGGGGTCTCCGCCTCAGGAGCAGCCTCGGCAGCGGGCTCAGCGGCCTCGGTCGTCTCAGCAGGCTTGTCTTCAGCGGGCTTGTCCTCGGCGGGAGTCTCCTTCTTGGCTTCTTCCTTCTTGCTGAGAAGGTTGCCGAAGATGGAGGCGCGCTTCCGGCTGGCAGATCGGCGCTTGGAACCCTCCTTCTTCTCTTCCTTCTTCTCCTCCTTGGGCTCCTCGGGCTTGTCCTCCTCTTCCTTGGGCTCTTCCTTAGCTTCCTCCTTGGGGGCCTCACCCTCAGCGGCGGCGGTAGGCTTGTCCTCCTTGGGGGGAGGGGTGGGCTTGAAGCTCTCAATGGTCTGCTTGTAGGTCTCACTCTCAGTGATGGTGGTAGCTAGCTCCTTGGCCTCGGCGATCTTGAGCTTGAGCTGCTCGACCCAGTTGTCACGCTCAGCGGCAGTGGGGGCCTTGAAGGTGTGCTTGTGGCCCTTGGCAGTGAAGGAGAACTTGCTGGTACCCTCAGTAGTAGGTTCAGAAGCCTCAGCCTATATACGTGTCAGTGCTAAGTTTTTTTTTTTACTACGAACTACAAAACATACGAGTTGGATGGCACCAGTAGGGGTGCTCTTGTCGCTCTCCTTTCCGTAGAACAGCAGACCCTTGCCAGTCTCGGTAGCCCATGCGGCAACGTGGTGGGCGACCTCGGTGGTCTTCTCGTTCTTGAGGTAGGCGGCGAGCTTCTCCTTCGGGACGGCCTCGGTGCCGAACCAGAAGTGCAGCTTGGAGTAGATGAGGTTCCTATCCTTTGTTAGCTATAGCTCCTTTGTATATAGAGGTCACATTGTCGAGGTCTTACTTGGGGAAGTTGGCGGGGGCACCCTTGTGCTCAAGGGTACCAGCTTCGATAGGCTTCACCTCTTCCTTCTTAGCCTCCTCGGCCGGTGCGGCGGCGGCCTCGGCTTCACCCTCAGTCGTCTCGGGCGCAGCTTCAGTGGCAGCGGCAGCAGGCTCAGCGGCAGGAGTCTCAGCAGCGGGTGTCTCCTCAGGCTTTGTCTCGGCGACGGGCTCAGCGGCGGCGGGGGTGGTCTCGGGGACCTCGACGGGCTTCTGTTCTTCGGCCATTTTGATAGATGGGGATTTTTGAAAATGAAAAATTGGGTATCAAGAAGATGGGTATCACTAAAAAAGGGAAATTAAACAATTGACTAGCTACTCGGAAGGGTATTGGAGTAGTATTAAATGACACTTCGTTGTCTCGTGAGTGTTGTATAGTTGAACCTCTGATGGGAAGTTGAAGAATAAGAAACACTTGGTATTTAAAGTCGAGTACGACAGGAAGGGTGGGAGGGAAAAGTCGAATTGGAGGACAGCAGCTTCTGCCGGTCCTTATTTATTGTCTCGTGATTCAGGAAAGAGTGACATGGAAAGGGTGCACAGTCCCGCGAAATTGAAGTACAGTGACTCTTACGGTGCCTGCTACTGTGGTGGTGGTCGGGAAGGCCAAGCATCAAAACAGGAGAACCAGGGATTGCGAGATGTACCAGGTACAGTGTATTCTTTACTGTAGTAATTGAGCAGGGATGTAAGTGTGGGACTGGCGGGTCGCGGGTGGTTGAGCGAAAACAGGTGACCCACATAAGTACATTTGAGCAATTGCACTAATTGACTAATCCCCCCCTAATCCCCTGTAGGAAGGGAAGAGAAAGCCCTAGAGGAACGAAAAAAAAAAAAATAGCCATCCATCCAATATCGAGGTAAGAACGATGGGATGTGGATGTGAACATAGGGGATGACCCGCTGTCATACACAGACCATGCTTAATCAGGCACATATTGAGATATACCTAGTACTGAATACGTACAGGATACAATATACTCTTTATTTTATGAGCTCCATATTAACTTAACATTTACCATAATTGTCAAAAATCAACAAAACTTCAAACATTGTAACGTCGACCTTGTCGAGGCTTCAAACGCGTCTCGATGCATTCGCAATGCAAAATCGTACAACAAACATCTCAGACTGACCGACACACAAGGGACCTGGAATATCTGGGATACAAGGAGATTTCCATGCTACGGTACGCAGCACATTTGCTCCTCTCTCGCATAACAACCCGGTCCTTACACCTAACTTGTTGCTGGGTCATCGCATCGTGCAAATCTTGCGGCTATGGTCTGTGCCTGCAACAATTTTTTTTTTTTCCCTGTGAAATGAAGGCCCTGTCTAGCTCGCTCGACGAAATTACAACGTCGTTTAATATGCACCGGCGCACTAGTGGCCATGGGCCATCGACAGGGGGTTAAGGGGGACAAAACTGTTTCCCAGTCATCTCAATGGACAGTCATCTTCATAACCGCGTACCAGTACTCTTTAGGAGAAACACCAGTACCGGAAACTTTCCTATTGAAAGGAAAGCCTCGAGTTTCTTGAACACCTAATCGTCAGGGGTTGACCCAGTCTGCCCGGCTGGCTATTGGCAACCCTCGCTTGGTTCGAGGCTTCGGAATTCTGGAGATCGATCTTCATTTGTTCACAGATGACAAGTTATTTTACTCTATCGGTGTATGTACGCAATTACCAAATGCAAGTGGTTCATCGTCAACCGTTGAACTGCGTTGCCTCCTTTGCGGTGTCGCTATTCACCGTTACACGGTTCAAAACATGTATGTACCCCCTTTTTTGCTTGCTTGCTTATTCAATAAGCCGGGGAGCTGGTCAATCACGACCTACCTACCTAAAATACATATTTGCATACATAGTACAGTCTTAAAAAAAGACACCGCTTGCCGAACCTGGCAATCTACAAGTTCGGTTCGGTTCTGGAATCGGACGACATTGCTGATGATAGGACGGCGTTGATCGCGCCGATACCACTCCAACACAAATATCCAATACATCCATCCAATGAAGCCGATATGCAAGATGCCCTAATCGCTGCAACACTTACTGCATATTTATCCTGCAACTCGCGGTCATAGGGCCAGGGTGTGGATAGCTCTTCTTTTGGGGGGGAGGGTTGGCGCCATTACGCTTATTGGGTAATAATTCGGATGAATTGTGGGATTATCAGAGTAGGTAGAGTAGATCTCTTCAGCGCAAGGCAAATGTCAGGAGTAAGTGCTATGGCATGCGCTATGTACATACCCATACTGGCTCAACAAGTACCGACGCATATTAGCTGCTTACGCCTTTTCCTGCAAGTCCCTACGAATAGCCGCTAAGGCACGTTTATCTCGACGCAGCGCTGCAGGAGAGCAAGCGGCGCACTCCAACCCATGTGACATTTTAGCTCCTCGTAGGCTCAATGCTAAAATGATGTGGGTGTCCCGGCCCTGGAAGCTCTGTCGATCAGAAGCTACCCCTTCAACTGAATAAGGTACCTTACGTTGGGAAGGGAAACTGGACTCAAGACAGTTAAAAGATGAGAATTTCGTGAATTCACATCGAAAGCTCCATTGTATTCCAAGATGAGGGGTCATGCTGAATTATCCCCTCGATTTCTTCTGACGAAGCTTCAAATGCGGTGTCTGTTTCAAGCTTCTCCCATCAATCTCTAACCGCTGACTGGTTCTCAGTAGCTCATTTGCCATGTACTTCCCGAGACCCTGACATGGGAATCCGAGTGGACCGTACTATGCCAACGTTGGGCTGGGCGCTCACTTGTCATCTTGATAACTTGATTCCGAAACGCCATTTATTTAAGCCGACATTTCAACGAGCTACCTATTGAATACGCCTATCGAAGCTGTTTCTTGAACGTGATGTGTCCATTCTTATTCGCTTCTCATTCTTCTTTCCGAAGGTCACGAATCAGGTTGATAGATATATTCAAAATCAAATCTTATTAAGTATATATAATTTCTAGCACGTCGCCATGCGTAAAATACGTCTAAGCTCTCGTAGCCTTTCCCGTTTTTACATTTCATCGGCTGATCATGCGAACCTATCAATATTGAAACTTCTAATATCGTCGCAGTCAATCCACGATCCACTTAATAGCTTTCAAACTCGAACCGTCCAAATCATTTTGTTACATTACAGACGCTATTCTCTAGACTGGTCAGACTGGTCTAGTTATCCCCCTCGTAGGTTATTTTGATACGTAATAATAGCGCTAGAGTCAAAGTCTCGGAGCGAGGTACTAGTAAGTTCGCCATGAGTCAAGGACCACCTGGGTCGCAGTACAAATCTGGTCACTATACCTCGAGTCTGGTTCAGAGGATGGGGATATTCCCGATGGGATTACTAAATCCAGTTGGACCCTGATGTTAAATATAACAACCCGTGACGCTGAATGACTCCGACAATGAGACAACTTAGCAATCTTTTATTCTCAGCTTCAAACAAGCGCCAGCCTACAAAAATCAGCTTCTTTGGATCCCTAATGCTCATCACGATCCTAAGGCGGCTAACGAAAGGTGCGCACCAACAGGTAGATAAGCCAATGATCGACAGCAAGTAAGCATGGCGCAACTGATCGCGTGTCCTAACCACCCCGCCAGACATCAGTCGAGAGAAGATTCTTTACATAGTATGTATGTCAAAAGGGAAATCTGTTGGAAAGGTACTGTTTGCTGTTTTGTGAACGGGACGGCCTAACATTTGACTATTACATAGCTTGAAACAAGATTTCATATGTGAGGGTATATATATAGCTCCCAGCTTTAAAAGAAAGTGAATAATGTCATACGGACAAATAACAAACTCGGCTATTATCATTGCATGCATGTCTCACACCAAGCATCTCGTAGTTCAACAATTGTTTGAAACATACAGATTTTCGGCTATGTGCATAGCAAGATTGACTCCCATCGCGCAATGCTATAGGTTATACAACTTCACCCATTCAAACATTACTTACATCACCCACCTATAACTACTTTGTCCCGAACCCATCCGTACGCTCCAGATGCCAGGGTCGGGTTGCATTTGATCTCGGTATAGCTTTCTCCTTCGTACATAGCATAACCGCCGGTCACCCTGTCACTGCGTTTATCGCGGCGCTCCCCGCCTATCAATGCTTCCTGTAGTGTAGCCATGCCGGGTCCTGAATTCCCGAATACAGGAAACCCTAAAAATAAGCGCATGACTTCTCTAGTGTTCGTTGTGGACCAATTCGTTTGAAAATACGCACCCTTCCCGACGCCTTGCGCCGTCGTTGGCCAAGCTGGCTGACGTCGAACTTGGTTGCTTTAACTTGGATCGTTGGCCAGATCCTTCTCGTAACTTGTTCCAGTAACTTGTCCCGAATTTCCCGGCGAGAGGCAGATTTACGTACAGTTTCCACCTATATACGCGTGGGCAACTTTAAAGAATGATATATCGCATGGCAATACGATCCTATAACATGTTTCAAGTTTCTTTGTTTTCCTCATCAGAGCCACTTTACATCTATACCGCTTTATGCGCATATTCCATAATAGAAATGCTACCTAGATCGATTCCCCGGGTTTTGGTTCCTTCCGGTCTAATTGGACTTCGCCATACGCAGGGATCGCTGTTGTTTTACGGTAGTTGGTAAAGATAAGATGTTGGATCTGATGACACTAGGATTGGTTGCACATTGTCCTGCCTGACCTGTCGGTCCCTCCATTATGCCCTTAAGGGTTGGCATAGCGGCCGGAGCAAGCCTAGATTCTTTCGTATGCTGAAGGAGCTGCGAAGTCTAGGGGCTCTTCTCAGGACCGGGCATAACCCCGAAACGTGGGGATTCCTTTGGTATCCCACTTGCCTACATAGGAGGTGTCTATGCTTGTGATTCAGGCCGACGGCGATTCTAGTGGGGTTATGATCGCCAACTAGACGGTTCATAGTATCGTTAAAATAACGGTTGTATGGACTGAGTCAATTGCTCAAAAAGCATTGCCACCTGACCGTGATTTTAACAAAGCTCTAGTTTTAATAGGCAATTTAGGCGATTGGCGAAGAGGAGAGCAAATTTGAAGAAAATCCTTCAACCGTAGGGCGCAGCAATTGACAACTTAGAAGTTATTGATGATAATCATTGTTCATAGGTAATCGTATACAATACTCTTCTCATCTGTGTCGTTCTCTAGATGAAAACGCTTACATTTTCCATGTGTATCTGACCTATCTCTTTCTCACACCAATCCACACAACCAAGAGAAGAAGCGGTGTTCGGCTTGACTATTCATCTCTTAGTTAGAAGCTAACAGGGGTCGTAGCACGTCTTCTTGGCGAAATCTGTCGAAATGAAGATATTTTTGCGATCACATATCGACAACTTACTTGATCTGTCGTTGCCACGAGTGAGTCGATGGTATCTTTGGGATCCTCTCTTTTTGTATCAAACCTCTGGACGTCCGGGAGGGTGAGGTAGTTATGTATTAAAGCTGTCGAGCATCATGCAGTTTGGGTAAGACAATCTCCGTGTCGTATCGACAGTGTTGCATTCAATCAGGCCAGATTTGGACGTAATGGTTCCCTGCCGAGCTTTGTCGAAGCTCGTGATCCTTGTTACATATTTTCATAGTAACCCCTGTATAGCAGTGTCCGTTAGCCGCGAATGTCGAAATCTCCGATTCCGTCCAACATAAACGAACGTTATGGGAATCATCAGATCAACTAGATCATTCCCCATTCGTGCGCCCCTCGGAGTCGTAAGAGGCATCTGGAATCTCATCCTCTCATGGGGAATCCTCGTAAAGGTTCCATTGCTATCCCCCTTTTTTTCGCACCTCTTGCAGCTTGTAAGAGGCGGTGACCATTGACGGGACATCCAGGTCGTTATCAAAGCTTTGCCTGCGTACCATTCAGGACGGCCAGTTGCTCATGCCCCGATATGGGACTAGTACATCTACCATCATCACCTCATCCCACCACACTTTGGTGTATGCACTGTAGTGTACATATCCCCCCTCTCTCCCCTTTCTGATGTCCTGCAGCAACACTGTGGAAGTTCACGCATCCCCACTCCCTGGCCTGCAGCTTGGGGTGTGGGTGTGCCTATGTGCCTACATACATATGTATGTAGTTGGACAAACTCCTGGCAGCAGACCGGAATAGCGTCGCATACGTAAGATGGTGTCTTCCCTAGCTTGCGTATGTCTCTCCAGGTATATTAACTAGGCATATTTCCGTCTGCCTATCTGTCGGTCGATATGCGATTTTCTTTGCGCGTGACAAGCAACCGATAAGTCTATCGCATTAGAGAATTCCAGTGCCGGATTCGATGTTCTTGATGTATCTGAACTGGATAAACCTTGCCGATGATATCGAATACTTGCGGTAGCTACGTTCTCCTCCCGCCCCCTCCCCTTCAACGATCATATGTATGCTTTAGCATGGCATGTGCCGTCGATTGCAGACCCTCATCGAGGTACCCGATGGATTACTACCGTTGTTCGCATCTAGCGTCTCTCTCGATCGTCGGCCATACCCCAGGTCCTTAGTCCTAGCCCAAATGGCGGTATAGACATAGAATGATTAGACGGATGCGTATGGGATCACCGGCAATAAGATCCGGCTATCGCTCGTTTCCGACAGCACCTGCATATTTGACGTGATATAGCCCGGGACGCTTCTCCCGTCACACTTAATATTAGATCGGCCACATGATTTGAGTTGCGGTAGTTCGGCTGTGGAAGTATAACCTGCGGTCGGCGGTTCTATTTTACTCAGCAAGCTCTTGTCGGCCGGTCCGTAGACATGCCTTCCGTTCGGCGTAGTTTCCATCACCGTATTTGTTTGGACGCATATTATCACCGGTATCTCTCGGCTCCTCCCACCTATGTTTCATTTCAATTGTTGCCTATGCACCGATATATGATATTCTCCTGCAAACCTGGCCCCGGATTCGGAATCACACAACGACGCAAACTGATTATATAGTTCGAGTATTATTGATGTCTCGAGGTCTTTTAGCGTTCCGTGCCCCCAAGGTTCACGCAATAGTGGACATTCATATTGGCTGGCGACGTATGGTGGCCATTGCGATGAGCGTCAAGAATACACTCAAGTTGGATCGGAGATAAACTGTTAGAGACCTGATCAAATCGAGCAGTATCCCATCAGACCGGTGTTTGGTGTATTCGGAGAAAACCTATCAGTGGCTAGTCCTAAGAAAGCGTAGACAAAGCGCTTGGCTAGGTGGCCCGTATGTTCCAAGCATCGAGTTACCACATTTCTAACTCCAGGTTTGGTAGCTCTCTTCTCGCTGACGGGAGCCGGTGTAAGCAGATAGGATAATGCGACTATCCATCCTTCTCCATGTAGATATTAATGTTGTCGTGATTATCTCGCCAGACTTATAAAAGCTCACAGTAAATTATCCCACCACCACTGATTGGTCATCGCGAAGAGATACCTCGGATCTGGTGGTGTTTTTACACTTGATGGAATGGGCTGAAGAGCAACGTGGAAGGTTAGCTTTGTACAGGTCCTTTCCAACTTTTCGCTACTTTCTTGTCCTCGTGGATGAAAAATGACACGGTCTTCTCAACAAAAAACGTTCAAAGATCGGCTCAAGCAACACTTCGGATGGGCTCTGGACTAGGTTAGATCGGGAGGTCATTTATGTATTTACTTCGAACGTATTTTGTCGGTCTCGTCGACCCTAATCGGCCTTGCTAGCCAACGACCAAGACTTTCTCTCGATTATACGGAGATTCGCACCTAGAGATACTCTGAAGATGTTTCTTGCTTTGGGAATTGGTTAATCGTGTCTCCGAGATTAAGCGGTCGCTTCTGTCCTTGGGTTTTCAAGCTCGCCAGGTTTAAACTGCCAGCCAAAAACGGTCCGATAATCACTGTTGAGGAACTAGAGCTGGATGACGGGAGATACGATTTGGGAACGAGTTGACTAACGAGGACTGGGGAGATTGAATTGGTTCGGTGAGCCTATTCGATAGGTATAAGAGCATTTCTCGAGTTGTTTCTAATCAAACAGGTTAAAATTCCCACTTTAGCGGAAGCAGTACTGGGCAGCTGATCTCATGTCAAGCCCGGTCTGATAGACGTCACAACGGACTCTCACGGTAGACGTGTGGGTCTACCCAGGAACCTCCGGTGATAATATGCCCGGTTGTCAAACATGCACGAACTATTGTTGTTGATGGTCTGGTTTCTGCTTGTAGAGAAGGAATTCGTAGGTTATGATAATTATGTTGGCCAGGGTTTAAGGTGTTATTGCGGCAAACGGGCAGAGCAAAGTCAAGCAGATATGTTAAATAACGTCTACAAACTAGGGATCTAGAGACGTCTTGTATTGAAATCCTACATCAGAATAGCAGTGTTTGCTGCCAATCGCTAAGCAGCCATGACTGTTGTGTGCCGGAGTCGTCCTCTGACGGGTTGTAAGTATACATATATGAGGGAGTTATCTTACAGAATAATGTTAAAACGTAGCCCCTAGTTTCTTCCATATAATAACCACTATATCGTACACTGATAAGTGTTTCTTTGAGAATATATATGAGGTTGGTTACATGTCATACTGGTTATATAGATACCACCATGTTATTCAACCCGCTGCTGCCGCAGGTACTATCAACGCGTAGATCGCGCGCTCTCGTCGCGAGTCAATCCATACTGTAATTCCTTTTCCATAGGTAAGCAAGCCTACCGTTCTTTTGAACTTCAGCCTGCTGTTGGTAGGTCTCGAGCAATTGGCGGTTCAAATTTGCCCAGTGCATAATTCAGGTATTACACTGGCTTCGCAGAGCCAGTTCCTCTTCACCTCCATAAGACTGGTAAATAGACACTGGCTTTGCATTAGCTCAAGCGAGCATAGACCATCGAGTTGTTCGTGTTGAACGTCGTTGTCAAGACCTTGTAAAGCTTCGGCCAACCAGTCTCCTCCCCCTTTTACTACTAGCCGTACCCACCATGCAATTGTTCAACCACTACACTTAGTCTCATGCGAGTGCCATAGCTCTGTCTCTTATTATTTGATAAATCAATTGCAGTGTTGACCATCAACTCGCACCAGCACCAATCTTCCTACTTCTTTTACCTTACCTTTGGCTGTAAATTCCACTCATACATCAACAGTTCCGTAATCAATCCCGGATTAACACTGATATCCTTTCTCAAGATTGCTACCGACTCTTTTGTAGCCTCTACGAGTAAGTACTTTCGCCCTTATGTCTTCTGCTGTCTTGTCGCACACAGGACCAGAACTTCTGTCCCTATATCTACCCTTCTCTCCATTGAACATTTTGTCTCCTCCGCACCCTAAACGTGTCCAGTGGCCGAGCGCGTTCAGCTCTACTCAGTCCTTCGCTCTAGCATATTCTCCTTCCCCAGGATCTACATAAACACAGAGATCACATACCTGAACCCAATTGGAAGCGCTTCAATCGCACAAGTTAAGCAGTCATTGGCTATTTCTATGAAGAAGGTCGGCGTCGCGCAGACAACACATGAAAACCCAATGCCCCCAAACCCATCTGTAAAAACCTGTGTACATTCCTCCTCACCCAGCCAATTACTCTTCCTCAACTTCCATCTAGTTGTATCTGCAGAGATTTGCTGAATTGTTCATTCTCTATACCTTTCTTCCTCCCTCAATCGTCACGCGTTCGTCTACAGCCATTCCACTACTACCCACAAAAGGGACACATGTCTACTTACGTACCTCTTTTATTTACTGCGCTAATTTCTCTGCGAGCGCCTATGATTTACTTTGGTTTGATTGGTCTTGTGGTATTGGCTCGTTGGCGTTCCCTTCTCGTCTCCTTCTACAGTCTCCTCCTGCCCTTCGCTCCCACCCTACAATACTCCATGACAGCACTTATTCCTAGACGACTTAATTAACTAATAAAAGCGCTGAATAGATAGTTACCGGCAAAGTTAGTTCCACCGTACGTCAAATTTACTGGTTTGACTTACGTTCTACTTACAAACCTCCCCTTCAACACCCTACCCTTTGTGAGCACCTAGACTAATCGTCCTATATAGACGCCAATGGACTATATCTACGAGATGCGCCCTTCGGGCGATTTGCCGTACATAGACATTCTCAATTACTTCAAGGAGAACCTCCCAGAGAGGTATCTCTTGGAGCCAGACATCGAGGATGCAGAACAACCTTACAATGCTCTTCGCCGTGTAAAAATCGACGAAGCAACAGAGGTTCAAGTGGCGCAACAATCAAAGGATTTCGGATCTCTGAGCCACGTCTTCCAGAGAGATTACCCCGGTATTGGCACCTATACGTGGGTATTTTTCCGTCGCAATCGTGGAAGTTTAGATCACGGGCTTGGCCGTGCGAACGAGAACATGTACGAATGCGCCAAGTTCAACGTCATTCGTGGTCCTAGAGGATCCCAAACGAATAACCCGGATTACAACGCGGATACCCGAGGTTTGGCGTGTGCTTTCGACGAGCAGATGCTTCAATTAGCAGCTTATCCCCAGACGAATCACAGAGTCATGAGTGTAAGTTCGTCCGATATATTTCTTCATAATCATCGTTAAATATTTGACAGGCACCTCTCTTGCCGCGATGTGTACCATTAGAGGAGTTCGGACCTGGTGGAGAAGTGAGCACAAGAACTCCGGGTCAGTTCAGCATCCCGAAGAAGCAGCAGCCTTCGGCCTTGACTCGTGTCTTCGTGACACCGGAGCTGTGTCTAAGGATCATGAGCATGATCAGTCATCGTTGGGAAGACGTGTCCAATTTGAGCCGCACCTGCCAAACGATTCTATTCGCTCTCAATAACATTTCCGTAAGTTCTCTGAATATGTGAAAGAAGCTAGAAAGAAGACTAATGTTTCGATAGACTCACGTGGATATCGGTCAAGGAAACTTCCTGAATATGAACGTCCCTGATCACGTCTTAGAAGATACGAACCGAGAATATGGATATATCATAAGGCCGGGCTCCTCCGAATTTGTCGTAGTCTCGGGCATACGACAATTCGCAGAGGCTAATAAGCCAACTTACCGTGGCGTAGTTAGGAACATGTTTCCACTAAGTAAGTATTTTGAGATAATACCTAGTTGACCATGAAGCTAATAATATCTAGTGGAGACTATTAGTGTGCGAGGGTTGTCTATGAAGATCCTTCAATTGCACACAATTCCAAGCCTCAATATTAAGATTTTAGGAATGATCCTCAAGTGCCTCCCCAACCTCGAAGTTTTGGGTGTACATAATTGCGAATTACTGCATTTCGGCGCTACGATACCATTGCTGGAAACTGTTGTTTCGCACAACAGTGAATCCGGAAAAGGCCCCATTCGGGTTGACTTTTCTCCTTTTTACTATACTGGGATTCGATGCGAGGACGGTGGAAAAAAAGGGGAATACGGGGTAATCCCTTCCGATCTTGGCACTATTGAAACCCGCAGAGCAGTTGTGGCAGTCCTACGAACTGCCATATCGATAGCTATCGAGAACGGTATAGATTGGTTCTCTCCGGGGACGGGTATGCGTCTATTCTTGGACCGACTCCCTTGGGCGATCGGCTCCATACGGTACATTCTGGAGTCCTTATATAACTTGCACTATTTGGATGCTGGATTCTATGGACCCCCAGCCGACAACTCTTCATGGATGAACGCCATCAAACGTACTCTTTGGAACGACTTAGTCCTGGCCATTCATGGCAGAGCAATGGGCCGCCGAGAATTGGACTGCATCATGACGGATGGAATGGGTAATCTCAACCTAACGAAATGCGTGGGATGCGAAGTGGACTTCCCTCTATATTTCTATACCAAGGAATCGATTGAGAATGATCCGTCCCTGACTAAATGTCACGGGTGCGAGCTTCAGCTTCAGCTATATACCCACGTTGACAATTTCTACCAGGAGAAGAGGGACGTGGCGGAGGCACTTGTACTCGGCGGCCAAGTTGATTTACACACGCTACTGAACGGCAAGCAAATCGCCACTGGAGAAGAGTTGGGAGATCGCAGTTTTTCGTTCTGGCGAATGTCAGTCAAGACCAAGCAAGAGGTCCTAGAAGCATGTAGCGGGAACACCAATGCCTTGGTCTTAGATGGAAGACCCGGTGGCGGACTTCCGGACGATTATAAACAGATCTGGTTGTGGAAGAAGAGCATGGATGGAGCGACAAACATAGCACACCGGGATATCGACGATGGGGCTGTGAAAGCTCAGAAGAGGATCGCCATGTACCAAGGCAACCTCGACCGACTCCACGACGTTTACTTCAGCGGCGCTTTGCGGTGTGAAGTAAAAAAGCAATATATTCGAGACAAGGCCGAGGAGATGAGCCGACAAATTGACCGGCAAAGAGCCCGATGTGGACTAATCCAGATGGGCGGTAACCATTGCTCGGGCGCTCTGGCCGCAGCAGACTGGGATGCCGAGATAGAAGCGTATCGACAGACTCTCAAGTCCATTGATCGGATTAGCAAAGACACCGATTGCTCCAAGACGCCTTGGGATCTCGTCTTCCCCACGGTCTGGTAGATCTTTCCAGGTGCTGATCGGCTGGTGAACCCTACGCTTGTCAGCAGATATCAGGACAACTTCTACATGCTGCTAGTTTCATTGGCGTACTCATCCCCAAGAACGGATAATTGGTTGTCTTTTATTTAAACTTGCTTCGATTGCTTCTTTCCTTATGCTTCTCCATTACTGCTCTGAGGCTTTTCGACTTCAACGCCTGGACATAGTGGAGACCAATGGTTCGACTGTTATAACTCAGACTTGATGATATACCTACTTGAAGCTTTTGTATGCGCTGTCCACAAATTTCAGATTGACACCTTTATGGTTTTGATGGCGCATTGGACACGGGAATTTGTCGTTACGAAGACAAGTTGGTCTGAAGATATACTACCTTATTGAGATTCCGCTTGCTATCTCACGATACGGAACGTCTCGTGGTACGAACAGGCCCTAGAAGTCTACAAAGACTAGGGTGGAAAGGGAGAGGAGGGTGATAACTTGGACAGAGCTGGGGAGTGGATGAGAGGCATTGGTTGCGATGCTTTTGTTATCAGGATTTTCTTTTTTTCCTTTTTTTCATTTCCTTGATCTTTGGTAGACAATTGAGACTTTGGCACGAAGCACTATGGGCGGAAATGTACCTCTCCGCACACACGCACATGGCATGGGACACATGATCGGTATGGCCCTTTCCTCTTTGAATTTGGCTAACATCAACAGACTGGATCCCATAAAAGAACGTGCCCAGACAGGTTTCGCTCGAGGTTTCCCTGATGCCGGATAGGGGGCGGGTATAATTGGGGCTTTCCGTAATAGGAAAGAAAGGCCGAAAAGCTTTGCCTTGATTGGTCCTCTTTCCCGCTACCGCTCGGCGCACACTACGGAGGGTTACATTTGCTGCTCGAGTTTCTGATTTGGCGACTTATACCATACTTACCTACACTTGAGATGAATAGTGCTTGAGTTGGGACGGCCGCTCCTTTTGGATTAATGAATAGGTGTCGGGAAAATCATTAACATGCTAACTAATACCGGCACGGAATTTCCATGATTAGCGATCGAAAATAATATGATGGCGGCCGTCGACCGAGATTAATTCCAGTAACCCGCCGAGATAAGGAATACGTACCGTTAACGATCCTAGCGGACCCCTATTTTGATACCCCGACGCCTTCGAGCTCCCGATAACTAAGACGCAATTTGCGACGCCTTCCTCTCGAAATACCTAAGACATCTACTCCGCGCGAAAGCTCTCGGTTCGAGACCCATGCTATATATCTCCCGTATTCGTACACGATCTGTTACACTGGAAAACAAACCTTGCGCGAGGAGGCAAGGACACCACAGAGGTCGAAATAAAGATATAAATCTCGACTAACCGAACTTTAACTGCATGCATAGGTCAAAATCTACGCCCCATAAGTTATGGCGAACTGCAGCTTCCTCGGAACAGGATCCGGGCTATTTCGGGACTAACTCGGGCCCGCCTTCCAGCATTGCCTAAAATGTAGTGTATATTGATCTTTGCGAGGAGACGTAAAGCTGATTGGGATTGGCCATCAAGTGTCGAGCATCCCGTGCTCTCCACCTGTAGCGGTAATTGCAACACATGCACGACCATCTAGTCATTTTAGTCCTGCTCTAAATGGTGGTATCAGGATGGTCTGGTCGTTATAGGAGTATTGTTGAGTTTAGTCAGAAATATTCTGCTAACATAATCGTATATGTTTTGGCGCCGCAATAGAGTCGTTAGAGTTTCACTAAGAACCTATGGGTTCTAAGCCCACTCTGTAAATTCTCCCTGAAGAGCTGAGCTCCAATGGAAACAGCTGGGGCCGAATACAATTTACAAATAAGGGGTATCATTTCACCACTACCTAATCTACAACTTCGGCACTCCTGCGAGGTATCAAGACTCTTTGGCAGCTTGACGTACCGACACAACATTCTTCAGGTTTCCGAAGCTGAGGACGTCGCCGATCCTTGTCGCCCCAGAGAGCAGCATGACCAGCCTATCGATGCCGCAACCCCATCCTCCCGTTGGTGGTAGCCCATATTCCAAAGCCTGGGCGTAGCTCTCATCCACTTCGGCTTGGCCGTCGCCGACCGCCGCCGAGTTCTTTGCTTCCAGTTGCAGCTGGAATTTGCGCCGTTGCTCGAACGGATCGTTTTCCTCTTCGTACATATTTGCGATCTCGCGGCACCCGATGAACAGCTCAGCGCGAGCAGATACGAGCTGGCCGGTCTTGGGACAGGTGAAAGATTTGGAGAGGGGCGACATACAAGCGGGGTGATTGGTGATGAAAAGGGGATACTTTTCAGAATCCTTCTCTAAGTACTTGCTAGCAAGCTCATCTAAGATTTTAGGCATCGTCGCGTTTGGCCCTGGCGTAAGGCCCGCTAGATTTTCGGCCAGTTCAATGAGCGTGGGAAGTGAATTGGGGTCCGAAAGATCTGGAAACTTGATATCGAGAATCTCTTGCAAGGCTGGAATGAATTCGACTTGCTTCCAGCGCGTTTTGGGTAGCTCGACATTTAGCTTCTCAAGAGAGCGGAGCTTCTGGGACTTAAGTTCCTCGGTCTTATTAAGAAGGCCAGTGATCAAATCCTCGGTCATGGAAATCAGGTCACTTAAGTTGGAATAAGCAGAATAAAATTCGCACATGGTGAATTCGGGGTTATGACCAGTGTCGATGCCTTCATTGCGGAAAGCAGGCCCCATCTCGAAGACTCTCTCATGACCGCCGACGACTAAACGCTTGAGCCATAGCTCAGGGGCGATCCGCAACGCAAGCTCTTTTCGCGGGAACTCGGTAGCCGAGGTCACGAATGGTCGGGCAATTGCTCCGCCGGCGTGATCTGCTAATATAGGTGTTTGAACCTCTAGGAAGTCTCGCACATAGAAGAAATCTCGCATCCATTGCATAATATGCGAACGGAGACGGAGTATGTCAGTGGCCCGGCGGTTAACCAGAAAATCGACATGTCTATTTAAGACTAAAGTCTTCTGGTCATGTATGACCTCGGGGAGTGTTGCTACGCAGGGGCTTAGAATGGTAGGTAGTTCGGTTGCCCGTAACGTCAATTCACCCGCGTCCGTTCGCATTGCCGTTCCTTTGACTGAGACGATATCGCCACGAAGGAAAGGACGCATGGCATCTTTGAACTGTTGAGGCTCAGGTTTTGGTTTCGAAAGTTGGTTTAGACTAACCATGACTTGAACTAGTTGTTGATTGCCTATGAGGTTGAAGAATATTAACTTGGACCCGGATCGCCTAATAGACAGGATCCGACCTTCTAAGACGAATTCTTCCGAGGCCGTTTTAGTGTCTTCATACTCATACTTTTCTCGAAAGTCGGATATGCTTATTCGATTTGGTCGTGGCCCAAGCCTTGGGTAATGGAGAGCATTCGATTCCTTTAGCTTCTGAATCCGCGTGTCAATGGGATCTCGACGACTAGATGAAGCAACGAGGTCTCTTGCCGGGGCCTCAGAACTGGAACTAGTAGACCTCCTGGACGTAGAAGTATGTAAAGCTCTGCTAGATGTACTTTGTAGCCCTAAGCATTGTGAATGTCCAGTTTTTATGGGATGACAGCGACTAGCAGAAAAGAGCCGCGCGTATACAGCTGTCCTTGATGATGATAATGGGAAGAGATACGGTCGTAGGAACCTAAGGTATTGCCCATGCTCCATTGCGACCTAGACATACTTGAGCTTGTTAGTAAAATACTGCACTAGCATTGGATGAAGATATAGGGGAAGGTGAGCTCAATTCAGATAGGCTGGCTAATTGAGATCAAGCACCACGTGGTGGTGTCAGTCGCAACGGTTCTTAAAAGCAATCTCATCATAATGAGAACGTGTAATGAAAATAACAATTAATTGTTCAACTATACTTACGTCTAGGTGAGATCTGCCTTACCAATTTGGAAGAACAGACTCCTAAAACTCAATCCTATTCAATTTTTGAATGTTCTCGTCCTTCGCCAATCTGAGGTTTATTTTATGTGCGATATGCGGGACGCGGGACACTATGCGAACTTTTCTGCCGAAGTTAATCCGGCGCCACAGGTTAATCCGCCACCGCCTTCCGAATTAGGATGACGGTTAAGTTTAATGTTCTTTTTATCAGAACTTGGAAGCTTCTAATCCGATATTCGAGCTCTTCATCTCTCACGAAAATCATAGACAATCTCCATTACCTCGTCACGCCGCATTGAAAATGTCGTTCCTCGGATTCGGAAGACCGCAGCCCTCTTCGGAGGAGAAGATTTCAGCCGTCCAGGCAGAAATGAAGCTCTTGACACAGATGCACGACCGGTATGATGCTTGGCCCTCCGGCTTCTTACGCAACGCTATGTTTTCTAACCTTATCTGCCAGTCTCACCAAGGCATGTGCGAAAAAGTGTGTTCCCAACGAGTACCGGGAATCTGAGCTTAACAAAGGCGAAAGCGTCTGCCTCGACCGATGTGCTGCTAAGTTCTTCGATGTCCACATGAAGGTGTCGGAATTATTACAACAGGAGATGCAGCAAAAAGGCATGGGTGGCGGTGGCGGCAGCGGGTTCGGATTCGGTGGTTAGTGCGAAACAAGGAGTGCTGTGTAGTGCATTATACTATATTTGGCCGTGACAGGGCCTACTCCCCCAACGGCCTATTGAGACCAGTTGTGCGATACGAATGACAAGTCCCGGAGTATGATTCGAAACGGTATACAAGGAGACTCTGCTCTGCATGCTTCTGGGACCTTGGTGTGATGGGGTACGTTACATACGACATGTTGTACTATGGAATCATTTGGCCTAGGAAATGAATATTCCTCTCATGAACACATTCCAATCACATCTTTTGCTATGAGTGGGATGATGGTTATTGGTTGTTCTGTACCCGGACATCATGAAATTGGTATGTGCAGCGTTAATTGACGATGATATGGAGTATGAACTTCGTTGTACGTCGGCATGTGTTCTAGTGACGCAGGATTCATCGAAGATGTAGGCATATTCCATTGATACTATCGGGATTGACACATGACAGGTATACTGTAGGTGGGGGCAGTTCAGGAAAACCTGCCCAGGTGTTATTTGAATTTGCGTTTCAGGAGGTTACTCTTGTCCGAGGCTGGGCATGTGTATTGTGGCTTAACGTAGTTATCGGATAGACGGCGGGTTTCATGGCCTCGGTTCGGTTTGACTTGTGTCGTTTTCCATGATACCGGCTCCGTGGTCGTTCAGCTTCACATGCTGCCGGAATAATCCGGGACCACCATACGTGGCGCCCACCGTGCGTTGCCCTAGCTGAAGATCTTACATTCTAGTGTCGTTACATTCGAGTATGCGGGGAAATAGCCTTGCAGAAATTCATGTGAAGATATCGAATATTACCAATATTACCAAAGTTTATGTCAAATCTTTCATTTTACTACTCATAGGTTGGTTAATGTATAATGGCATGATCTATTGTAGGGAGTACTCGGAAGCCCGGATAGACGTAATGTATATCGTCCTACCTAATAGCAAGCTAGGCAGTATTAACATAGGAGACATAACAAGATAGGTTTGAAAGTAATTAAGAATGGCTCTATAAAATAAATGACGATGCTGTACGAAGTAGTAATAATTACCCCGGAGTTTCTATGCGCTGGAGACGCGGAGATAAGAGGCAACCATACTGTTGGTAATTATAACCGAAAAATAAGCTTGGTCCGAGCGTTCCGTGGGTAAGGTGGGCCTGGGGAAAGTCCGGTGCTCGGGTAATTAAGCCATCACAGCCATCTCAACAATTGGTGGGATTGTGTGGGATTGTGCGACAAGCTTTTGATGAGTGTCTACCTAGGAAGCTTTCGTTGGCTGATCTCGCCTTCCTGCAAAGAACATTTCCCCGCGCAACTCTACATTATCAGCCCATCTTTCTAACATTTCTAACTGGGTAACCACGACTCAGTCGATATAACTATTCCCCCCCAAGACTAAATCCGTCCGTCTTGTCTGGTGTTAGATAACCTTTTCCCTTTTTCTTCTTTTTCTTTTCGAATTTTTATATATACTATAAATTCATAACCTTCATTGACACCATGGACTTGTCTTGACCTACCTCGTTTTTTTTTATCCCAGTTGGGTTCTCCTCATAACTATCGCGCGCACGTTATCGCCTGTTACTCAAGTAATAGGTATCGTCGTATTGTGCGCTGAATCGTCCTGCATTATCGCTATCGCTCGAGGCCAAATCGTAGTCTAGAACCCGGAAAATCGAACATTCCCGCGTTACACCACCACATCCGCGACGTCCGAATCTTCCCGTAACTCGCTTTCCGCCTCCAAGCATAACGTCGCCGTTTGCAGGCATCCCGCATTCCGCAGTTCGACGCTCCCCGCACCTTCCCCGCGTACTATGCGCCTTCGCCGAGCGGCCCGCGTAATCCTCGTCGGCGCACCGGGAGTAGGCAAGGGCACGCAGTCCGAGCGACTGCTCTCGCGCTTCCCCCAGCTGTCCGCGATCTCCTCCGGAGACCTGCTCCGCCACAATGTCAAGAATCGGACCCCTCTCGGCATCAAGGTCGAGAGGACGATGAAGACGGGTGGTTTAGTCTCCGACGACTTGATATTGAGGTTGATTACAAATGAGCTCGGCCGTCGTGGCTGGCTCTTTGGCGGGAGACCAAATGTTATGACACTTTCGTCCTCCATAGTCGATGGTGGCTTATTGGAGGGCGCTCCGGATGCGTTCGAGTCGGCCCTCGAGGCCGATCCCCTGGCTGGAGCAACTCTGTCTCAGCAAGCGTCTGAAGACCCCGCCGCTTCCTTTCTACTTGATGGCTTTCCTCGTACTTCGACCCAGGCCAAGAGATTAGATGATATTGTGCCCATCAACTGGGCAGTCTCCATTCAGACACCACTCAACGTCATAATGCAGCGTATCTCATCACGCTGGGTACATGAGCCGTCTGGTCGAGTCTACAACACTACATTCAATGCTCCAAAAGTACCCGGCTTCGACGACATTACCGGCGAACCACTTGTACAGAGAGCCGACGACTCCGAGGAGGTATACAGGACGCGATTTCGCAAGTTCCAAGAGACGAGCGAGCCTCTGCTGGAGCATTACGCGAAGAAGGGCGTCCTATGGGAGGTCAGTGGCATGAGCAGTGACGAGATCAGCCCTAAATTATATCAAGAATTTGAGCGACGCTTTTTATGACCTAGTTAGAAAGTCCAGGCTGGGAAGCGTCAAGCGGTTTTCTATGGGTGACGAAACGAATTAGATGAAGTGTATATCAGGTTGGGATTTTTAGAGTGAGCGACACGCTCACTGGAGTTCGGGGAACTGGACAGCGCGAGCCGCCCAACGAACGGCTGACGCTCTGCTTTTGTGTATGCTTTACGGTCTAGACCTAGGACGAATCGAATAGCCTAAGCAAATATTTTTTTTTCAACAATTCTACGATCTGGAGGCCGAAGGGGACTTGGGATTTGAGTATGAATTATCTGCAGCTTACAGTGTCTCGAATGTTAGGTACTTCCGGCCGTTCCGACCCAGCCACCTGTAGTGACGAACCCGCTTATTTGTCGAGATCAACCAAAATCTACCTTGAAGGCATCCACCGAACCTATCTAATGACATTTATCCTGCCTCCTGTAAGGCCCCACCCCAGTAACATCCTGGATAATTTCCACCACGGCGCTTCGACAGCAGTACAGCTTGAAGTTCGTAATCAACCCCTTATCATCAAAAACCGCCGTAGCCGTCTCCGGAAACACGTCAATCTCCTTGCCGTGTACCAGGAGACGATTGTTCATCTCTACTGATATCTTCGAGCCACTAGTGTTTTCGAACCGTTCTACGACTCGCCGCTCCTTGATCCGCGTATCTTTAAGAACGTCCTTGATACCCTCGACGACGCCCGGCCGGCCGATGCTGGGCGTGGCTAGCTCGCGCATGCTGAGCAGATACGCGGTGCAGTCTTCGGAAAAGAAGGAGGCGAATTTGTTGAATTCGGCTGCGGATGAGTCTGGGTTGAGTGATAGCCATACGTCGTAGAGGGCGTCAAGTTTGGCGTGGAGTGAGGCTGTAGTCGTCATGGCGGGGACTGACGGCAGAGCTGTGAAGTTAAGCCTGGCAAGTCAGGTATATGACTTTTAGGTACGTAAGAGCAATTTGAACTGATCTAGAGGTAATGGAAAGTAGAAATCATTTTCATTCGTCAACAGTTCACCTTATATTTACATATCGGCTTTATATCTGGCGGCCCCTGATGTGTTAATAGAGCTGCTCTCGACTGATGTCAATCGATGACTAACGTTTCCCTGTTGATCGAGTAATCTCATCCTTGAAGGAAACCCATTACCACTTTCCTATTACTACTATGTCGCCGTTGATATTCTAGAAAAGTCTCCTAATTAGTAAATGCGGAGTTTTTCATCATTGGATTCCGTTATCACCAGAACCGTCCTTGACTAAGCCGCCGGACGCCGGGCACGGACGAAGCAAGAAACGTCAGCAGAAGATCTCTACCCGATATATTTGGACCTCGCTGGGTTTAAGTGGCCTTTCCTTAGGATTCCATAGGCCACAGCAACTCTTCGGATATGGAAGAGCTAGCTACTTCCCCAGTTTTCGAACGATACTTCGGTGGCTGTCAATTCCCATATGGCCTAATCTCGTAATAAATCATGATCGTATTCCCCTCCAAACTTCGTAGTCGGATATCCAATAGGGGTATGAGCCCCCAACGCCGGCCCTTCCCGCACAGTGAGACTTATCATGCATACACCCATCACTGGCCTTCCTACGAGGTATATTGTAAGATATCGGTAGCACAGGGAGGAATTGTATGTAGTGCTAGTTACACCATGGATGTAAATCTTCCGACCGAGCGCCACAGATGCAGTAGTATATACAGTATATAGCTACAAATACATATATACGTTAGGCATCTAGGACCTCGGTAAGTAGGTACTTACATATCATGTAAGTCTTAGCAAATCTCGCGATTTAAGAGCAGTACAACTCTTATCCGAAGGATTATGGGCAAAGAATTGATTCAACACTCCCGCAACAGTCGAATTTGTCACCCCATTTGCAAGCGTCAACCAGTGCTGATTCGAAACAGCCGTATCGTTCACCCACGCGTTTGAGCCGTTCGTCGCCACTTTGTTATACCCAATCCGATTCCCGTACTTAAACAGTTTTCCGATGCCTAGCTCGCGGAATCCCTCGAGCCCCACTATCCCGTAAAGCGTCGTGACCGGGTCCCACGACTCGCGGATGGTGCTACACCGCCCCACATACCACTGGTACGCCGCAAGCACGGGCGAGTCTGGCAACGCTTCTCTGGTAAGGGTTTCCCCTGAATATATGTTCCCGCCAAGTTCGCCCCCGGAGTACGTAACAGGCACGCTACGCGGCCAGTTGTTGACGACGCGGTACGTGGAGGCGGGATCGCCGCCGCCAAAGTTGAATTCCCAGCCTGACGGGTACTCTCCGCCCATTATGACTAACTCCTTCACCTTTGCGGAGATGAGAGCCGGGCCCGCGAGAGATGAGATATCGTCTGCGGGGCTGTCAAGCAGTGCAGCGAGGTTAGTCAGGAAGCCGATTGAGATCAGAGTCATGCTGTGATCTTCCGCTGCTGAAAGCACCGAGCGGTATAATTCCAAAGGCGTCGGCGTTGTTGACGAGTCATTCAACGAGCGAGGCCAATTGTAAGCTATCTTGCTCGCGTATTCGCTTAAGCTATGACAATATGCCGTTAGCAAGGCTATAGAACGAAAGTGACGAGAAAACTCACGTGTAGGTGTAAGTATCGAAAAAAGACTCATTTGTCAAAGGACGCATGGCCGCAATTGGAATATCTCCATTGCCAAAAAACGTATTGAGGGCATTCGCAGCCAGCGCGCCATATTTGGAGCCGGTGTTTATGGCGACTCCGCGCAGGTCCGCCAGTCCGTAGTTGTGCAACACATTAGCCACCGTCAAGGAGCCGACGTCGTCGACGTCTGAGAAGATATCAGTGTCGATGATAATTGGTTTCGCGCGGGAGGAGCATGGCGTGTTGTGCGCGCTCACCGATAAGAAAAAGGCCGATAAGGCGAGGACGACGCGACCAAAGTTCATGATGAATCGGAATGGGGGAGGCAGGGAGGGGCCTTGCCCGCACGTGTTGTTGGCGGCACAATCAATATAAATAAACAGGAGCGGGGAAGATAGCCGATCAGAAACAGAGCCGCAGAAAATTGCCGTTGGCTACATCCGTTCGGAATCGGGGGGGCTGAGCCCGCCTAGATACATAACCCAAGCAGATTGACCTCTAAACGAAGATATAAGGCTCTATAGTATCGGGGAAAAGCGAAGCCTAATGAGAGATGAGGAGACATGAATGCGCCTTTTCACATGCATATCAGGAACACTTTCCCTAGTAGTGAGTTTAAAAGTCTTGGCATTCAGGGGTTATTTTGGAGGACTTCTATAGTTAGGTATATCATGTTGGTTGCATGCTCAAATGAGAATAATCATCTTTTTAATAGATGATTAATTCTAAGTACAACATTGCGATGTTTATGTCTCACCCAGTGCCATATGGTTGCACTTAATGATTTGTGCTTGTCCTTGGTACCCCCGAGTCTGCTCGTTAAGATTTCAGCCGTGTCGAGGGATTCAGGAGAGAACTACTTTCCCTGCTGGTAAAACTAGCCTGAAGGCAATAGAAGAATCAGATAAACGTTCCATGATTAATGAATTATTGCCGTGGTTTCGGGTTCATGGAGTGACACAGAGTATCCCCTTTGATGTTGTTAGATTCGAATAATTACTTAGATGATGTGGAATAGTCACGAATATCGAATGCGAACGATCAAAAAACACATATGGATCATAAATATCATAGATACTAGCATTTGATGTGAGGTAGGAAAAATACACTGCGGAGCACTTGATCACCTAGTAGATTCCATGAAGCAAAGATTCCAAGATTATTCTTTCATCTCATAGTGAAATAGTTCTACATATCCCAGGTTAGAAACATGTGATCATAACTCAAATAGTTCATGGCCTCGTTTCCACAGTGGCAGTTGACGTGGAAGAAAAGTGATTTTTGCCTGTTATCATGATAAGGAAACCATATTGTCGTGAGAAATTCATTTGAGTTATTGGATAAGTAGGTCGTGTACGAGTACTTAGGTACCACTTGGACAGCAGTTTCCCGGAGTGAAGTTTAAATAACACAGTAGAGTCACAATTTCCATCGGCGGCATTCAGATCAACGGCCTTGCTGGCAATGGTCTAGTTGGTTAGTGCCTCAGACACCTCGTCTTACCCCCATAAAAGACCCCCCTGAAATGGGGTGGTCCAGGGTTCGACTCTCAGGATTACCATTTACAAAAAAAAAAAAAAAAAAAAAAAAAAAAAAAAAATAGAAGAAGAAAGAATACAGTACTATCAGTACTATGGAATCTCTGGGGCCTGAAATGGAGTGGCAAAGAAATACCCAATAGCGGGGGCGCAGTAGCCAGGAGCCGATAAATAATACCTCGGGCTGGGCCTTTAAAATTTCTTTTTTATCGAGTGTATAGAAGATGGGTAGTAGACGTATCATCACCCTTAATGTCACGTAAAAGGCCGTGAGTATGACCTTTGCCGGATATCAAGTCGGCCTTGAGGTAGGTAGGAGGACCTACACCTTGACCGCACCGCAATCTTGTTCCTGAGCAGGCGTCGAGTCGCTGACTTCCCTACGGGGCTACTTTATCCTTAGTGACGAATCTTGTTACAATCCTATATTGTAGCCCTACTATATAAATTCGACTTAAGTCGATCTCGCCATCATGCCGTACGGTCAGCGTTGCTAGTGAATATACCGCGTTCCGCCGCACAACTCGCATGGAAGGCCTTCGTTCCTAGAACTCCTGAATATCATATTTGTCAATTTTCACATAAGGATATAGTGATGCCGCCTTTAATTTGATGAAGTCGTATCTATAGATACTCTTGATTGACCCGTAGTATTTGTACACGTTAGACCTCCTTAATTGGCCCTTTGAAGTAGTGTCTTGCCTTTAATATGTACCAAGAGATACTAGACAAGAGAACAAATCCAAATACCAAGACGCTCCAGTTAAACGTTTCCGGGGCTGGGTTCGTAGTCTGAGGCCAAAAGGACCAGAATAGAAGCAATGCGCTGTACATGCAGGCGAAGGCGTTGTTCACGGTTCCCAATGGCTCGGGGAGTTTCCAAGGACCCCACGTCGGAGAACCAGAATCATGAATATCTATACCTGGTGTGTAGGGTTTGAAGCCTCCTGTGCAACGTCGCCAGAGAAGTAAGCAGCTCACAAGGAGGTAGGAAGAATATAGCGCTGCGACAACAAGCGATAGTAAAGCGGAGAGCGCGACACTGGGTGCGAGTACCATCAAAGAGAGGACGAGCGTAATCGCAGTCGTTGATAATATGGAATTCATCGGCAATCTATCTTTGGTGAGCTAGTAGGCGGGTTAGTAAATCGAAATTGTGAAGGATTTTCCCAGGTGTCTTACCCTGACTAGGTATCTGCTCAGGGGAAGCCCCTTATCTCGTGAGAACGACCACATCATACGGGATGCGGAGGCATAGACGCTTATGGAGCTCGCTAAAGATAAGATGAAGATGATGCCGGCCATAAGACAGGCACCTGTTGTCGACTTGACTGCGGATTGGAAAATCTCGAGAAACGAATAAAACATCGTGTTTGCTGCTTCAACTGCCGCATCTAAGTCCGATATGCAGAACATCAGACCCACGATGATTGCGAATGCAAGTGCTCCATTTATAAAGATGCTATACATCAACGCCCTCGGTACCACTATCATAAGGTCAGTGAGCAATACATTATTCAAAGAGAGCTTGTAGTTCGAGGTCTTTTGTCAACAATAATATGTAGATCAGTTGAAATAGGAGGCTCTGACATCCGATTTAGGATAATTACGGAAGCGGGATAACATCTGGAAACGATTTGGTACGTACCGATGGCTGCAGACTGGATCTCTTCTGACATGTGGACTGCACAGTCAGCACCTATCAGCGCAGTGGCAACCGTGGGGAAGCCAACGAGAAAGCTCAACCCTTGGGTCGGCCAGTTCCCATTATTGAAAAGCGTGGTAAAGACGAAGTCTGGGGGATTATGCGGCGCGAAGTACACCATAGGAACCAATATACCGAAGAAACCCGCCAGATGGAGAACAAGGATTAGACCTTCGAACTTTGCCAGCACGCGGCCCCCAGTTAAGTTCAGCAGTACGGCGAACGATGTTGTCGCCCACATCGTAAGGATAGTGTGCCACGATAAAGGCGTGTATGTGGGATTTGCCAACACGACGATACCAAGGAGGATGGTGGAAGTCGTGTAACTAGAGGTGATAGCCATAGCCTGCCAGGCCAGGGTTGTAAGCCAGGCAGTGACATAAGTTAAGAAAGCAGAGCAGGACTCTGGTGCTATCATGGCAACCCAGTGATCTAACCATGGTCTAACGTAAGCAAGATGTCTCGAGATAGACCAGAAAGGATTGTAGCCTCACATTGTCCACCGGCTGTTGGTGCGACCGATGCCAACTCCGCCATCGTGGCTGTCACCGAAATGGTCCCAATCCATCCAAGAACGAACGCCCATACTACGGCTGCCGGGCCCCCAAGGCTAAAGGTAGGAACGGAAGTGACCAGAATTCCTTCCCACGAGCACATGGCGGAGCATGCTAGTCCAAGGATGGACATAAAGCCAAAACTACGATTGAGTAACGGTCGCTTTCCTAACTGTCTGAGTATGATATCATCTTGATTGGAGCCGCTCGATTGCTCTGACTTCGTTAGGAATGACATATTGCCGGATTGAGTTGGAAGCTGAAGCTCGATTGGCTCGATCGGTTCGATGAAGTCCTTTGACATGGTGAAAGACGACGATGACCTTTGTGATTTTGGGAAAAGTACCAACAGTACCAACAATCCAACACTTCTAAAAATGTAAATGATATATCACCCCATAAAATCCGAAAACCAAAGCGCAAAACCCGACTTGGAGGTCGGTAGCATGTGACTCCCCGAGTCGGAATTGATTGAAATTGAAGCAAAAACCTACTCCCAAGTAGGCAGGTAATCACGGCGGTGCGGTCGGTGTTGCTAGGTTGTTGCAGTTTTTCGTAAAGGCAAGCGCCGTCCTCGCAAGCACTTCAACCGCTCAGAATGATCTCAGTCATATTCATCCCTGCGCCACATGGGCTCGCCTTATGCAGTTAGTTGCACCTTCCGGGACCGAGTTCTGTCATACGTACTCTTGATTGGGTGGAGGGAGGAATCGAGGAAGTCCATTGGGTGTCTTCCAGAATCTGAAATGGAACTAAGTGATGCTGTGTAACACTCTAACTGGTGGTTGGCCAACGACCAAGCTTTTCGAGTGAGACGTAATTCAGCTCCGGTGGTAGGACTTGCTCCAGCCGCTAACGCCAACCCCCTATATCTACCCCCTAATTTCACTAACAAAAGCCTCGTGTCTCGGAGTATTAATGCACTATTGGCCCATCAGTAGTTATACAACCAATGTGGGCAGACCTTGCGGGTAGTGCGGTTACAGTCGTACGTAGAAGAATCATCCAAAATAATTATCATTGTCCCTAGAGATGTTATCAATCAGAGAAAACCATAGGTATTTCGACTTCATCTAACGGACGTTAGTAATCTTCTATGAGAACTGTTTCCTACCAATCTCAATGGTAGTAATAGCATTACCTAGCACCAATTGGGATGTCTCTTACGCTCTAAATATCGATGAACTAGCCCATAGATGAGACTTTCTCCCATCTTGATGGCTAACAATCTCGGCAGTAACGTGATCATACTTTTATAAACTTCAATGGATTGGACGACAACATCTTAGTTCTACATAATGAAACAGGACGACGATACATACAAATGTTAGCGTATCTTAAGTCTGACCTCCACACTCAGGAGTCCTACCTCTTAAGCAAGGATAGTGGTGAGATTCACGCCCCCACCATAATCGAATTCTATCGTCATCGGAACTCATGCAAGACTAATGTGTAGTTCATAGGGCTGAAAAGAGCCAGTCTTATTAACGATTCGACGGCTGGCTAACGTAGGTAGGTACGTAGTAGTTACCTAGGGACGCACACTTAGATACCTCCATACTCCCCAGGAGAAGAAACCATAGGGAAATCAAGCATTAACCAAAATAATCCCTACACACTGATTTCTCTTGACCCTTAGTACATTGATCTCGCGCGAATTGAGAGGATCAAGCTCGTCCATTGAGAAACAACTCGTTACTACTCATCCGCTTCCTCTTTCACATCCGTCTCGTTGACGATGATCTCGTACTGGCGGCTCTCTAGAGGCTCTCCAGATTTCAAGCCACGTGCGTCAGAATTTGCTACAATCCGTAATTAACTACCTAACTATAGGGCATTTAATACAGGTTGAATGTTCACTTACCTAGAGGTATCGATGAGACCATGACGCTTAGGCCAAAGATGGCCAAGCAGAGTGACTTGTAAAGCATGTTGTGTTGAGGCGGTTTGCTTGTAAAGGATAAAAGCCGATGGAGTTGAGATGAAACTTGGTTGTCAAGTCAAAGATGGTAAAGTGTCAAGTTCTAATCCCATGCCAACGGTATTATATATGTATCTGCTTCTTTATATTGAACCAGATGACCTCCATGACACTCATCAGTATAGATGTGACCAATCACTTTGAACAAGCTAGTCAATGTGTTAGTCTCAGTGCTTGCGCCACTAATCACACAAGGATGACTACCTTCACCGCGACTACCGAATGTCCTACCCAGATTTTAGAGATTCCTGTCAGATTGTATCACGGCCGATCTGTGATTCTATTGGAGATTCGGTGAATGGGGACGAGATAGTCATGAGTTTCTGAAAGTCCTAAGCAATGCTGCTGTATGACCACCCTCACCGAGGCCAATAAAGCGGTACTTTAATGCCTTTTTGCTTTTGATATTGGGTGAAAGAGGCTGCTTACTCCCATATCGGCTTCACGATGAGGCGGAGTTGGTAAGACGCCCCGACGGGTGTGGCATGGGCTTTGGCGCGATCGAGTGTCACTTGATCGCCTAACTCTTCAAGTCATATTATCCCCCCGGTCTAGATCCATCTCGCAATGACATGAACATGATAGGGTCATACATTAGTGGTTAATGAAGGCATGGTTCACTTCAACTCACGTTTTTATTCCATACAATCTTCTCAATCCCGATACACCAACTCCAAAACAAAAGAAACTAGATTTTTCTGCGTTTGGTTTCATTATGGAAAAAGACAGTGAAGATTCCGAAGTGCCTCTACTTGATCAAAGCACCAAAAGCGATGGCGTGGGCCCGGCTATGACGTGCCCCTGCCGTAATGCCTCTACCCCTATTCGATCGTGGACAAAAGCAATTTTACTTGTAACATTTTCGTTGTTAGTATACATTGCTGTACTATTGACGATCATTGTTGTAAACGGTACTGCTCAACCAGTGCGAAAGGAGTTATCTTTGCCAATGCGTGACCGCTTCAGTATGTATACTACTACCCTCATCATCACCGTGGAACTGACATGACAAAAGCGCTACCGAGAGATCTTCTAGAGTTTGAGGAGAGGCAAGGCTGGTACGCGCTTCAGCATCCATGGAACCAGGGGCCGTCTGATGAAGTTGATAAATTATGGGGTGATATGTTATATGGTTAGGCCCTATGAGACTCAACTATGGGTATATATGATATGATTTTTCGCTAACGCATTTAAAGCGCTTAATATCCGGATCAAAAAGGAGGAGGTAGACTTCCTTGGCTTAAACACAACGAACCGCGTCCAGCTCAATGGGGGCGACTATCTTGGAGTGATAGGAGGTTATCATCACCTTCACTGTCTCAACAACATGCGCATAGCGATACACTGGGATTACTACAAAGATAAGTACGGGAACTACAGCCGCCAGGAAGTTTTCAGTAGGGAACACTCAGGTATTGCACCAGATACTCTATACCCGGCTCCTACGGTATCGAAGCTAACTACACAGACCATTGTATTGATACGATCCGACAAGCGCTGATGTGCAACACGAACACCGAGGTCCATACCGCAGAGTGGCAGGATAGAGCTCATGAGTTAGGAGACAAGGAGTTAAGCGGACAGTCTACGACTACCTGTCTGAAATGGGAGAGTCTTGACAAGTGGGCGCGTTCAAGGGCTCTCAGGCCCGGAGAATATACCTTCAGGCCAGGCCCGTATTATGGGAAGATTTATGACTCCTAAGATTTGAGTGCTTATCGAATAAGGGGTGGCGCATTGAAACAGCGAATTAGGTTTACTATTAACGGAGACTTTTAAGGTGCTCGAAGTGTTTTCTTGGATTATTCTATCTTTATCTTCATCGTCGATAGTTCAAAACTACTTTATAGGTACTCGAGTTGTCAACATCGAGATTTCTTACGACTTTTCATGTTCTTCTAGGACCGTGAAGATCGTCGAGATATACCTCCGTATTAATGGACCTATAATATATTCTCCTTTAATTTGGGGGCGACAATGCTTAGTACCCAGGCGTGTATGTAGAGAGCAGACGGGATGTTGGTGTGATTGTACCACACTGTGCATACAACGTACCTATTGCAACGCGGCACCATAACCCGTACGTCCGGTTTCTTCCTGGTAGGCGGCGCCCTTGTTTCACCCCCGCATCTTGTGTAGCTTACTCTATCGTATCTATCGCAGGACTCCTTTGTTTGATAGTCGGGTCGCACAGGTGAGGAGAAAGGCGCGTAGGGCAACAGCGTCAGCAATCCCACTATGGCTACCTGCATCAGGGGTAACACGAATAAGCTTACCGACGAATAGAAGGGGCAGCGTGGCAGCGTGACAGCGTGACCTAGGTATGGAGTTCCCGGTCTTAATTGAATAAGTTCGAGACATCACGACATGTTGCGAATCTCACCCATCCAACTTTCGCCAATTACCGGTTGTCAGCCGCCACTATCACACCCATCTTACATCCTCATCCTCCTTCCCCCATTCCCGCCGTCCCGCGTCCGTATTGGATTCTTTTCGACCTAAAATCCTGCAATCGTTCCCAACGTCCAACGTCCAACATACCGCACTCGGGGATGGCGGCACAGACCATTTCGGAAGGCGAAGTCGCCTTCGACGCACCCGGTGCCGGCAAGCCGTGTAAAACCTGGTACAAGATTATCGGGAGCCTCGATTCCGAGTCCGTACCTCTCATCGCACTGCATGGAGGACCGGGAGGTGGCCACGAGTACCTAGCGCCGCTGGTTGACCTCCACGGGAAGCACGGGGTCCCCATCGTATTCTACGACCAGATAGGCTGCGCCAGGTCGACGCACCTGCAGGAGAAGAAGGGCGACGACTCGTTCTGGACCTTCGACCTCTTCGTGAAGGAGCTCGACAACCTCGTCGATCATCTGAAGCTTCGCGAGAAGGGGTTCTACGTCCTCGGCCAGAGCTGGGGTGGTATGTTGGGGAGCACGTACGCTTCCCGCCAACCGCGGGGACTGAAGAAGTTGGTGTTGGTCAGCTCTCCGGCTAGCATCCCTCTCTACATGGAAAACTGTAAGACTTTACTGGCTGGTCTGCCGAAGAACATCCGCGACACTCTCGAAGAGTGCGATAGGCTGGGCGACCACGAAAGCGAGAAGTTTCAAGAGGCGGCGTTGGTGTTTAATAAGAAACACGTCTGTCGAATTGATCCGATGCCCGAACCAGTGGTAACTGCCTTCCAACACCTAAAGGAAGATCCTACCTCATATGTCACCATGTAAGCCGTCTCGTATTTAGATAGATATCTATCTATTCAATCAACTTAGACTGACTCTTCATAATAGGCAAGGTCCGTCCGAATTCATCATCGAGGGCACTGCTTTCAAGGGTTGGGAGGGATTCAAGCGAGGCCACAATATCCAGGTGCCGACGTTACTTATCAACGGAGGATACGATGAGGTAGGGGATGTATGTTTCGAGCCATGGTTTTGGACTATTCCGAATGTGAGATGGGTCACGCTCCAAGGCGCCAGTCACATGTCCCACTGGGAGGAACGGGACCGGTTTATCCAACTTTGCGGGACTTTCCTCAATGGCTACAAATGACCTTAGATAGCAGTGTTGATCTTTCGGGGTCTTGATACCTAGTGAGACGCTACGATCGCGCTAAATGGGTAGTGCGCGGAGGGGAATTGTCGACGCTATCTACTCCGTTATTAATACTTGAGTTGCGTTTCGTCCGTCCCTTTCTTACATAACTTCATCTTCTTCGCGCCAGCTCATTATTCATAAGAAACCGTCGTCGCGGGCTTCCGGACCAGAGTAGACTAAACATGCCCACACTCGAGGTTTCGCACTTCAATATCGTGCTATCCCTTTTGGGCGGCTGGTTATCTTTATTCGGGTTGGTGTCGTATTTGGTTAAAGAGAGTCTCTACATTTCCGAGGCCTGTAAGTGTCTTGCCAAATACCATTCAGCAGCGAATTTGGATACGCCGGCAGCAATGGTAGGTATCTCTCTTCTCTGAACCTTGCTAAACGGTTGGATGCGCAGTAATCTCCCTCTTAGCGGGCGCGGCTTTCTCTCCGTATGCTGCCAACCTGATTGATCCCTTAGAGTACGCGGGATCTCGCATCAATCTAACCAGTGCTACTCTCAATTTCACCCGGCTTGTTCTAGGCATACAGCTTGTCATCGCTGGTATTCAGTTGCCAAGTCGTTATCTAGTGAAGGAATGGAGGTCTCTGCTCTTACTGCTTGGCCCCATCATGACGCTCATGTGGGTGACAACAAGCTCCATCATTTGGTTGATGATCCCCAGGTTACCCTTTTTACATGCTCTTGCTATCGGCGCCTGCGTCACACCGACGGATCCAGTGCTCTCTAGCGTCATCGTGAAAGGGGGATTTGCAGATTTGAACATCAGCAAAGATCTTCAGAAAATTGTCATCGCAGAGTCCGGGTTAAACGACGGACTCGGTTATCCATTCCTATTCTTCGCGCTGTATCTCATTAAATACACTGGCGGTGGAGAAGCCGAGTCCGGAGGCGCCGGTCACGCGATGGGACTCTTTCTCGGTGAAACGTGCGGATACGTTGTTCTTTTAAGTATCGTTTACGGCGCAATTGTCGGTTGGGTCGCCAAACGGCTGCTTCGCTTCTGCGATGACCGCGGCTTCATCGACCACGAGTACTCCATGGTATTTGCTATACCTTTGTCGCTATTCATTCTAGGGACTTGTGGTCTCATCGGCAGCGATGATATTTTGGCCTGTTTCGTAGCTGGTAATGTTTTCACTTGGGACGATTGGTTTCGGCTGAAAACCCAGGATGAGGTGATGGCAATCTTTCTCCCCAACTCTTCCCGCAACCACTGACGTTTTTCGCAGTACCTTACCCTTCCATGACCATTCAACAGTTCAACTCTCGATATCGCTGCTAATCCATATATAGCTTACTACAGCCCACGATCGACACCCTCCTTAACGTAGCCATCTTCATGTGGTACGGGATTGCCTGCCCATGGAACCTGTTTTGGGAAAATGATACCATCTCATTCTCCCACTTGATCGTATTAGGCATTCTTATCCTTCTTTTCCGCCGGCTTCCCTACATCTTCGCATTTCGGTCGCTGCTCCCTCAGACCAGAACCAGGAAGGATGCCGCATTTATGGGATTCTTCGGCCCCATAGGCTGTTCAGCGATGTTCTACCTCTACATCACCATGGAGTTCGTCAATGGTCTCAAGATAGATGATGGGGACGTATTTCGAGAGGACGTCAAATTCCTCCGCCAGGATGTAAGAGTTGTTGTTTGGTTTTTGATGATATGCAGCGTGGTGAGTTTAGTCCCATTTCGGTTTTCGCTGCGATTTCGAAATTGACGAGCTATAGGTGGTCCATGGGCTCTGTATACCCCTTGGTAATATAGGCCTACATTTGAGACGGGTTGCTAGTGGAAATCTCCAATTTCGAATGGATCGTTACCGCACTGGTATTTCTTTCGGGAATGCCTCCTTGTTTTCGTCCGAGGCAGAACGACAGCCTATCTTAGGGAGCAGGTTATGAAATCCTTGAAGCTCTCATGGAGGAGAGTCGTTCGATCAATACCCCTTCAGATTCTCGCCCAAGTATCCAATGAAGCTGAAGTTACTATTCATTGAGGTCTTTAATAGAACCCCTCGGCCCCTCAGCCAGGTAGATAGCATGTGTGTTATTCGTTGGAAATGTGGAGACGGACGAGAATGGGGCACGGATACTTGGGGCCCAAACTTGTTCGAGTCTTGGCTCTAGGGCAATAGAACTAACTAGGTGTTCATTGACTAGTTGTCTGTAGTTGAAGCAAATACGCCAGTGGCCCCTTCGGCACATCTTCACGTTCCATGAATATCTCCACCATCTTGAGTCCTTTCTTTCTATCCAACTCCCCGCTACCTAGGACCTTCTCCAAATCTCCCCATGTTCGCGCCGACGCCGTATATGTGTCTCCACTCGCACCGAAGAAGCTGGGCGCTTGTAGATATCGCCAGGACGCGACGTCGTTGTATCCAGCTTTAAGCCCGTGGATGCAACGCTCGATAGTATAGCCGTCGTTGTTTATGAGGAACAGGACAACGTCTAGATTATTGCGGATGATGGTTCCCAGTTCTTGGACAGTCATCTGGAAGCTGCCGTCCCCGATAAATAGGATCGTGCGCGCATTTTTGATGCCGTGGTAGTTGGACGAACTTATAAGTTCACGTTGGGCCAGCGCAGCGCCTTGTGCTGCGCCGAGCATGTATCCTATGGACAGCCAAGTCACAGGGGTGAACAGACGAACATGACGCGGAAGGGCCATTTCTCGGCATCCATATCCTGCAGTGCCGGTTTCACCAAGTACGATATCGCCTGGTCGTAACATAGTGGAGAGAATACGCCAAAGCCGGTCCTGTTTGATAGGACCATCCTGGGAAACACTGGTGAAGTTGTCCGACTGGTCTCGAGGAAGATCAGGATATGCTGTATACGATATTATCCTTGATGAGTCTATCTTGAGTAGAAGTTGAGAAACTGCGTATCTCGCCGGTATATCGCGAAAGACTTGGCCATTTATCCGGATTTCCGTGTCTGTAAAAAGGATGGCGGTTTGCGTTTTCGGTATGCTGGAACTGGCGAAGCTGTTGGTAGTGCTGAAGTGGGGACCAAAACACAAAACAAGGTCCGAGTTCTTGAAGAAACTCTGGACTTTCGCATCGTCGAAGTTTCCCCTATAAATTCCATGGAAATTTGGCAACGTTTCGTCTAACAGGCCTTTCCCAAAACCGGATGACCAAGTTGGCCATTTAGCATGCGAAACTAATTTCTGCACGTCGCCGATGATGCCAAGCGCTCTAACCTCACCATCAACAAGGATAATAGGCTGTCTGGCTTCGTATATCTTGTCGAGAACCTTGTCTATCACCGAGTCCTGGTATGCGTTCGGTTCGACGGTGGGAAGACATATGTTGTTTTGAAGTTGTTCTGCCGAGACCGGCGCTGCAACGAGGTCGACTGGAATCTCAAGATAAACTGGCCGACTATGCAAGAGACACTGCTGCAACACATAATCAATTTGAGCGGGAGACGTTCGAGGGTCCCTGAGGTTCGCCTGAGCTACAGTGACAGGTTGGTGCATCTGCGCGAAGCGCCGGTATTCTCCATCATTGAAAGTATGGTGTATCAGAAGCCGCGAGTCTTGAGATTCTCGTGGTGGTGTACCGACGATATGCACGACGGCTGCCCGCTCAGCATATGCCCCGGCAATGGCATTAATGGCAGATAATTCACCAACTCCAAAGGTGGTGACAAGAGCGCCTATCCCTTTAATTCGAGCATATCCGTCTGCGGCATATCCGGCGTTCAGCTCATTAGCGTTGCCAACCCAATGCAATCCCGCCGGCTCGACAAAGTCTAATAGATTGAGATTGTAGTCACCGGGCACCCCGTGTAGGGAATCGATCCCTAGCTGTTTGAGGCGAGCGAAGAGGTATTCCGAAAGCTTGAGTGTGGCCGGCATCGCGTATCATCGGCTCAAAATGGAGGTTTGGCGTGTTGATTTGGGGGACAAAAGATGATCGTTTAGATTGGTGGTCTCCTGACTTTTATAGTCGACTAGCGGCCTCGTTGTTACCCTTCTAGGAGGGGTCTAGGTTGGAGTGACCAATCATATTCGATTTCTCCATATGCCCCGATTCTTTCGTCACTACAAATACGATCTCTCCGGCTTCGCGATCTATACCGGATTCAATAACCTATCTTCTAGTTAAGCGGAATCATGCATGATTCGGGAGATAAGAGCGAATGTCCAGTCTCATCCTCCAGAAATTACTGAAGATGTTTACGAACCCAAGTTACGGGTCCGGGTCAAAAAGTTGGGGCAACCGGCTTAGTACTGTAAAAAACGCGGGTCTTCCGCTACGGGCTTCAAATGTCTCAGATACGATATCTTTAGGGGATATTCGTGCGGCACTCTCCGGACCCTTCCTCCTAAAAATCAATAGCGATATGTAAGAGGTAGATAGGCAGAATTCAGTATGTAAGGGACAAGCTGGCTCGATTACATAGATGCCTGGCGAAAAAAGAGTGGAAGCGTATGGAATCTCATTTGATACGGTGGTTTATCCCACTGATTCACGCCCCCTTTTCGAAGGCTCTGGGGTGCCTGTCTAAGTAACTTGTGGGACAGCCTCGACCGCTAGAACAACGCTATATGTCTTTTGCAGTCATGAAGACTCGATCTCTGTGCTCAGGAATTATTCTGTGCGCAAAAGCCACTGACGATGGGCAAGGACGGGTAGTTGCAGATGCCACGAAAAAGCGCGATGGCGATATTCAATTCGCAACAGATTCCAACACTTTCCGAGCGATATCATCGGGGGATTCTTCCTTCATCTCGAGGAGATCTACATCCGAGTCTTCTTTGGATGCTACGATGCATCGTCCTCCTGGACCAAAAAGCTGATATACCAGAAGCTCCAGAATCCAACCGCTAACTCCGCCCTGGTGCTTTTTTCTTCCACTCTCGAGGAGGTCGCTCGTAGCCGCACGTTTCACCTCCCACGGTTGCCCCGAGACCCTTTGAAAGGCGTCCAGGAGTTGATTCTGGCATACCTGAATTGACCGCGCCTTCACATGACGGTTTGCGGTTTCGTCCGGATGCTTCAAGACGCCGACTACAGCCTGCGCAATACCTTCCAGCGTCGTTCCGGTGAATTCCACGGTGCCGTCGTCGTAAATGACTGCGGAACGCTGTTTGACGTCGAATCCCATCAGAGGAAAACGTTTAATTGCCTTTAGTTCTCGATTAACATTTCCCAGCCCGCACTACATTGTCCGGAAAAATCTCACCCAGTCGATCGGATTGCCGATAGTAATTCCAGTGTAAGTAAAGTTGGAATTGGCTTGACATAGTTTCTTCGCATGGTCATAAGTGACTTTTCTCTGAGCGCCAATCTCCCGAAACTCGGGTAAGCTGTTGAATTTAGGACCCCAACCAAAGTCGTCAACGATAAAACGTTTGACGCCTGCAGCTTCGGCTGCGTCAATCAGAGCAATCTGGGCATGAAGACCGCCGGGGCCAATGACAGAAATAGCTGCATCTTGGCCTGATAGTGCTGCGGTCAACTTCTCGACCGTGTACTCTGTCCTCACAACTGGGATTCCGTCAGGAAAGGTTGACTCGGATTCGATTCGAGTAATGATAGTCACTTCAAAGCCTGCTCTGGTCAGGGCAGCCGTGATGGGTGTGCCGAAGTTACCCGCTGCCTATATCTGGTTAGTCAAGGTGTACAGTGCGATTTTCGAGAAGATGTGATTGTATTTAGTTTCACGGTCCCGGTTTTCAGGAGATAAGGCACAATCACTTACACCAAAGATAGCGACCTTTTTGATAACCGACATCTTGTACAAGACGCTCTTGAGAAATGATCACAACTGACGTTCAAATACAGCACAAATTAAGATGCCTACTTACCTATTATATATAATAGAAGCCTAAGCGGGACACGGGATTAAAACCCGAGATCGAACGGGTTTCAATAGGCGGTGATTTATAATCTCATCCTAGGCAGGTCTTGCATCTTGATGGAATACTATCAATAGCGAGAGCTGTTTGGTTCTATTAGTGTTTCCGTCAATGACTGCACTAACTCTTTAGAGATGGATAAATAAGGTATTATCGTGCAGTTGAGGTTTTGAGTTCGAACGTTTCATTTCCAAAGCTTGTGAACTTGAAGGGAATTTTAAGATGATCAGGTATATATTTGATAAGTTTGGCTGTTCATTCTAGAAATACATATCCAGGGCCTTTCATTATGATATCATTGTAACACAGGAAACACAGGGATCCCCCCTTTTCAGGGGTACCCGGGTACGCTTAAGTAATACTGATACATGAATTAGGATTGGCGGGTTTTACCCCACACTCAGCTCCGAGAAGACAACTCTCCAATCATCGATATTCCGCGCTCAGCCGTTCCATCGTTTCATTTCTGACAGCCTCACAATCGGAATATTTGAAGCGAGTACTTCTTACTTAGTGGGCGTACCTAGTGGTGACTTGAGGATCCGTGTGTGCGCCCTCATATCCTTCTACACTGCCTCCTCAGCCAGAGTCATATGTTCAGTAGCTTTGCCTCGGATCAGGATCCTACAAAGCCGTCTGCGCGCGATTCCGAGCCTTGATGTCCGGCTAAACTGCCATTGGATATCGGCATTCTTTAAAACCATGATTTGAACTTCAGCATCGATATCTAGTAGATTTCTATTCTTATCCGTTATTTTCTCTATACACTCTAGGTCAGCCGAGATCAAGATGACTATGTCATTTGTCCGCGCCATATCCCTCATCTTCGTCCTGGCTCTCAGCAGCATTGCCTACAAGCTATCTGATACCGGCGTAGATGGAGCGTCGCTGTTACGAGAATGTCCAATATTCTTCACTGCAGCCAAGAAATGCGACCCAATTGCGCCGAAAAGTTTCCTGCCTGCCGATGTTATGAGCGTCGCAAAAGACAAAGACAAGGGATCTCACTCACCAAACTTCAATGTTTTGGCCGACATTTTAGACGCCATGCAAGTCATGCAGACGGATTATTTCGCACCATGGCTCGGAACTTGGCCTGAGGCGATCGACTGGACCGCTGCCGTCATGGGAACTCACGTCTCCGGTGCCGTGCGCAGCCTTTCCGAAGCTATCTTCCACTTCAACTCGGAATGGGAAAGTTTTGTAGACTGGAAGTTGCAGACAAATCTGGTCGATAAGTACTTCGCCCAGATCACGGCTTACTATTTTGGACAAGACGCTTTTGCGATCCGGAACGAGGCGTATGACGATATCCTCTGGGTGGTACTCGGCTGGCTCGAGACCATCCAGCTCGTCAACGTTCATAGCGACTTGCATTTCAAGTCCGATTTCGAAGACAAGGTCTCTACGCCTGAGGTGGATAGTTTCCCGAGGCTCAGTTACATCTTTTTAAACCAGACATATCATGGAAATACATGGATTCCTGCTTTTGCTCACCGTGCTCGCGTATTCTGGGAATTGGCATCAAACGGATGGGACACAAAGCTGTGTGGCGGAGGAATGGTATGGAACCCGCGTCTGTTACCATATAAAAATGCAATTACCAACGAGCTATTTATCGCTGCTTCTATATCGATGTATCTAAACTTCCCTGGCGATGACAACCCGTCACCGTTCTACGGTCCTAGAAGCACAGATAATTCCGCCCTCCACACACGCAGCGGTCCAAGAGACGCGAGATACCTGAAAGCTGCTGTGGAAGGTTACAGATGGCTCGCCGGCTCTAATATGACGGACAAGCAGGGCCTATACACGGACGGATTTCACATCAGTGGGTATCAAGACACGGGAAACAACAACACGAAATGTGACCAGCGGAACAATATGGTCCTGTCATACAACCAAGGCGTTCTTCTCACTGGGCTTCGCGGGCTCTGGGAAGCGACAGGCGCCTCATCATACCTCTCAGACGGCCATAAGCTGATCCAAAACGTGATTCGGGCAAGCGGTTACGACCTCGCCTCGGATTCGCCCATTGACGACCTCTTGATGCTCCAACCAGGTCATCTTCCAAAATGGCACGGTCTAGGTCGCGCAGGCGTTATGGAGGACCCCTGCGACACGAGCGGGACCTGCAGCCAGGACGGACAGACCTTCAAGGGCATCTTCTTCCACCACCTAGTCGGCTTCTGCGCGCCTCTAGTTGAGCCATCCCCTTCGCCCGACTCCACCGTCAACACCAAGATTGACGGGCGCGCGTTCGCGGCAGCTCGTGACTCGCACGCGGGAGCCTGTGCCGCGTACGGCGGATGGTTGAGGCACAACGCGCGCGCGGCGCTAGCCACCCGCAAAGACGGCAAGTTCGGGCAGTGGTGGACAGCGGGGCTGCTGGACCGCTGGACCGGGCCCTGGCCCAGCATGGCGGACGACGGGGTGCCGCACGCGACGAACGGCGTCGATTACCGCAACTACGGCGTCCCGAACGACACGACGTGGCGAGCGCAGCCTAGCGACGGAGTGCCGTCTACGGAGCCAGATCAGGCGCAAAAGCCGCTCGCTGGCATAGGCGAGCTTAGGAAGCGACAGGAGATGCAGGCCAATGAAGCGGATGCGGAGGCGAACACGAAAGATCCGAATACGCGCGGGCGCGGTAGGACGGTTGAGACCCAGGGCGGTGGATTAGCGCTTCTGAGGGCTTATTGGCAGATCGTGCATGCGCCTTGATCGGGCAGCGATGCACGGTCGGCGATGCATCCTATTGGGTGTTGGATAGAGTGGTGCCGTCGGCTTATATGATATTCATCATATGATACATTTGAGGTGTGATCTTTAGATCTAGAAAGGGCAAATATAGGGGTTAGGATATTCTTTTGAATTTCTAAACCTTAAGATATGTATATAAAGATGGAAAAGAAGATATGGCGATCTTTTACGTTGATCTATTCATACATACCTATATATATATCAATACATAAAAGCACGGCAAGTATCTCATAATAGGAAGTGTGTATATGATATTTTACCTTCGAAGACCGCGTAGAGTCCAGAATCTGGTATAGAACAGTAGTTCGTATTGTATCTTAATGTCAACATCCATCTCCCTCTCTCAAAGGATAGGAGCAGTCAATACCCATCAAACAGGAATGGATACATAGCTACGTATAGGTAGTGTATTCCAAGAAGCCGATACAGGCGCCAGTGAACAAGCTATTGCGTATGCCTTCCGAATATAATTCCATGACTTGGATTTACTAAACCAATGACTCCCTCCGCACGCATAAAACGTACGCCTTTCATCGATGACCTCCGTTACGCGTTTAGCCCAGCCCGGCCTAGCCTTACAAATGCTACAGTACAATTGGTTACAACCTCCCTCCCTTTCCTATCTTCGTAGTCGTGCTCACGAACACGATGTGTTTGTTACAACGGAGATCCTCGTCCCGTACCATCCCGCTTCATATCCGTTGAAATTCGTCATCCACCTCGTGGATACCATCCATTCATTTCCTAAGCGCGGATGCTAAGTCCCGGGCTCCTAATCAGGCTCCTAGTTATCCCGCCACTCGCTGCCGTTACCAACACCACTCGCGTTCTTACCACCGCGAGCCGCCCCCGGCGCCGGCTCCGGCAGTCCCTCATCGTCGGAATCCTCCTCTTCCGACTCCTCCTCATCATCCAGCACACGAGCAAGCTCATCCGGGTCCCGCATCCGCGCGTCAGGCGCCGCGTCGTTAAACTCGTCGTCGTCATCGTCGCTGCTGCTATCATGATGTCGCACACCCTCCTGCTGAGCCTCGTGCACACCGTCGTCGGCGCTAATCGAGATGCCTCTAGCGCCCCACTTGCTCCTCCTCTGACCACCGGTGGCTCCGGCCGCGGCCCCGACACCACCGTTCCTGCCCCCGAGCGCCGGCGCGCTCTCCTCGTCCTCCGCGTCAGCGGCCTGAAAGCGCTTGTTGCCGAAGATGCGTCTGAGCAGCCAGCCGCGGCGGATGTCGTCGGCATCCACAAGGCCGCCGGCCCGCAGCTTGACGCGCTGCCGCGTGTAGTAGACCCAGAAGAAGTCGACGTAGAGCGCTGTCTGGATGACGCCGAAGATGATCTGGACGGCGCCGGCCCCCGAGTCCGACGGGTCGACGCCCCGCACGATCCAGTTAAGAATGTACAGCGCGCGGTAGGACCCGAGCGCGAGGAGATAGAAGGAGTCGATGACGGTTGGGACGGTGGTCTGTCGGAGCAGGAGCAGCTGCGGGAGCACGCAGACGGATTCGAGGATTAGGGAGAAGTCGTACATCCACTATGGGGTGATGTTAGTTAGGTCCTCGTGTTGGCTTGGTGGGCGCGAGTAGCGGGTTGCTGAGTAGGGGAGGGGAGAGAAGGGTATCTAGACTGACCCTGAAGAAGCCCCAGAGGTCACCTTTGTCGAATATTAACATGGTGAAAGGGGAGATAAACAGAGATCCCATCAAGACGACGGCGCCGAGCTTCCATGATATCTCCCGTTCTCTGGTGCGCGGGAACAGCCATCGCATAATAATTAGGATGTAGAAGGAGGACAGGACATAGAATAACTTGAAGAAGTAGTTCCAGCTCGACTTCTCGTGGAAGAAATCCGTGTATCTCGTGCAGAAGACGATCGCATAGAAGACTTGAGTGATAAAAGAGACGCCTTGAGTCGCACGTTAGTTGACGTAAGCTTTGAGATGAAGTTGAGGCAAGGGTTACGTACCCTCAGCGCTCCGGTTGCGATGGATCGCGAAGATTAGGATGCATTTCGATAGCAGATGAGAGCAATCTGCTAATATTCGGAATATCTGCAAACCATGTCTAGTCAGTTCGTTGTTGTAGGTATAATGGAATAGTTATGATTGCTAACATTCCATGCAGTCATCTTGAAAAATTGCTCCGGTTGGAGCTATCCCAACTCTGAACACAATAGTGTGGAGTTTCGAAGGTTATCCCGGCGGCCCTGATTCAACAGCTCAGAGCCGCAGAAGCAGCTTTCCTCTCGTAGTCGGAATGGTAGGACTCGAGCTACTCGAGGTGACTCTGGCGTACGCTTTCGTCGGAAATCGGAAATAGGAGAATATGGTCTTATAATGTATTCAGTAAAACGGCTGCCTGTAGGCTGAAGTATTGAAGATGTGTCGCGGAAAGGTCATGCACGACGATGATGGCCGCCCATTACGTGTATCCAAGGAGTGGGTCGACAAGGTTGCAACGAAGTAACGGCGCCGCATGTGGACGCTTGGCTGAAGCTCGCACACTGACGTTAGCTGTGGCTGGTACCGTAAGTGTCACAGCCACATACTGGTATCTTACTTAAGCATTCCATAACGCCACAAATCCGCATTCGCTGGTTTAGATCATCTGACTTTATTCACAACTTCCAGCATGCATTTTGATGGTCGATGAAATATCCAGGGCAATATATATCTCCATGCCAGGCTTCATGCACTATTGTTAATCAGAAAGGAATGGTTATCAATTACTAGGATAGACCAAAGTGGCATTCACATTGCATCCCATCTCTGTCAGTCTATGAGATACCCCTGAAGGGCAATTAGAGAGAAAATGCCTGGAATCATTCCATGCCACTACTCCTTATTTCCAAACAGTCCGGTCATATTGTCCACCCCTCCCTAATAACCAATCCTCTAGTCTGAAGTCAACTGGCTGGTCTCATGGCTCTCCGGTGCTAGGGTTGCTGCTTCAATAGCTGACTTTGGTCCCAATGTATGCTTCACGAGAGACGAGTATTCTTGTCCAAATTCATATATCCTGATACCGGGCAACTTTCGAAGGCCCCATCCTCTTCCTCCGGCCAACTTATTTAGAACCAGGTACAGTAGCGATAGTAGGGAGTTCCTAGCGAAACGCATCTCCCAGCACATGTCCATGAAGGACACCGACTCGATCTCCGCCTTCAAGCATCATGGACAAATGCAGGAGCTAAGGCAAGAGCTCTGAAACCCTGTTACGAGCTCGTCCGGATAATGTTGGGATAGTGAGATGATGTTAGGATAATCAGACGAACTTGGGATGGTCAGAAGACGAAATCTTGGGGTTTTAGTCATTCAATTGCAGTCTGAGGTGAGGGTTGTGGTTGTGTTGGCGGCCACACTAGTGGTTAACTAAGAGTCCTTTGTGCGTTCCTCAGTCAAAACTATTCCATGCAGGAGCCGTTGACGGCATCTTCCTAGACATTCCCGTTTTCGAACTTGTTGTAATTGTTATTCTTGTCGTCGGTGGAATATTCGAATTCCTTGCTCTCCACCTGGTAAAACTGGTGCATCTTGGGGAAAACCACGTCAGGTGTATCGGAATGCAAACTAGCTAGCAACATGCGGCCTCAGGTGCGGACGGCATGGTACTTCTTAAAGGGGCGATGTCGCTTGGACATCATTCGCAATCGACGTTGACTTCGATGGTGACCTTGTTAAAGTCGATGGGACGGGGAGGAGGCTCGATTGTCGGAATCGGAGCGTTAGGAGTCTGAACAAGACCATTCCATTGCGATAAGGTAACAAAAGGTGTCTCGTGAGAAGTATAAGGGAGGGTGATTCCCCCATTGTCGTAAATTGAAATGTCTTGAAATGCCACCCCAGTCTTGGCTTTCCAGCTGTCGCCCATCAAGCGCAAAAACTCTTTTTTATGTGGAGGATTGAGAGCTGGATCGGGTATGTTCATTATATCGGATCCGGGATCCGAGAAATCAACTTGTCCAGTGCTTCGGAATAACAACCAGTACCAGACTGCCTAAGCCTCTCTCTGGTTGCACGTATCGAGGAACTGGTATACCTTTCCACGCCTAACGCTTTCATTCTCGACGCAGGTTGGACATGGCTTGTTTATGAAGCCAGTCGACAATCGCGTGGCCAGTGCTTGCTTTCCGTCTGTCAGGCACAGCCACTTCCACAAGGTTGAGTTGAACTCCAATTCGATACCTTCGATGCCGAATGTGGTGTTGTCCACGTCCTTGTACTCGTCGTTCTCTCTAATGAAAAATGTGGGTTTCTTGCAAAGGTTGCAACAAGGGATACGCAGAGTAATGTGACGGTGAGGTGTCTCGCTCAGTCTTGTCACCCAGTTGTTATATTTGTCGCTCGTTTCAGTCCATTCTTCAACCTCCTCTTCCTCATTCAGCCTTTTCCCTCGAAGGTTGGGGCAGATTGGGTTGATTACTTCCTCATCACGGCGGTATTTGAGGACACACTCCTCACAGAGTTGGCTGTAAAGGGGTAGGGGATGAATGGGAGGCCAAACAAAGTCTGGGCAATGAGTAGGCAAGTCTGAATTATTATAGTTCCTGGAAGATTTCGCTTGTTCGCAACATATCTGCTTGATGCTGTCGCATATGCGAATTCCGTGGTCGTTGATGATGCCGCATGTCGGGCAAAGAAGGCTCGCCAGAATGCACATGGCGCGAAAAGATGAGGTATGATCAATCCACCTTATGATTCAGAGGATCACGAGTCAATATTTTAACTCAGGTCTCATCCAGGATGAGTCATCAGTCCTTGGGTCTGATGATGGCAACGTCTGTAACGACACCAGTGGTGTAGCAGGGGTTGTTGTACGTTTAATGAATGAACTCGTGTATGTTAGAAGAATGTGTTGTGTGGTTGTTGTATCGAAAAGCGTTTAGCTTATAGGCAGATGGTGTGTGTGTGGGTGACTGCAAGAGAAGGTGACAATAATGAAGCAAGTTAGAAGTGGAAGAAGTGATTGTTCTAGGGAAGAGTAAGTAAGTGCTAAGATAGCACAAATGCACGTAAGGCGAGTGTGGGTATAGGTGGTTAATATCAACTGGAAGTCGATGATGTAACGGGACGTTATTGGAAAAGAAATCGAGGTCGTTTTTGAGGTGGAATTGACGGTGAATAAGAAGTTAATGGCGAATGATAAGCAAGACTATACCGAGAAATGTGTGGGTGATGATGATGAAGCCAACAGCCAGCTTGGGAAGCAACAGGGGTACGACGAATAATGAATATCATCTAGCAAGTATCATCGAGCTGTTAACACACTGTCAACGTCCGTCAATGTTGTTTCATCCAGTTTCGTTGGATTTTGACAGGTTTGACAATAAGAAAGAGTTGAAATATTGTTCTTGGGAATCTCAGGGGACGAACTGCTATTTATATAGGATCTGGGGATTAAACGCACCTGCCACTGGTTTCGCTCAGAGATCTATGACTACATATGTGCCTCTGTTTATTTGACTCATCAAGGACGTGTTCAAGATGTGTACAAATGTCTTGGTTGACTAGCAACCAAAATAACAAGTCTACGATAGTACCTAAACAGCGCAACACATCTTTTAACCACGCCTCGAAACACAGGAACAGAGTTCAGAGTGAACTTAGACATAGCGAAAATTATATAGGATGGCTATACGAAAACTTTACATGAGCTAAACAAATAAACGTTAATGTCTGTATACACCTGGACGTTAGCAGATAGGGGGCTTATAAGAGTATCTATGACGCCATCCGACAGATCTTATAGAGATATAGTTGCGCAAATTATGGAATATCCGGATATAACGGATCACAGGTGGATTTAGAGTTAAATTATCACATATGTTGTGACATGTAGCTTTATACCGAAAAATGAGGGAAGCAACTTGCATATTGGCTTCTTAGGTAGGTGGGCAAGGGAAGATATGAGTAGTCTAGTCCTAGGTCTCAGTGTCAAAGCACCTTATTTTATGGTATCTTATTTTGGAATACGAACAATGAGAGTATCAGGAGGCACAGAGCCACGTATACTATCTATGTCACTCTAGAGTCTTTATGTTTTTACAGCCAAACATGACACTTCTTCCAAGTGACTGACCTGTATAGGTCGCAATCGACGTAGCTTAATGCTGTTCAGATATCATTAAGCCTTTTTGCTTCAGAGTAGGGCGCTTGCGACTTGACCATGTGGATTTCTACTCACAGGTGGCAGTCTATATTCAGATCATCCTATTTACAGATTATGTAGTATTGATCTCTTTAACCTGCCTACCTAAGTCTATAACACTTTAAATACACTTCAATTTACGTAATAGCCCATTCGCACCTCCAAAAGCTGGGTTCTATGGGAATACCATCCCATGTACTGGATCAGTGTTAGGAGGGGTTTGTAGACATAAGCTAGTCAAGGAGATAAAATACTATTGGATATAGTTACTGCTTGAAAGGCAGTAATCAAGAGTGCTCAGTTGGTGTATTGAATCATCGCCCTTGAATAATAGAGCGTGGTGTGTGGGTGACTCGGTGACAGATCTAGAAACATTGCTGTATTTGAGCAGACCCGCTTCCTATCTCGATATCAATTGCCTGATTAATTCGACCACACTTTTAAAGGGTATAAAGGCCGGGTATTGTATTAATATTAGTAGAAAAATGAAAACGCGGTAAACTTATTCTTGGAGGTTTGGCCTTTGTATGGGCGAAGCAGAACACATCGATTCGGCATCTTCATGGCTTCACATGTAGGCAGGTAGGGTTACGTCCCGTGTAAATTTAAGCTTAATGATTGAGAACAACCAGGGACAGTAGGTCCTCGCATTAGCGCGGTTGAGTCGCCGTAACCAAAGATCTATGATAGAAATGCTCTTGAAGGAGCGTGGTGCACGTAAGTATAGAATCCTTCGGCGCCAAGGACCCGCATAATGCAGCGGGAGGATCGCCAGGTTCAACATGCTTGAAGATCCGGGTTCGCCGTTAGGCTTAGCCCATGTTCCTTAGAGTCGAAATCATTAACTCGGGTGTTGGCAGACAAAAGGTCTCAACTAGCGAGTAGTGCTCTGAATGTAATGCTTATACCGACTACCCCCGTTGACAATATACCTACCTACTTGAAGTGATAAGACCAGCTTTGAACCAATCGGCGACTTCTCTAGTTACCTATATTACCTCCGTATGGTAATGGAGCGAGACCTTTCATACTGGCAATTATTCCGATTATGTATTGTAGTAATCGGCGTCGTGGATAAGAATGTCTGCCTCCGTCTCTAGGAAAGTGGCGAGGGGATTGCTTCTCATTTACAATCAGGATCATACTTATCAATAAGTAAATGGCACTCTCTTGGACATATGCGGAGGTCTAAAATTATTCCCCAGACCGTTCAACTTTGGATCTCAACATCCTACGAAATGACGTATTCCCTTGCCTGGTAGGTCTTTTATTACTAGCGGGCGGGGCCCACGCTCTGGAGTTCCTTTGGAATTTCTCCTCGTCAACGACAACTGTCTCTCGAGATGGATCCTCATAATGATGTACCAAATCTGGGACCTAACCTGATGATTGGACTGTGGCTTTGTTGTTCGTTGGCCTGTGCCTTCTTGTCCCTGCGTCTCTACTGCAAATTTAAGCGGCACGTCTCGCTTCAATATGATGATTACCTGCTCATCATCTCTTGGGTAAAGATCCTTTGACGATGTAATCTGAGATCTACTACTAATAGTACTTCGTGTAGATCGCCCAGTTAGTCTGTAGCGTTCTGGTTAGCATCAACGTAGCGGTGGGATTTGGAAAGCACACGAAAGATGCAGTTGCGGAATATGGTCCTGGAAACCAGGTTGTCGTGACTCTAAGAGAAACGATAGTTGGGTTCTTGCTGACGATGGCCATCTCCTGGAGTAAAACATCTTTCGCGGTTACGTTACTGCGTATAATGCGAGGAAAGATGAAGTTGTTCCTCTGGGTGATCATTATTTCTATGAATATTTTGATGACGGTTGGGGCGCTGTCTCTCTTTCTTCAATGTTCTCCGGTAGCGAAATCGTGGGATGAAGCCATTCCCGGCGTTTGCTGGCATGATTTCAACATGGTCGCTGGCATGTTCTCTTCGGCATATTCAGCCTTGATGGACTTCGTCCTTGCGTTACTTCCAGTAAGGGAACCCCTTGAAACCTCTCGAAGTAATTTTGTTTCCTTCTCGGGTCAGCCGCGGGGTTGTCATTGAGATTCATGTTGATACCATCATTCTCTTTAGAAGCTCTCCGAAGATTCGCTCATGCTGACTTGAATCTTGTAGTGGCCACTGATTTGGCATCTCAAAATGAAAACTAAAGAGAGAATTGGAGTAGCTGTCGCTATGAGTATGGGGATGTGGTGAGTAAATATCGACCCTTGGATAGTTAGGCTTCAGCTGCTGACTTCCTCAAGTGCTGGTGCCACTGCAATTGTGAAGTGCTATTACCTACAGAGACCCCATGGCGAGGACTTCTTCTGTAAGTTGTCACTGTAACAATAGCAGTCTAAATATGCGCAATACTCATATGAATAGACGAGGGAGGCAACTTGGTCATGTGGGGTAGCGCTGAGGTGGCTACAACGATCATGGCTGCTTCTATCCCTGTGCTTCGAGTGCTCGTACGCGATATGAGGGAATCGGTTGCTTGGGCGCGCAACGCAGGATCAGTTAGAGGCGCATTAAGGTCATTGGGGCGCAGGTCACGAATGATAAGTGGCCAGACTCCTTTTGCTGGCCAGCAGCCGCAAATACTGCGCTCCGAGAATGACCAGGAAAACGACAAGACGGTTTTGAGCTGGGCTGGTTCCGGAGGGATCACCAGAACGCAGGAAGTGCACATCAGCTTTAACACCCGGGATATTGTGCACTTCGATGATGGACTTGATCCCGATGGCTTGGGGCATAATATGGATATATTAGAATTCGGAAGAGCTGTATAGCTTGTGTAGGATGACAATCTATCGACTGAAATACGATGTTGATAATCAATGCTGTGAATTGGTGGACTAGCCAATCTCATCCGTTGCTAGATCCAGTTTCTATAGGATCATCAAGCTTAATCTTAGGGGCCTCATAGCTACGGAGCTAGTCCAATAGCTTCATAGCCTAAAAAATTATAAATTTCTAAGATCCCTAATTCGAAATAGATGAATGAAGTTAAGACAGTGAGTTTAATTGGCTGCTTGGATTCTGGCACGGAATGAAAGTGCCGGTGCTACCGGCTGTTTGCCAGGTGCCACCCCAGAAGCCACATCCACCTTATCGGTTATCGAAAGTTAATTGTGGCGCGTATCGAGACGCGTCCAACAACTACGTCAACATCAACCACATCTTCAGATAATAACATATAGTATTGGATTCGATGTAGGCCAGGACGTAGCTTTTTGAAGCTATATACATCGATTCAACCCAATATCAAACATGGCTACTAGTAAGCAGAAATATCAATTATCAAGAAGCATTCACTAATACGAAAGACTAGGCCGTGAGGAGCGCATGCAACAGCGCATGCGTGGGGCTGGGTATGTGTCTCTTCGATATAGCTCTTGATATCTTCTCTAACAGCCTAACATATAGACGTCACGAAGTTGCTGACGATTCATTCGGCTTCGTCCTCCCCGGCCTTGAGGAGCCTCCTGCTACTGCTCCCTCCTCGCCTCCACCACCACCACAATCTGCACCACAGTCAGCTCCACGATCTGAGCCCAACACCTCCGCGAAGCGACGACGATTAAACCCTGAGGCTGGTTCGCCGAGCTCACAGCCATCATCTAGCGCAACTAGATCGTCAAGAAGAATATCCGCTCGGCATAGCGAAGCTAGACCCGACCCCTATAACGCTATCCGAGAACCTAGCTCAGAAGGTGTGTCGGAGCCTCCCGCGAAACCCCCCATAGAGCCTCCTACAGATCCGGATCCATCACCACCAGAAGCGACAAACGAAGAGGAAGCATTAGAAGAAACCTTGCCAGCAATAGTACAACATGCAAGGTCTCATGTGTCTCCAGTTTCCCCGGTATTTACGGGCGTTATAGACGAGGAAGTCACCGAAAGTCCAGCAGAGGCACCCGGAAGTGGTCAAAGGCGTTCTATTAGAGTCCCCGAAAGCGTTTCTCGAAGCGCAAGATTATTAAGAACTATAACGGATGACGATACCGGTGTTGCGGATGAGTTTACTGTGTCATCACCCCTGGCGCGCAAGAGTAGGATTAGCGGTGTTACCCTAGGCGCAGCTTCGGCACGGTCGACGCGGACAGGCGCGAGGAAGTCGGTGGCATTTGCGAACAATGATGGTGAAGAGATAACACCGGTTGCTCCTACCCGGCCGCTGCGGAGGAGTGATGCTACGGCGACCACTGGCTCTACACGCTCTACACGCTCTACACGCTCTACACGCTCTACACGCTCTACACGAAGCCACACTAAAATAGTCAACACCCCTAGTACGGTAGATGCACTCTCATCTCCTCCCGAGGCAGCGGGTACTGCTAGTCCCAGAAAACCTAAGCTAAGGAAGCCTAAATCGCCCCCTAAGCTACCCGAGCCAGTGCAAGAGGTTGAAGAAGAGGCCCAGGAAGAAGAGGCAGAAGAAGCAGAGCCCGATAATGATGAGCCTGCCGAGGAAATCGACGCCCAAACAGCAGCCCGAAAGATTGGCCGGAAGCGTCCGCGGGCCAGCCTACCTCGAGAAGGATCTCCGGAGTTGCACACTAGAGCTGCTGAAGAGGCTCGTCCGAGAAAGAAAAGTAGACAACAAAGGGTGCAGGATAGCCCGGCAGTACAATCACAACCCAAGCCCCCCAAGACCAAGAAGAACAAGGCGGCTACGAGAAGGCGAAGTGATGGCGAAGCGATTCCGATTATTGTACAAAGATACACGAAGCGAACACACCAAAATGAAAATGACACCGACGCAGATATCCTTAACGCCGAGATCCCATTTGCAAATCGCGGTGGTGTCAATGTGATCGATGTACTTTCGCAAATATGCGACGAAGTCATTGAATCGAGTTTAGAGACGTTACTTGAAGCGGCTGTCAACGCGAAGGATGCGCCAACGAAAAGGGAATTCAAGACGAAGTTACGCGCTTTGGAGGCATTTCAAGAGGAACTACGGACAAGGCTTCTAGAGCACGTAAGTTCATTTAGCGACTTCGAATTACAAGCATCGGCTAATATCAATATCTAGACTATTGCTCTCGACACCATGCACGCGCTTAAGAAGCGAGTGCGGTCAGTCCAGAAAGAGAAACTTACACTTCGAACGGAAATAATGCGGATTCGCGCGGAGCGAGAACAGGTAGCCCTAAAGATGGACGCGGTGAGGATCCGTCACGAAACAGCAAACAGGGAGTCACTAGTATGTCCTTTTCATTATGAGCCTGAAATTTTTGGAATTTTGCTAACACCTACACCAGCACCAATTAGGACTTTCCTCTGCAATGGACGATATTGAGCTAGCAATCGAGAATGGAAGATCGGCTCCGGATCTCAACCCAAAAGAACAGAAAACAGCCGAGTTAGCGAACCTAGAGTTGTTAATTTCGAGGGTTGTTGGTCAGGCGAGTGTTGCTAGCGATGGCGGGGGAAACCTCAAGCAGATCAAAGACTTCAATGCTTTCCTCGAACGTACCGCGGCTGTTCTTGAACGAAGATGATGGATAAATGAAGCAGAAGAAACCTGTGGGCCCTAATAAGATGTCTTATATTGCAGCAGAAAGCTGTTCTCCTAGGTATATTGGATAACGAGACTCAGGGCCAACTCTTGGGGTTGGAGCTCCTCATTAAGACATAAGTGGCACAATATTAACACTTGAACTAGAAGCATCTTTCTATGACCGCTCTTCAATTATGGCTAAAACGATTGGTAAACATCAAAACCTTGGCTAGTATATCTAGGGAACCCTTCAGCATCATCTAGGTAGGAATACGGCAACGTCCTGCACGTCATCTAGAACCAGACAGCCCGCATCTATCTAACAAGTCTATTAGTTGGCATGAACGTTCCAAGCATACGCATGTCTCTAAGAGACCTAGACAACACGTGCTATTTGTGGGAGATTATCCTTATCTCCGATTCTCGCTTTCAGCCCTGGGCATTGGCAACAAGCCAGATTCTTGTTGGTCTTGGTAGTGGTGATGATAGGCTTGGCTCCCCTAAAATGAGAACAATGGCTGTAAACGCCGAGCCATCATGGCTTTCACGTCATAGAACCAATGAAGAAACAGCGCCACATATTACCAAGACATGTCTTCCCTATGCTTGTCCCTATGCTTATGGGGAAACACATTTAGAGATATTTCCTCCTTTCTTGGCATGTATTCTGTAGTTCCTATCGGAGATATGTCTCGCAAGATGCCATTGGAATTCACCGTTGAAAGGATGAAAATTCTACAGACGTCGAAAATGCGGTCGAACTTCTCCATATAAAGTCATTAAATTTTGGGTGGTGCCATGCGGCGCAACGGCAATAGGTTCCAGTTGCTACGCCTTACAAGTTCTTGGCAACCCGACATAGCCAGCAGCAGCAATAGCCAATATCCGTTGTATGGGGTAGCCGTGACCGCATATCAAATGATATTTACGGCTCATACAGAAGGCAGCAATTATCCTTCACATCAAAATTTCGATTCACCTTCTCTTTTTATTTCATCGTCTCTCCTTAATCTCTTAGGTGTATTCTCTTTTGTTCTTTAAGATCTATTTTCTACTCGTAACCGACCGACCTATCCCTATCGCCACGAATCGCAGAGCATATTTTTCAACCGACATCATGGCGAAACACAACTATCCTTACAAGAAGAGCGTCAACGTCACCGTTTGGATTATCCAATTCCTCGTCTGTTTAATCCTCCTAGCTGCGTCGGGATGGATAATATGGCTTGTAGCATCGAACCAGCACCCTCAGAAGTTTAGGGAATGGCGAGGAATTCTCGTGTAAGCATTTTTATTCCTATAAGAAAAATGGGGAAAGGGGTTGGAGAACAATAGAACGAAGAGCTCTAGCTAACACCGGAACTTAACTATAGCGGCGCTGCTGGCTTGCAGATCGGCCTCGCCACCGTGAATATCGTGATGAACATAGTCGAAATCATCCTGATTGCGAAGAAACGAATGCCGCCCGCCCTATTCCTGACGCACACATGTTTCAAGTCCCTGGTCTGGGGTATCCTCTTCATCATGAATACCATCACGCTGACGCTCATGGCCGTAATTTTAACTTTGTTCCTCTTGTACGCACCGCCTACCCAAATTCACCTAAACCCATCGGCATAGTTAGATGAACGACCGTGTAACTGACACCTACATATAGCTTGACGTCCATGGTCCAACTCGTCCACGCAGCCATCATCGTCCACCGCAAGCGACATGGTATTTACAGAGGCGGTCGATACTCTCGCGCCTCAGAACTTGTCGACCCTATGTCGGGCATGGCCGTCGGTGTGGAAACACAGACAGGATCCTACCACGAGACCGTCAATACCGAGTACAAGACGCCGTTAGTGGAACCGCCAGCGGAGTACGGAAACTCGGCTACGGCTTACTCCCCACGCCAGACGAGTCCGTTGTACGAACACGACAACCGGAGCCGGGGCTGAGACGTCCCCTCGGAGGCTTATGAGATACTCATATTAGTCTAATCGACGGGTTGCAAGGGCTGCATTGCGTCGAAAGGGAGAGAGGACTGGATAAGGATAAGGTCGGGCTTTTGACCTTTACCGCTGTACAGCTGCGTTTCGCGCATAGGTATTATTTCTTGCTTGGGGGTTGGGCATGGGCGCAAAAGGCGGTTAAGAGGATTATCGATTGACATTAATACTGTACATCGCGTACATTGCGAAAGGGGGCTCACCTAAGCCCTTATACCTGACCGCAGCTCTTCATGTCATCCGAGTACGAGCTGTACTATCTCATACGTCAATGATAGTCACTTAACCATGTTGAACGTTGGTAAGATCATCGCTTATGGGAGCAGTGTGATTTATTATGTCCCCAGTACAAAATGTATGTATGTCGTCGGAGGTCTTAAAAGAACCCGTCCAGCCGTCTGAACTGTGAGGCGTAGCTGTTGCTTGTACTCATGTACCCCAAGGTGTCACTTAGCCCGAGTTTAGCCGGCACGGAATTCGGCAAGGAGGGAAGAACTCCACGTGGTCTAAGCGGACCAAATGTCCGGGGGCATCTAAGCCATCAAAGCTTCCCATGGTTCTGCCAAAGCTTGTCTTCTGGGAAGCTACCAAACCCTTCCTAAAAGAGGAAGGGAATTGCGCTTTTTATATTAAAGGGACCTCTGGCAGCTAAAAATCTAAGCCCTACATAGCTAAATCATCCACCTTCACCCCTCCCCAGCCTCTTTTACTTCTCTAACATCTGTTTACCTATGTCATTGATATAGATCGACATATAGAAGCACCTAGACAGCTAGAATTGCCGGGACTTACCTAAGCTATCGAAACAGTGCATAAATTTGGAAGTATCCAATTATCAACGTACGACGTCGGGCTTGTCTTTGTTGGTTAGGACCTTCATATTACGGATTGGTGGGAATGACACGGGGGATAGTTAGCATGTTTCATACAGGCGGACAACAACAAGATTTGCGATGAAGGAGGGCATAGCCACTCTCCGTCGCTATTTATCGATATATGACCTTCCAATTGAATTGCTATGTTATATACTATGGAAAATATTGAATACCATGAATTATGCATCGTTGCATCCGCGGTAAAAGCTCCAGATATCAATTGAAGGCCCGTAAATATATGTACATAGGTCGGCAGGTCGGTAGGGCTATGCTATGTACCTACATATGCCGCGTACCGCTTCGAGGCGTTGCTCGTATATGATATATGGGCGCTTAGATATAAGCGGACTGACCGACAGATAGATCATGAATTTTCAGCTCCATTGGATCTAAAAGCGCCGGCTCTAGAGCGCAAGAGAACAAAAGTATTTCCCGTATCCCGTAGTAGGTCCTGATCGTGGGGGGGATGATTGGCTATCTGCGAGTTGCAACCCCATTCCAACCTCCACTTTCATGTAGGTACCTAGGTATATTTAGGTATCATGCATTGAAAACATACATGTAAGTACCTGCCTATCCAAAGTGAGCGCCACAATTTACGTCGCAAGCAGCTTACGACTTGAGATGATGACCGCCAACAGACAGCTTTTTCTTACCTAGGTACCTTGTTAATGTTTACGTTGTGGTCTTCGTTGTAAGTCCTGAATCAATATTGATAGACAGATGGCCTTGCACCACGTACGACCATCGCATACGACGTAGTTGCCAGGTAGGATGTGAGTCGGCAGGTCGGGTAGTACCGATTGACAACATTCACGGGGGATCTTCAAATCCCAATGGGTCCTTCCAAACAACTTCGATAACAAGCCTTTTACAAGCTTTTGTGGCTTGCAGTAGATTGGGGCCGGTGCTGTTTCCAATCAATCAAAGACCGGGGGTCCCAGACAAGTCCCTTACAAGCTCTTACAACTTTCCCCTACCAGGAAGTCTCTAGTCCCCTTACCAAAACCTGTTAAGGCTCTGGGGTCAGGTATTCCCCTGTTTATGATTACCCAGGAGGTAGGTACGTTGTCAGGTTGGCCGTACCCCCAAGCCCCCCAAAGGACACAAGGGCAGCCGGCAATCGTGATGGACATTGGACGATTGGACGGAGGATGGTAGGATGGGATATGCATTGGGCTGCCTCCCATTAATCCTGCCGTTGTATCCGCCGAATAGATAAAGAGTTCCTTCCCCCCCTCTCCAACTTCGATACGAATAGAAGAAGTCCTCACCGCTAATTGTCTTCTACTCGTATATCTCTCGCCATAGTCGCCCATTTCAGACTCTTGTCAAAGTCATTCTCTTCGTTAAACCGAACGAAAACAATCTCTCCAAACTCATCAAAATGCCTGCCCCCCAAGAGCCCCAGCAGCAAGCTCCCATGGAGATGACCTCCAACACCGGCATCGTTACTCAGCAGCCCGTAAGTTGTTTCGTGTCTTATTTCGTGATCCGGAGGTAGCAAATCAATATGAGCAGCTCAATTGACACTGTCGTTACACAGTCCGCTGAGCCCCAACCCGACATGGGCAACCTCCGTGGTGGTGAGGAAGCCGGTTGCGAGGTCTGCTGCGGTCTCTGCGCTTGCGACGAGGGATGCTGCTAAATGCAGTCGTCCATTAACGACCCCATTGCTTTCACTTTAAACGAAATTGCCCGCAATGTCGTGGGACGAGTACGGTACCACACCATACCGGCCCCTATCACCAAACTCATCGCACAAACGACTTATACCCCGCATTTCCAATTGCCACACGGTCGTTGCACGGAGACGCTTGGCGATAAAACACGGCATTGGGAACCAATTTATGTGACCATGGATAGTGAACGGTGGACGAAATGAGTTTATGTCTTGAAGTAGTGAGAATTGCTTTCGGTCAATAGAAATCTTTGAACAAAATACCATATGATTTTTCAGCCAATGGTCGCCGGTTTCATAACCATTTCGATATTACCAGTGCCAAGAGGATGTTGAGTGATCAAGTATAACCCGGTTTCTTTGTCTCTATCATCGCCAGTTGCCAGGGCATCTTGCAAGGCCTCCCCCTTGGATATGGGAAACATTACTAGTAACAATCACAGCAAGAAATTGAAGTGAAGTCGATGAATTCTAAATTAGGGCCCGACTTGTCGAAATAAGCATTTTGACCAAGACTTGGCGATCTCTTGGCGGCGCATCCTAAGGTGCTGTCAAACAGGACCCTTATTTCGCCATCATCCTTTCAGCTATGTACATGTAATGGTGTCGTACGCACCACAGATAAGTAAGCTATATCGCTGATCCTCTTGGGAGGATGGGATCTGGGAAGTCGGGGGTGAGGGAATCCGACACGACTCATTCGTTCAATGTTACCGTACACCATCTCCTCCAAATGGTTCATTTGAACCAATTACCACGAGAATACCACGTTTTTGCCATTCATTTTCTACTCTTGAGTTTTTAGGCTTCGATCGGGAAATGCAGTATTTATATTATATTGTGCTACCTTTGCGTTTGATGCGCTTTAATTTGCATCGTCATGAAAGAAGGATTTGGCTCTGGCGGTGTGAACTGTATGATGAGCCCGAGCCAATCAAATGAGGGGCTCGGCTGTAGTTGCTATATAGACGCTAATTATAAACTTTCGCAACATCCAATCAACGGTTTCCTGGTGTAATGGCTAGCACTGCGGATTCTGATTCCTCTGGCATGTAGAGCTCACTGCGTCTGAGCATCGATGAGCCAAGATAGGAGGAGTCTTCCGCCAATCTGGGTTCGATTCCCAGGGAGACCTTACTCATTTTTTTGTTTATTTTCTCTCCATTCTATCAATATTTGACATTTTTTTACAACAACACCTTCTTCCAACTTGGTTGATTAACTGTTGACTGTTTAGGTAGGCTTAAAAAAAAAATTTCCTGACGTTGAAAAACATACGTTTGAATGAATATTCGCTATACATGTGAGAGTATTCGCGGTGATTTTTAACCTGCAAAGGCGCTGTGCCTCTACTCCGTTAACATGACTTGTTCTATGTATTTGAATTGCTTTTTTTTCATCCCATAGGATCATGCGTGGTATACATACACACGCATATGGCTGTTCAGTATAAACAAGTATGATACAATCGCATCCAGTAGATCAACAACTGAGCGCAGGAGCCAGGTCTTACCATGCATTATGCCCCATATCATCCATCATGAGCTTCGTGTCTAGATAGGTAGACATCGGGTAAGGTATAGTAGTATACTCGATATAGCGAAATGAAGCGTAGGTCACCTCTTATTTTCACCTTCACCACCACCACTACTACGAAAAGCCCCACTCAACTTATCCCACATCGTCTCCTCGCCCCTCCGCTTCCGCTCCTCCCTATCCATATCCTGCTTCCTCCAGATCCCTTCGACCTGCGAGGCGACCTCGTCCTTCGCCCGCCACTCCGCCCGGATAGCCTCTTCCTCCGCGGCACGGTCTTGTTGGGGCACCTTTTTCAGCCGCTCCATAATAGCCGCCTCCTGCTCCGCCGTCAATTCTTCTTGCCGCTGTTGTTGTAGTTGCGCCAGTTGGTGTGTGCGCGGTATCAGCGGCGGGAATTGGGGTATGGGCCGCCCTTCTTGCTTCGCGGCCGCGATCTCGGCTTCTTGCGAGAGCAGGCGTTGGTACAGCGCGTCGGCGTGCAGTTGGATGTCTTCTTCGGTTTCGGGGGAGTGGTTGTAGGTCGATAGGTAGCCGAGGGCTTTTAGCAGTCGCTGTTGATAGAAATGTATAAGTCAGCCCAGCCCTACTCTGCTAAGTGCTTATACGCAGAGTAAAAGAATAAGACAACGAGGGAGCAGGATAGAAGCAACGCACAGTCTGCATGAAGTAGCACCGCTCAAACTTCTTGATCTGGTCGCGACACATGGTCATGCGCTCGGAGATGGTCGGGTTGTTCATGCACTTGCGCCAGTCGACCTGCTCCAGGGCGCAGTTCTCCAGCGCCGCCTTCCCGATCTGGCCCTTGCGCTCCTTGTAGCCCTCCAGCACGTCCATCAGCTTCTCGTGGTCGCTCTTGGTCTCGGCCTCGATGTCGGCGAGCGGCCGGTACGTCTTCCAGATGTGCGCGTACCGGCCGTCTTGGAACTGGCTCTGCGGCGGGACTACCGGCTTATTACTCTTCTCCCCCGCCTCGTTCTTGTTCTCGTTTTCATTTTTTTGCTGTTTTGGCCTGGCGGCCTGGTCGGCTTCTCGTTGCTGCTGCGCGGCGCTGTATTTCACGGGCGATTCCTTCTCGAGGAATTCCCGGAGCTTGGGGTCGAGAGAGCGCAATGGATCGTCGGTCGTGTTCGACGACCAGAGATTATTCCACCAGCCCATGACTGGTCGACCTGTTCGGAAGAATATCTAGGTATGATTGTCAATTGGCTCCATAGAGCGTCTTCTGGAGGGGACTTGAATGTGCGTATCTATTCCGTCATGCCAAAAAGTTCGTTATCTCTATCCTTATCGGAAATAAGATGCATCTATAGAAGTATATTCAATTATCATGGATGAGAATGCCCCGCTAATCCAACCGCCCCCCCTTATGTCAACGGTACACCCTTCTAGAGTAACACCACGATATCTGTTCATAAACTCATGTTTTGAGGGTGTTCGAAGTACCTACGCACTGTTTTCTTGGCTCTTTTTGGAGCCGTAGGCATTGAAGAAATTGTAAGCAATACTCACGCCACCGCACTTGGCGCGTTTCCCCAATGATATAAATGTATATGCTTTTCAAGGACCCCCTTGATAGTGATCGTTCTGTCTATATCCAAATAAAAACGGCATTAGATATTTTGAAGACCTATTCGATCATAATAGAGACCTTTCCTTTTCCTGGCAAAGATATTTCATGGCCCGCTGGTACCCAAGTCCTCCCCCAGCAGCAGAGTTCACCAAGGCAATGTTACGATGGACTATCTACAGATACCCAAGGTTTAACGCAGCTGTCAGGCCGATATGGGTGTGGCACTACGTTAGGAAATTTTGATGGTGGTTTGGCTTTTGATCTTGGCCAGATGAACGCGGTCAAAGTCGACAAAGCCGTTGGTATCCTATGTAATTGACGGGCTAGGCACTGCCCTTGGAGACGTCACCGGTCCCATAGAAGAGGCCGGGTATGAACTTCGTAAGTTCTTGAAATTCTTTTTTCATTGAATGGCACATTGTGAACTTACTGTGCTGCATTTACTGTATACTGGCATCGCCTGATGCTGATCGTTTGAAGACATCCCTCCCCTCCCTCCACCCGAGCTAGCGATGATATCCCAATATCAGTGGGATATCGGCTTGAGCACCGCAAGTGCTACACTTGATCACGTTCGTCAATTCCCAAGCTGATACCTTACGGAGACACAGACCCTAGCCACGTTCATCTACATCGGTCCTGAAGTAGAAGCAGGCCGAAATATATCACCCTTCTTTGACCTTGGCCCATCAGTCTTACGTGCAAGAAATGTCCCATATATTGAGGTACAACATGCGATATTTCCTCAGCCAACATCCGCAGGTTTGCGAGTGAGACGTGGAAGTCGATGTTTCATAGATTCGATGCTCCATAAAGGCAAATCTAGATGTAAGGACTAGTGGTGCTGTACCCTAAATGTTCTCTAATGAAACCACGATAGCTGTGTTAGATGACGCTACTTCCTACTAATGGCGGGATTCCGAGAGTGACATATACGTCAAAACAATCCATTCTTTGATTTTTCTCTTCCCCCCTTTAAGAGCTAATGCTGGTCATAGCATGTTCCTCGTGGCTTGGACAGAGCCAGGAAATCCTGTAGAGCCAGCAAATGCTTTAGCCCGTGAGCTACGTTAAAGATATTTTCACCAATTCGGGGTATCCTGATATATCGGTATATGTAAACTATGCTCGCAGTTACGGGATACTTGAGCAGAGATATGGAAAAGATAAGCATCCTCAGCTTGCGAGGTTGAAGAATGAATGCGCTCTAGACAATGTGTTTAAATACCACCATGCCTTGCCTAAAAGATATCCGTGAATGGAACGTGACGATGAAGATGACGACGTTGATCTGTCTTACGGGTCGAGCATTTAACAGGCTAAACTCTAATCCCAATAGGTCGGACGTTCAATAGACAGGCTTGAAACACCCAGCTCTCCGTCAGAACAAGCGTCTGGCATAGAGACAAGAAAATAGCAACAGTGAAGCTTTTATATTGTGTTTTCGAGTATCATGCGTTGATGTCAAACTAATTGCTCGTCTACTCATAGTAATTCTAAGATGTGGCCAACATAATTCTAACCGTGGGCTTTAGAACTACGTCCATCTTTCCTAGTTGACTCTCTACGGGGGCGAAGAGTTGGAATCTATCAGGGACGTGCAGGTTTCCGTCTTCATCTAGTGCCCGGGCTCTTTTTACCTGCGATATATACCAACCTTTGATTTCCTATTCTAATCTCACCAAGCTTACTTAACTAGCCTTCCCTATAGTACCTATATAAGCGACGTTTAAGGCCACTCTATGAAGGAATGGTATAAGACTACCTATGAAGATACCTAGTTGGTTACCTGTGACACTAATCAAAACATACCTACTTACATCTGATGCTATTCAATACTAGTATCCAATCATACATAAATGATGATTTGCATAAAGTAACCGTGATAATACTCCTGAAGCGCCAAGAAAGAAACCCGGAGTTATTTTAGTGAGCCCGAGTTTACGTTGAATATGAGAGTACAGATGGATCTTGTAGATAAGGGGTAGTTATAACAAAGACTACGAGGGTGCCTTAGGCGAGGGACCTAGAGGTTGGGAATTTGAATAAACAAAAATATAGTATGGGTATATCCTTGTCTCTTACTTGTAGTTGATGTTGAGGATATGCCAAACGTCCTCTGAAGTTGTGTATTGAAGCAGATCAGAACTTAGGTGTTTGGGGCGTTATGTTGATCCAGATGAAGGCGTCAGTCTGCCACCCCCCTGTTAAATCCGCGAAGCTTGCTCAATCAAACAGCCCTGTTTGGACGGTGCCTGTAAGTTTTGAAGGAGGTAGACAATAGAAAGATCACATCGGAGGCCTGGATGTCAAGCAATTTTGGAGTGCCTTGCCTAATATGCGCGTTCAAACAACCTAGAAACCTAGCATTTCAATGAGCAGGAACCTGAGGTTATCAACTGTTTCATACCCAGCTAGACAGTTGCTCGCCACAAACAAGCCGTTCTGAATCACGCTCACAACTTTGGGAAATAATATAAAATGTGGTATATCCGTTTTTATTTCTCAGAGCTGCCGATGGTGCATCTTTGTGCCCTGGCAGAATGCCTATGAAACACCCGTTCCGAATCTGAGATCATGAAGAACCATGAAGTAACAACGCCATCGATGCCCAGGAAAGATCCCCAACCTAGAACTTGCTGAACTTCTTCACCGCCTTGCCGGTTCGGGGAAGCACACGAAGGACGTTGAACCGAACCTATCGCACGATTCAAATTAGTAATTTATTCCAACCGATTCCATAGTTCTGTTTGCGGCAGCGTATCCCGCGCAAAACAAAACTCATGCGAAGGATAATAATGAACGTACTGTCTTGCTGAGAGGTCGGCATTGGCCAACCGTGACCTGGTCACCCTCCTCAACACGGAAAGCCGGCGAGACATGCGCGGCCAAGTTCTTGTGTCGCTTCTCGTATCGTGCGTACTTGGGGACGAATTTTAGGTACTCGCGTCGGATGATGATAGTTCGGTGCATCTTGGTGGAAACGACGGTTCCGGTCAAGATACGGCCACGGATAGAGACGAGACCGGTGAAAGGGCACTTCTTGTCTGTTATTGTCAAAATTAGCCTCGCATTCGTATCGGGTTGAAAACTCGTAGTTTTAGGTCGCGAGCCTCGTGTAGTCGTAACTAATTTTAGGGGCGACTCGATAATCCAACTAGCAAGTCATAGAACACCTTAATCCTTCCTCTCACGTATTTTCGCGTCTTCACATACCGATGTAGCTTCCCTCAATCGCGGTCTTGGGGGTTCGGAAACCTAGACCGACGTCCTTGTACCATCGGCGGCCACCCTACAGGACGAAATAGTTAGAAAAGGATTCGACCTCTCTGATGAAATGTCAGATTAATAGCGGCGTCGCCTTACCTTGCCAGGTCTCGTGGACTTGGCCTTGACCTTGGAGTTTTGGAAGATATGGGGCTGCTTCTGGAAAGCACGCTCCGACTGAACAGTCAATTCCGTGGCCATGTTTGCGAATTTTTGTCGAGGTCGCAAATGTGGTTGAGGTCGGGAATCGTGGATGTTGTTGTAGTTGCGATTTTGCGAAAAGTTGCCGAAAATTGAAAATGGTAAAAATGTCAAATCTTTAGTTGTGTGGGCTCGCTTGTGGGAAGGCACAGGCTCCACACCGTAATTCAGCCCGGCTGTGGCTATATTGTGGCTTGATAACTGGCAAAATGGAGGGGTTAGCAGCTACCTGTGGCTTGTTAACCATTCTGCCATTTTAGCAGAAATCGAAAGGATGCAACCAGGAGCTTGGACCATGTTGGAACGGTACCTCTGTACATTGTGCACAACGGTAATGCCCCACCTTCAATTGTTTACAAACATGGGTCCCTAATCCAGTCAATTGACGCGATCGCCAACCGACCCAGCTTTTAACATATGGAATTCCATTCCCATTCCGATGTCACCCGTCACTTCCTACCTTTACACCGATTCTGAAGCAGGTGTTGTTTACAATTTCTTTGAAGAAAGCACTTTGCATGCAGACTTTGTGATTATTTTGTCCGGAACAATAACCAAACTCCTATGCGACGACTTTATTTACCTACGTCGCACTCCAACTTAGAAGTTGCGCCTCAGACGATGAGAACCTAATTGCTTCTACGACGCTTTAGAGAAATTCACCTTGTTTTTTTCGTCAACATGTCTAGTCGTACTGGTGCGACTATCCCGTCCACGCGTCGGCCTAGGAAGTCGACCGGACATTCACCTGTGCGCAAAAGGATGGAGAAAGAAAATATTACTGTCGATGTTGCTAGTTCTTTGGCCAGTAATGGAGGCAAGAAGAAGTCACGGAGTAAGAGTATTGGACCTGGAGGACTGGACGCACTGAAGCCTGGAACTGGAAATCGGCGTATTGTATGTGATGTAATTCCAGGTTATCTATGTTAAGAACGCGTTACTAACTAACAATTATCTAGTCTCTAGCAGCAAATACCAAACCTCCGCCAAAATCTATTCTCAAACCAACCATGCCACTACCCGAGATACCCTCCTTCAAATCCAAGCAGCCTGCCCGCAATTCGCCACCATCATTGAACATTCAGGGAACTGACAAGCTAGCAAATCCGTCTCAGAATGATGACACAAATTCCTCCGGCACGAAGATTGCAGTGCGTACTGAAGAGGAACAGCAGGCTGCTGCTCGCGAAAGAGAGGAACGAGAACGGGCCAAATTAGAGAAGGAGATTAATGATCGTAGAGAGGCTCGTCGCAAGTCTCTTGCTAATCGACGAGTGTCATTTGCCGCTGAAGCCACTCTACACACCTTCCACGAGGTTGAGTATATGCAGGATTCTACTACTTCTACCGATTCCACAAGACGTGCATCATCACTTGCCGCCCAATCGCCTGCACAACCGGCAGATCCACATTCTACTCCACCAGATCAAGGGGATGACATTATTCCTAATTCTCCAGATCATCAGGGAGATCTCCAGAAGAAGAGACGAAGAAGCTCAGGTGCGCCCCAGCTCAACTTCAACAACCAGATGGACGATACCTTGGCTTCGAGTGTCTATAGTTCAGACTCCGACGCCGCAGATGGCGTAATGGAAGCACAGGAAGATATTGGTTCAGATTCTGGCAGTGACTCAGATGATGCTGATGGTGTATCGATGGACCTTGATGTTGATGAAGTCACTGGCACCTCAGTCGCTTCTGCTGTTTCTGCCCGTTCAGAATTCACTACAGATTCAACTGATACATTGGAAACTGCTCTTCGACTTGCATCCCGACGTGCTGAAACCCAGCAGTTGGATGAAGAGGAAGAGATCATCCCCTCATTTGGGTGGGCTAAAAAGCCTGCGCCTAAACAAGCTAGTCCTACCCATGACCAGGAAAATACCCAAACCACATCGAAAAATGGCCCAGTTCAGGACGATGAAGATCAAGATGAGACTGGCGGTATGGATATGGATATGGATATGGATATGACAAATGCCGCGGGTGGTATCATCAAATCTAATGGCGGTCCCCTAGAAGACGACGATGCTCAGGAGGAAGAGATGTCGATGGATGTTACTCGAGCACTAGGTGGTATTTTTCCCCAGCGCAACAAGACACAGAGCATTCAATCAGCTAGCCCAGATAAAGCCGGAGATGGTTCAATGGTTGAGGACGCTTCCATGGAGTTCACTACGGCAGTTGGTGGTATTCGAAAGGGACCACAATTAGCAAGCGAGCCCTTTGACCTTGATGATAACGAGGAGAACGAAGATATGTCGATGGAATTCACTACTGCTGTGGGCGGAGTTCTATCGGGGTATAAGCCCAATGCTTCAACTAGAAGGGCTCCTTTGGGTCGTCGCCGTACTATGACGGCTACCAACGATGAAGCAACCATGGACATGACAGTTGGACTGGGTCGTATTCTTCCTGCTAATGAAGTTGAAGACGAGGACGATGCTACTATGGGAATGGATATGACCACGGCTGTGGGCGGAATTATCAACGGCCCGCCTCTCGCTAAAGATCGAACTGAAGCAAGGCACATTATGGAGAAGGAGGTCGATGAGGATGATAGCGTGCCTGCGCTACACTCTTCTGCCAAACAACGTCTGTCCAAAGCCATTTCTGGCACGAGTATCTCGGAAGCCGGGAGCCCTAGTTTATCTGCGTTTCGGGGCCAGGGACTCCGTCGCAGTATTAATTGGCGAACCTCTGCCAGTCCGAAGAGCAGCTCGCCTGTTCGAGACCTTTCGACGCCAAAATCTGCGAATCCTGCTCAGCAAAGCACCCCAAATAAGCAAGGGCCTCGAACCCCACTGAAGGACTCTCCTTCGAGGAAGTCAAAGTCTCCTGCTTCAACAACTCGACAGATCTCAAACCGTTCGACCTCTACGCCCAGATCCGCTTCCAAAAATGGCCAATCAACGTCGATTTTCCAACAAGACCCCTCAACCGGCTTATCCACACCACGAGTGATCTTAACTCCACAATCGAGGCGACTTTCGGGTCTGGGCGCTGACAGACCTGGTCTTGGGTCCCCTAAAGTTGCTGCCATATTTGATAGGCGAGAATCTATTGGAGAGGCAGCGGACAACTTTGTCCCACGTGAAGGTGCTCGAGGTGTCACTTTTGCTGATCCCCGAGTTATGGAATATGAAGTGGACCAAGAGCGCCGAGAAGAAGCGGACAGGGAGAATGGTCGCCGCATACTCGAGAGAGAAGCCGATGGCGAAGATGAAGAGAATACTACAGCGACTCTGAAGGATATGATCTCTAGTATGACGCCGAAGAAAAATCCCCTCAAGGGACGTAAAAGCCTCCACGTAGGCAGTGCCAAAGGTCTTCTCGGTAAACGCCCTGCCGAACTCGACAACGAAGAAGACGAAGAAGAACGCGATGGAATTAAACGGCTTAAGAATCACCAAAGCAGCCCTGTCAAGAATGTGCGATTGCACGCCCCCCCCTCGAAAGCTGAGACAACTGGGCGGATAACTCGCTCCGCTGGTCGAAATGTGGACGATGCAGGTAACAATGCGACCACTTCGACACCTGTACTTTCTCCCAAGAAAGCGCTTACGACAGCACCATCGCCCCAGTCTAAAGGGCGCTTCAAAGGTTTCGACTCCAGTCATCCTACCGATACGTTTAACTTCGACGAATCACATGTGGCTGATTCTGAAATGCACATGGATGATGATGATGGAGAGCGGATTCATCTTCAAGACTTCTTGAACATGACGAATGTTCGCTTCATGGAATTAACCACTACCAAGAGGCGACATACACAAGCTCCCACGAGCGTCAAAGGCGATGCTACGTTAGGAAAAGAAGATGTCTCCCTTGAACGATGCGTCGTGGCAGGTGCTTGTACAGTTCCTATGCTGGAATTGTACCAACATGTAAGGATGTCTACAAATTCTATAAACAGGATAAATGCTAATGATTCATAGTCTTGCCGAGAACTGAAGAAATACATTTCAGAGGGCAGAAGAATTGTCCGGGAGATCGAGACGGAAACTTGGGAAGAGAATCCTCCGCTTTTTAAGGAATACATGTCAGCAACGCCCGAATACAAGCTCTTCTTGGACAACCAATTCAAGAATGTCAAAACACACGCGCGGCTATTGAGCAAGGCCATGTGGTACGAATGGCGCATGAAGCTCCAGGATGGTCTCAAGGAAGGCTTGGTCACGATTGCCGAGGGCATGAAAGCTGACGAGCAGCTGTTGCAAAAGGAACAGAAATTGCTCGATTCCGTATTGCCTAAGCTGATAGAACGATTCAAGTCCTTGGAAGTAGAGCACGACAACCTTGAGTCTGCCGTTCAAGAACTAGCGGACTGTGATCCTGAAGACCTGCAAGCCGCACGGTCTGAACTTACCGAGGTTGACGCAGATATCGAAGCCAAAATGAAACAGATCGAGCAATTGCGTCAACAGCTTGGCGAAACCGAATCCGGTATCAGCGAGTTATCGCAGAAAAAGGAGGAGTGCCTTTCTGATATTAAGGAGGCCGAGAAAGTTCGCGAGGAATGCAGAGGTTGGACATCTAATGAAGTCAGCTCTCTGAAAGGTCAGTACATTTTACCACCTATATGTTGTCACGCTAGAAAACTAATATCATAAAATAGCGAGGGTAGAAGAGCTCGAGAAGCAGCATGGCTGGATGATCACAGGCACTAATGGAACTATGATGTCGATGACATATCGAAAAGAGATCGAGCTCGTTTTTGACGTCGCTGTATTCAAGGGCGTGAAGTCGACAAATTCAAGAATCGACTTGTGGTACATTGCAGCCAATCGGGAACGAGATCCCAAGCCGTCCACGCCGGAAAAGGAATTTTTCATTCAATGCATCCGGGACCATATCAGAGGATTGGACCAATCACAAACTCGAATCAAGGAACTTCTAGACATGGTCAGTGCAGGATGGAAGAAAGCCAATCACGTGTCAGAAAGCATGCGGCTCGTCGACTGCACGTACAGAACCAACGTCACCAAGACTTCAGATACGTCTATTTCGTTCCGCGCAATCTTGCTGGTATCCCCAGTGAAGACGAGAGTGGATATTACACTTAATTTCCACGGCCGGAGCACGCCTAGTGGTGTCGAGGTTACTATCGAGCCCGAGGCACGCGTTGTCTATGGAGAGCAGTTCAAGATAGACAATGTTGTCGAGTTTCTCAAGACTAGAATTGGCACACGGGTTATTACAAAGGAGGAGCAAAGCAATATCGAGTCTTGGAGCGATATCATTGTCGAACTCCAAGAGAGGCTGGTTGCCAAGGCAAAGGCCCAGCAGAAATAAGCTTCGTCGATGAATGGGGAACGCGTTTATTGGCTTCCTGGCCTCTGCCCTGCCGTATTGTAATGACTGACGACTGTTATCCACGGATCTGGAAGATATCCCTGATGAAAAGAAGGCGTTTGGTAGCGTACTGTTAGATTAATGACGAATGTACATAAATTCGTCTTGTAAGGATCACTTTTGATAATGAGGGACTTGCACTCAACCAACGGCGGGAGGAGCAAATTTCCCTCACTTTTAATACACCAGTTACTTTTTACAATCTGGACCTCATGTTTCAATGATTCCCTCTTTAATTCACTTAGGAACATGTTTCAGACAAATGTTTTAAAGGCAATACGAGTAGTTATTTTTATTTTCCCTCCGCTCTTGTTTTATAATGCTGGAATAACACCAACGTAGGCCAACGGCACGATGGTCGAGATTTATTCGCGCATATGCATGGTAGAAATGGTCAACTCTTGAGTATCCTGAAATTCTATATACGTAGATATCTACCTATGGAAGATTATAAACCCCAGCTGGATGAAGTCAAGCCTACCTCCTCGTTAAGATAGGCATGTTGGAAAGAATTACAACACCAACAAAAAGATGAAGATGGCAAGATTAAGATATCATATTTGCACGATGAGGAAAAATTCGAAGGACAGCCACGAGAGGTACGTATCTATCCCAAGCATCACATTTACGATGTACGTACCTTCATTCTTAGGATAATTAATTTTCTGAATTATCATTGGCTGTAAATTCCCCGCGTCAATCGATCTCAATTGGCCGTATCTGGTCTAGTCGAAAAATTAAATAAATATCCGATTGGTACGTACCAAGATCTGATAAAAATAAAATGGGGCGTGGGTTAGGTGATTTTTGAAGATAGTCAGCCTCAGGGACGACAACACATTATCTAGGTACTTAGTATCGGAATAGATACATGTTTCTCTACCTAAAAGAATAGCTGTATATATGTACTAATTATCAAATAGTAAGGATAACGGGTATTTTCATGAATTCACCAAATTAAATATGGACTTGAGAAGTACATAGTGGCAGTCCATATGGGTAAAATATAATACGCATAGCTTCTACTACCGGCACAGGCATATCTATGGTAATGTGATTGTTGATACATACATAGGTACATAAGGTCTCAAAAGATGTCCATAGAGGTTATTGCATACTCTTGCGTATCTACCAAGTACTAAGGTAGTTTACGATGGAAGTATCTTGGATTATATTCCAGTGGTAAAGTAAGGGTCGATTTGGAAATCATGTACATTAAGCTGGGTATATAGATTGGAATATTATCATCTATAGAATCCCTCCTTGTACCTACTTGCATATATTCATGCGTAGGTACATGCCTTATATATACTGAATTACTACTACCACGAAGTTTTCTTTAACTACTTAGATACACACGGCAGAATTAAAGGGGGAGAATACTCAGTCGTAGCCTTTTAATGCCTGATTTAGTTTATTATTGCAAGTAAAATGTACCTTAGCTACCTAGGTACCGATTAAAATAGTTCAGCCACAAAGTTCGTCACTGACCCTACTCCCCAGCGACGGTAACCTTGGTGATGAGAGTGATCAGCCTCCTCTGCAGCCCCAACCGAAACCTATAAAAGCCGGGGTCTCAATCCCCAAACTTTCTTCCTTCCTTTTTCTTTTTTTCCCCAGGTTTACATTCTTTCGCGCCCGACCAGCAACAGTTTCAAGCATACGCTATCAAGCATCCAGCTTACAAGCAATTGCCAACTGTCAGAAAGTCTCGTATCGAACATCTCCTGCGCTTCCTCTCTCTGCGATAATTCACACAAGCCCGTCATACTTGTTGTGTTTTCCCGACCGACACCATGAATTACTTTTACATGGTCAGCGCGATGTTCCTCCCCTTTGCCCCCCTCCTCTCTCTCCTTCCTTTCGCCTTCCCTGACTTCAAGGATTACCTCGGATTGGGTCCCGCCGAAAAGTTCGCCCACCCTATAATAATTGGCTTGTCTTTTCTTTTCTTGAAAAGCCCAATTTTATGGTGCGGTGCACTCAGTCTCGTGTCCCTAGCCGTCCCCCTCCTCCTCGACCGGCATAGTGAGTTCCCCGTCTCGATCTGGTGGGTCATCGGATACCTAATCACACAAACCGCCGCGGGGAGTTACACTCCCTATGGCTGGTACGTGGGTTTAGCAGCAGTCTGCTACATCCGATGGCTCATCCATGGTCCGTGGATTCTTTGCTGGGCTCCTGGAGACATGCTCTGGATGCACTTCCTCGATATGTAAGTATCTATCTCTAGTATTGTCAATAATGGTCATTGTGGCCTATTCCCGCCCGTCACCTACCATCCTATCTTATTCTACCCCTCCACCATCACTATCATCACTGTCACCATAGGCAACCAACATACACAACCTGTATACACCTTAACCCTTCAACACTTCAACACTCTACTACTCTATTGCCTTCACCATCATCGTATACATTGTCCATAACATATATCTTCGATACATTCACACTACGCCTTCTCTAATCTTTGACGATTACTCTGATATTACTTATGGCCTTTTTACTCATTAACCCCTTTACCCCTTTTCCGTGGTTCTTCATTTGCTCTTTATTCCCAAACGTACCTTGTACAACCTTCTCTACACAGACTCAACATCCATTTCTAAGATAACTACACTATCGCATGGCGCTCCTACCTCATCGTTGCCATACATAACAAATATGTATATATAGATGATTCTTACTAACATTGCCTTTACAGGTCCGTGAGCTACTGCAGCACCATGGAGACCAATTTTTCTGAGCGCAGCATTGACTGGTTCCTTGACTGCTGCTCGAAACTTTGGGATCACTTGTGCGACAAAGCCTGGCAGTATCACGAGGAGTACTCCAGAAAAATCGACGTCTTTAGAAAGACGGGGCCTGCTTCCTTCAACGCCCAACATGCTCGCTTCTATGCCAGGTTAACCGGTTACCTGGACCTGGCAGACGAACTCGTTATCAAGGCTATGAAGCCTTTCAAGATTTCTCCTCGTCCTGCCCCGGTTCGTCCCGAAGAACCCGCGGTGGTCGCTCCTGTTGAGGACCCCGCCCCGCAGGAGGACGAGGAGGAAGAACGAGAAGCGGAGCATGTCCGCGAGGCGCGAGTACGCCAGGAACAGGAACGACAGCGTCAAGTCGTGGCGTCTGAGCGCAAGTTACCGCCCGCTCAGTTCACGCCCGTGCGTCTAGTGCATAGATGCCCGCCGCCCGCTGTCGGTTCCGTCCTGTACCCGTACTCAGGATCACGTCGTATGCTTCTTGGTCCCAGCTACCCCCTTTACAGGCCTCGGCCAAGGGGTATGGGAGTCCCTCAGCCCAAGCCCAAGCCTGGGCCACTTCCTCCACTTGTTCCTGTGGAGGTGGTGGCTGCCCAGATGATGGCACAAAGGGCCGTACTGGCCCCTCAGCCTGTGCCGACTTACCAGCCGGTGGCAGGCCCCCAGTACGTTCCGGCACCCCAAGCTGGGTTGGTCCCGGAGTATGCACCTGTTGCTCTTGAGCAGCAGGTGGCTGCTCCCCAACCCGAGTTCCAGGTGCCTCAACAGGGACCAGCTGTCTTCGATTACCATGCTCCTGCCAACCTCTCGCCGCTCCCTCCGGTAACCGTTGCCGTGGACGTCGATGACCTTATGGACATCGACGATCCAATGGACATTGATGGCCCCATGGACATCGGTGACCTTATGGACATCGATGGGCCCATGCAAATCAATGATCCATCGGCAATGGAAATCGATTCTCAATGGGAACCGCAAGAGAAGAAGGCCCCAGGGCTCGTCATCGCTCACGACTACGGTTGTGAGGCGCAAGGCAACGAGTTCTTGGGCTTTAACGAGCCAATGTTAATCGATGGGCCAGAAGACGACGTGAACGAGGATAACTCGATGGACATTGATGTCCCACAGATGGCCATTGATGTCCACATGATGGACGCTAATGTCCCACAGGTGGGCATCGATGTACAGATGATGGACATCGATGTCCCACAGGTGGGCATTAATGTCCCAGAGGAGGAGGATTCGATGCAAATTGATGTTGCACCGAACAAGGCGCTGTCTTCTCTACAGGAAGCTGCAGCGGCTGCCTCAGCTGCATTGACCAAGTCAATGCAGGGCAAAGCACCAGCCCCTGCACCAGCTCCTGTGCAGAAGCAGCCTCCTCCTCTGCTGACCGTCGAGTTCCTCGAGCAGGCCCCGACGACCGAGATCCCGGGCCTAGTACACCAGCAGCCGCAGGCCAACGCTACGTCCTTGTCGCTCCCCTGGAAGATGTTCGGTAGCGGTTCGAACGGCCAGAAGGCGAAGGAGACTAGTTCTCCCAAGTCGGCTGGTCCTCAGAACGCTTCCGGCCTGGGACCTGGTCCCACGCCCACGTCTGTCCAGGGCCAAGGACAAAGCAAGCCCGCCACGGCTCCCCCCAAGAAGAAGAAGAGATTCACCGAGTCGGTGCACTTACCAGCTCCCACCACCGCACCAGCAGAGGCTTCGAGTTCCAAGAAGCCGACCCCAGCATGCCTTCCCGGGCTTGCTGCCTCGGTGCACAGTGGTGGAAAGCTGGAGAGTAATTCCGTTGCGGGTAAGTCGGCAGCATCCGGCGTGGAGACGCATGCTGCCAGGCCCATAACGTACACCGACGAGGCTCAGTATGAGGACGCCGTCATGGATGCCGTTGAGGAATTCATGCAGGAACACGGCGTCGACGAGGAGACCGCTAGGGCGGAAGTCCTTAAGCGGATGGGGCCATTTTCTGGTTGATTGGGTTATTACCCAGTCACCGATTGACCCTCATTGCGTTCCAGGACACCGTCATAGCACCCTCGTCGCCTTCATCATCTCTTCTTCTTCTCGTACAGGCCCTTTGTAGTAGATCTCGGTCAGCACGAGACGTATAAGGCGGGACCCATCCATATATACCCCCAATCCTTGAAGTCTTCTTTTTTCTCTCCCTCCCTCCCTCATATTTTTTCTAGGTAACAAGCACCGAAGCACTGGGCCGGTCGATGCCTCGCGGCGTTCCCACTCTGAATCTCTTTCGAGAGAGACGGATGGGGTCGGCCGGTCGCCATGACTTGCATATATGCAAGTCATTGGCCGCCTACCGTTTTAATAACTCCATGGACCCCCGAGCCCCGTATGGGGGGAGGGGCGAGAGTTTGGCTCCAGGATCCCGAGTACCCGATTATAGGCGAAAGGGGGAGAGTGTTTGGTTCCAAGATCCCGATACACTCCATCCGTGAGTGAAGGGTTAGAACCTGCCCGAAGATCCCGATACACCCCTGGTAGGTGAAAGGGTTAGGGCGACGGTATCGGGATGCGATTCCCTCATATTGAGAGAACGCTATATCCTGTTCGGCGAATGACACGTTCTGAGACTTCCAAGTGGTCCTAGACCAGGCGGATTGCGAGGACGATGTCACAGTGCTGATTGTTACCTCTAGTATTTATCTGAAAAGGGTGAGAGTGGTACGTCCCCGCCCGTATCTATGTAGCGACAATGTCTCTGACACGGTTCTTGTCCGCGCCGTCCGTCGAGCATTACATATACAGATAAAGCCTCGTTGCAGCCATTGGCACCCGCTGTCCTTCGAGCGCACCCCGAGAACGCTTTCCCGGCCCTGTCCTCGCCGGCCCGAAAGCACTCACCTAGTCGACAATTTTCTTCCGCCGCAGTCTGGTTTTCTCGCTGCCGCCCCGAAGAAGATTAAAGGCTCACCCGGCTTTGGTCACGCCGGCCAGTGAGTAGTCGACAATATCTCGCCACAGCCTTGTTCGCGGCTGTCCTACGAGATAGCAGATAGCTAACCGACAACGTCTCGAAACAACCTCGCACGGGAGGTTGCCCTTTGAGCACCCCGTTTTCGCCAACGCCTGCCCCGGTCTTGTTTTTTACTCGCCGGCCTGTAGGCAATTAGCTATCGACAACGTCACCCGATCTCGGCTTTGCTGTTCGATGCTTAGCCAGGTCCAGGGATGGTGAGGCGTGATGCCTCATCTAGACGAAGGCTCGCTGTGGTCTCCTTTTCGCCACCACAGTCACGAGCACCCAGGACAATGGTTCGTTTGCGGGTCAGTTTTCTTCGCCCGCCCTTCGAATCAACCAAGGACAATGTCTCGACCGCAAGTCAGTTTTTCTCGCTTGCCCCGTTCGAGCATTCTTTCCGACAACGCTCGTGGTGGCTTCGTTCACGCCACTCACTCGAGCTTTAGGACAATGTATTTGACCGCGGGTCAGTTTTCACGCCTGCGCCTTCAGATACATCTTTTCGACTCCGCTCGTATGGCCTTTTCCTCGCCATCATTCGAGCATCTCGACAATTACTCGCGTTAGCCTTGTTCGTTGCAGACGCCAGGGAGTATCAGGTTCCGTCGTCCGGTCTTCATTGCCCGGTCGACGAGTTGTCTGACTTTAGTCAAATTTAGTCAGATTGCCTGTTGAGATACACCACAGGAGATTCACATTACGTTCTTCTTGTTTGGAGTCAGTTTCCACCCATGGGGCTTGAGGGAGCTCATGTGGTGCGAAAAACCGAGGATTCACATTACGCTCACCGTGAAGGATCACCATGAGATTCACGTTACGACCACTATGATATCGATACCAAGCGACGAGATTCAGAGTATGCCCGCCAGCCACGACGTCACCAGAGATTCACATGAATCTCATTGAGACGTCGCCAAGAGATTCACAGTATACTCGTCGTTATGTCGCACCGAGAATTCACTATATGCTCATCGCGATGTATCACCGTGGGATTCACAATACTGCCCATCACGATATCAGGCCGTAAGATTCACGATACGACCATTATGCCTGGCCAAAGGTTCACATTACGCTTTTCGAGATACCACCATCAGATTCACGGAATTTTAATGAAGATATCTGGCCACTGGATTCAGAGTAAGCCCATCACGGAGTTACCATCAGATTCATGAGATATCCAAGAGGCATGGTCGCCAGCCAAATGGTTGGAATGAGCGTTCATGCACCTCCAGGTATGAGGGAGTACCTTGGGGAGTGCATATCCATGAAGTATGGATATTGTCGACGGCCCATCCGAGGAAGTACAATTGGAAATCAACAACCACAGCAACCATAACTTCCTCGGATAGGTTATACTAACAACTGCTTCGATGTGTTGTCAAAACTAACAAAGAAAAAGAAAATAAAAAAAATAAAAAATAAAAAATAAAAATAAATCGGAAACAACTAACCCTTCGAGTCAAGCCATGCGGAAATCATTTAGGGGGGCCCCACCAACCCAACAGGGGGCCCCTCTGGACCCCTAACCAAAAAAAGGGGTACTCTACAGCCTGCGGGCGGGCTGTAGGGTAACAACAAAAATAAAAAATAAAAATAAAAATAAAAATCGACAGCGGGGATGTCCAACAGACACGGTTATCCCCAAGATCATGTCAAAAATAATTTGATGGTCGGTCTCCTACCTAAATAGTAGTTGAGACCTCGAAACGACAAAAAATAAATCGACAAAATCAAACCAACAAAAGAACTCGGGGATCTCCTAATCACTTTAGTTGAGAACCCCTAGAGAAATCCATCAGATACATGGGAGCTCTCCCAAGGCTCGGTAGAGAGCTCCCAAGATTTTCCGCATGACTTTGACTCAAGGGTACATCGAAGCAGTGTTAGTGTTGACGGGAATTTTCAGTGGCGATCGTTCAACATCCACGGACTGAGACCAAGCATTCAACTACGACAGTGTACCGCATGAGCAACACAGATTATATGGTCCCGTCCGATTTGATCAACATACAGAACTCGACTGCTGAACGATCGTCATTGAAGTTCCCCTATGGTGGCTAGTGAACATCATTGTTCTTGGTAAGTCTCATCCATGCTATATCACTCTCTCGGCACTCAAACTAACTTAGTCGCTAGTTTTTAACGATAAAGAAAGCCAAAAAAGGCTTTAGCCCTATTCATATCCCAAGGACATCATAAATTGCGGTGACCTTGCAAGGGCTATTCTGAAGGTATCGGATGTGGGGGCATCTGAATACTGGACGACGGATCAGAGGTTGTATCAACAAGAATTCGCAACACAGCCTCATGTCCATTTAGAGTTCGATCGCGCTCCTAAAGACTAATATCCAATATATGCTTTTGTTAGATACGGAGTCTGACGGTGAGAGAGACACCAGATGATAACGTACTAGCTGAAAGCGCAATCTGGAACGCCGATCGAAACAACGACGTGCTCGACACCAACTGCGAGCATTTCAAATATCACACCAAGCTTAAGGATGAAGAGGGCATCCAATAGCTTATGGTTAGCGACAACTTTAAGCCAACATCGCGAGCTAGGGCATTTTGAGCTTGCTAGAGTTTTCGGGAACTCTATAGTTATGAAGGCTATTAACTTTATGCCAAAGGATTGAGGGGATCCAATGGCATTAGCGAGAGACGGCTTCACACTTTCGGCACCACCTTGAACATATTGACATTTGGGACAATATCATCACGGCACAAGCAGGCATTCAATCATATTCAGAACTATGCTATGCTATGATGGTCAATTTCGGTGTGCTGCCCCTTTGGTCCTTGATGAGTCGCTTTGCAACTACAGATATGACAATCACAACGGTAACCGTGTTATGCATAGCGATCAGAAGGACTTAAGGATTGGAGCAGTCTCTTACTATCTTCCGCGGCGTTCGAAACTCAAATCCAACTCAATCATGGATTATATACCAATGCCGCGGAGGACTTCAGGCAACCCTTAGCAGGGTTCGACAAGTCAACCAGCACAGCAGCGTACCAGCCACTACAAACAGCTTTGGAACACATGAAACTTCCAGACTGCGCGCTATAGGATCATCATTGCCAGTCATCAATGCTTATGGGGAGCATAGGAATAGTTTAACCTTTGTGACGACATCAAATCTCAGTATCACAGGTTTATAAGAACTATTGAGAGGCAAGTCAATCACCAAAGGATAATCCAAGTGCTGGTAACTTGTCGTTGCCAGTTTCAGACACAAGAAACCAAATCCACTACGACGACGACTACAACTAAGACGACAAACGCAAGGACGATGAATAGATAAGGAAAAGACGAGAAGAAGACGAGAAAGAAGAGTCGGGTGGGGTCATCAATCTACCCCTACTCGCCCGAGGAGTCACCACCACAAGGGCCAAATTGCAAAGCCTTGTAGTGGTTGCAACACCAGGTCGACGAGTTCCAGAACCACCATCACTACAACAAGATATAATGGGCAAAGACACCCTGCGAAATATTTTCTACGCGGACTTTTGTGCAAAGATAGACATACAAATAGGTCTATACGCCATATACTCCCAAAGGGGTCAGTCATATACCCCTTGCTCTGGCGTTCACCACAGCAACCAGCCACCAGCACAAAGTCTTTACCACAAGATGGAACCGTCTGATATCAGAATCACCAACCTATGGGCTCATAGATAACTGAGCATCCTCAAAATTGATGCACTGGGCCCCAGGTGTTGCGACTCGCAGATGGGCTAAGATTATGCTCACGACCCAAGATGAAATTTCACAAATTTGACGAAAACATATCAACTACGACAGACATAACCATGGGGACCAATCCAAATCCTCACACTCACTGCTCAAAATATACTTTGACGGAATCTTGTCGTTATTCTGGGCGGGGCAATGAACCCCTGAATGCCTGGGACACCGGTCGTTAAAGCATATCGCCTAATCTGCGAGTGACTCCTCGGGAAGCCGGAGACTTCTCTATGCTAAGTAAGTTTACCCCCTATGCATTTTATATGGAAATGTGCTAATAAAAGTTAAGATTTGATGATAAATGCCAAATCACCTACAATTCCAGTTCTCCAATTCAAAGAACGGATTAAAATGGCTATCATCCCCACATTCATAGAGAGGAAAAACTCGGCAGCAAGTCGAACAGTATAGAGAAGTCTCCGTCGCGCCGCTTACTATCTATAAGGGCGTTGAGGGAGTTGGCAAGGTCCTCAACTTGAAAAAAGGACCCCTCTCCCTACAACCACATATTTCTAGGCCACAACTCGATAGGCCCACGGCTGACCCCCTTCCTGCCGCCAATTCAAAAGAGGACCGCTGAAACCTGGTCTCAAGGCGGAATGGGGGTTCGGCCACCACCACATAATCATACCTAGGTCTCCCAGAGGAAAATATCAGTGTCCGCAGCACCAAGAAACACTACTTCTGGGTAACATCTACTATAGAGCCCAAATTCGAGGCGAACCGACTACAGGAGGAGTGCCTAGAAGCACTCTAAGAATCATTTCGGACAAAGCGTTACCCATTCAAACACAGGGTAGACTGCTTGTTTATGCGCGAAAATCAACACATGTGTGCAGAGAAGCTCAAGGCTCATGGGACCGAAGACACCTTTACAATATTAAGGGACCAACCCTTATTTAGCACTGTCCCTCCTGCGGAGACCTAGGTATACATCAAACCATGGAAAAGGCGGCATCGGCACAGAATCAAGGTATGTCCACAGTTTCCTAAATCTTACTGGACTTATGTATACTAACAAATTTAGCACATGTGCGATGCTCTGGTTGCGGCGATCATGTATCGCCAGCCTCCAAATTTTGGCCTTTGCCACCCATACCGGGGGAAACTGGTAAGACACAGACTCCCTTCAAGTTATATTAATGAGGTGCACTTCCTAACGTATGGAATAGATCAGGCAAAAAGCCGACAGTCCCCGACGGGGTGGCTTCACCAAAGGACTACGGACCCAGTCGTTTACCTTACGACGTACAGAACCCTGCCACATGTCAGACGAACCAAGTATTCCAGATGTTCATGGATTGGCTTAATGAGCGAATCATGGAAGAATATCTAGCGGGTTTAGCACTGAGGGCCTTTGGTGGGGCCGTAAGCACCAAGATCAAACAAAGGAAAAAAGCATAAAATGCTCACAAAAAAAAAAAAAAAACCCCGCGCGTACGCGCGCATGGAGGAGAGGAGGTGGTGGTAGGAGGGGTGGAAGGGGAGAGTTGTGGAGGAGTATGGTTGAGGGCGGTTTTGGTCGTTCGAAGATGTTGTTTGGGGGAATAGGAGCTTACCCCTGAACGACACTCACTTCCGGCGAACAGACCGCTCTTCAGGTAAACCCCCTCCCATTAAGTGACCCAATACTAACTCCTCTATAGCCTCTATCCCCAGAGCCTCCTTTTATGTGCCATTCGTATTTACATTGCAGGTTTGTCACCCCCCCACCATTCACTGAATTCGCATACTGACTATCACAAGAGGCATCAATTCCCCCCTTACAGAAGATATCGAGATATAAGAAGTTATGGGAATGCCGCAACCACGACCCCATTAAAGTAAGCAGCTCCTGAGTTTATTCTATCACCTTTTCTCTGTGACTGACCGATTATCTTTAGACCCGAGCCGAGGACATCGAGGTCTCCATTTAGAGACGAGAGACGAAGTCGGAAGGACTTATAATAGAACGTAGGTCCCGATGCCAAAGCCGACTTTATATTGATATCAAGTGCTAACCCACTGTTATAGTAACTATAGCAAATACGATGAACCACAAGACGCGAACGAAGACGAAATTAAGAATTAAGACAAGTCCATTATTTTGAACCCTCCCAAAGAAGAATCAGAAGTGGAGGCCCGAGCGCGGGAAAGATTAGACAAGAAACAAGCGAAGAGATAAAATCGAAGCCGAGCAAAAATCCGAACCGAGGCCACAAGCAAAGGCAGACGAGGCAAATGATAAGGACGAACCGAAGCAAGACGAGGCCATAAGAAAAGGCAACAAGAAGACGACCAAGACTGGAAGGAAACAATGCGAAACCAAAAGAAAATCATGAGACAAGAAGACGGATAAATTGGAGTATCAGGGGGACATCATTCTGGGAAGGAGTGCGAGGAGTATGATAGGGGTAGGGATGGGAGAGGCTTTGGTATAAGGTTTCCGGGAAAGTGCGAGATGAGAATAAGGGTGAACCCGTTGGTACATTATTGGGAAAGGAGGACACTTGGGGCCTGTAGGTTGACTATGAAACTTTCACCAAAGTTTTTTCAATTTCACAGACTACCAACAATTACCGGAGGAAGGTAGAGGTGTAAACGTGCTCATGACCTAAATTGCTCCCTTATAAAAGCTGGGTACTTATATTTCCATTTCCTGTTTCTCTTTTCTTTCTCATCTTCATTCAATTCTTCCTATCTGCCTAGTAGGTATCCAAGATACGACCTGCGACGATAACTTCTTCAATTTCATCACAATCCCTCAACTTCGACTCAAGGAAGCCTCATGATAGGTGTCAACCTCAGAGATGGCGAAAAGTTGCGCCTGCCGGTCCAGATAAAGCAAAGATTGAAGTGCTTGACCCTAGCTGACACCCTGCCGGCGGCAAGCCCACCGGCAAGTAGGCCCTGCTCCAACAGTCCGATGTGAGAACGAAAAGCGGCCGGAGAGACCCTGCTGAACGATGTGGAAGCATGGAAGACCTTGAATGGCGGTGTGTATGCTGGGCGTTGAGTGCCGTATGCGGCGATCTCCACGCCCTGAGTAGCTGCAACACTTGCTGATACTGCGTGGTCATGAATCGGCATTGCAAACCATCATAAATTAACAAAAGAGCCTATTCACGCATCTCGGACCTTGGACTCATTAACTATCACATGTGGCTGAAAGGAAATGGCACGGTGGATAACTGACATAGCCCCTATTACAATTCCTTCAGGAAAACCTTCTCTTACAACAACAAACAACAATAAATTCAAACCACAAGCACAAGGCAAGGAAGCTCCATCGATGCACTGGACGTATACATCATTCTCAAGAACGGCTTTATCGATCCATTAGACCGTCCGAGAGCTCGTGTGCTGTTAAACAAAGTCCAACAATTTCGCTTGGTGGATGACATGTTGCAACACCACTACAGAGGCGTTTGGAGAAGGTGTCTCTGCAAGAATGAAGTATCCGCGGCTCTTGAACTGGCTCATGACAAGTCTGGCCGGCATCCTCGCATTTAGGGGACAGGCGGAGGGTCGAACTAACGCCCAACCTGCAACGAATGGCTACGCTCAGTAGATATGGGTCTAGAGTTAGGACGAAAACGACGATAAGAGACGATCGAGTTTGCCCCGACTCGCAAGCTCAGGCTTCAATAGATGCGGCATGGACGACATCGGATACTTCCATCCAGACTTGGATTCAGCTTGTTACAATCGGAAAGAGACACACTGGCGCTCTGTGTATCTACTGGATGAACAGGTCAGAACACAGAAGACGAACCCGGCCAGGACTGAGCAAATAACTACAAAATTTCCTAAGCCTTGCGCGGCCGATGCTGAGAGCCGGCAACATGAAGAGGGCATGGGTGCGTTAGCTATTATAAGTAGGCAACACCTACTACGCAGTACCGGAGCGGCCTAGCAAGCCGGATCCCGATCGCACGGTTTGCTTGGGAGATTACTACGCCAGGCGAGCAAGACCTACAGTACTTGGCATATGGATGAAATAGTGGCTGAGAAATGCCCTCTCTGAAGATCAGACGACGGGCAATGTTCCAGAACGATGGTTTGACAGTCGCACAATGCCAGCAAAAGGCACCAGCGCAAGGTGCAGCCGCAACCCCATAACCTCGTTTTCCCTACCAACGTATCCTCACACATTATATTATACTGCGCATTTTTTAACATATTGGTTATGTTATGCAGGAGTGGGTGCTAAGTTCCGCAGAGGGAGACGATGCAAATAAGCTCTTGTCCCTGGACTGTTGGATTATAGGGATGACGGTTCGGGGGAATGAGATCGGAAATCGGGATTCACGTGGAAGAGATCTTGGTGTGATTTCGGAATGTTGAAGATATCAGACATGAAAAGTATTATTGGGTAAAGTCTAGCAGGCGGTCCGCGTTAGGTAATTCCACGCATCTTCCAGATTTCCAATAACACTTGGATAAGGGCAATAAATCTAAGGAGCTTGAGATACGAATGTGAATACAGATGTCGAGTTAGAGCGATAGATCAAAATGCATAGAGTTCAATATACATACCTAGGTTCCTATTTACGAGTATGTAGGCCATGTCCTACTACTCTCCCCTAATCTCCTCGCCACCATCACTCGCCCACAAATAAAAGCTTCTTTCGAACACGCCCAGCTAAAGCCAGTCAGAACCAATACAGGGAATCCAAAGTGAATAGACAACGGGTATCTTCTATTCAACACACTCGGTCTAACCTAGTCCCAGTCCCAGTCCTAGTCCTACATAATGTACCCCACTCCAACCTATCCTACCCTACCGTACCTAGGTTCCTATTACACAACCAACCCGAATAATACATCTACCTCGGCTTAATCTTCGTCCACCCACTCGTCCCCCTCTCCCTCTCCCTCTCACCACCCTTCTCGCGATCCCTCCCCGCCACCGCAGCCCCACTCCCATGCGGCGGCACCCTCGAACTCGGAACATGATCGCCACTACTCCCGCTCTTAACCGTATTAACACTCATATAACTCTCGATCCCAAACCTGTGCCCGGGAACGCCGAGCTGGCCACCCCTGGCCCCGGACCCGGCGGGCGCGGCGCCGCCGCCGACGAGCACGCCGTCGTCGAGCGCGTCGTCCGGCGTCCACGCGTCGTCCTCGAGCAGCTCCCACTCGGGCGCCGGCGTCGTCTCGCGGAGCAGGCGCGCGCGCAGGCGGTCCGCCATCTTCATCACGTTCGGCATCTTGAAGCCGCGCGTTAGTTCCGTGCCCGCGGCGCCGCCGAGGTACGTGTGCGCCGTGCCGTGCGAGTACAGGCCCATGCGCGGCCCGGCCTTGCCGAGCTCCGCCGCCGTGCTGCCGTTGCTACCTTCGTCGTCGCCGGCGCTGTTGCCGTTGCTGTTGCTGCCGTGAAGACCGCTACCGCCGCTGCGGCTGTTGTTGCTGTGGCTCGCGGTTTGCGAGGGCGGGGCGTCGGCGATTTGCTGCGGATTGCGCTGTAACGAGGAGTTGATGAGGAGATTATACAGGTTCCGGCCGATCTGCGAGAAGTCCTCGAGCTGGTTGCTGTTGTCGCCGACGGGGACGCCTTGCGTCCGGCAGAGCCAGACGATGTCGTAGGCTAGGAGAATGACCCCCTCGAGGAAGGTGTTGTAGGCGGCAGAGTCCTCTTTGGCGAGGGTAGATAAAGGTTTGTCGAGGAATAGGGGGCGTGGGTGAGGCACGTGGGCGAACTGCCGGTCACGTGGATCGGGAGGTAAGAGGGAGGTTCCCGGGAAGGCGACGTCTCCGTGGTGGTAGGATGATGTGAGTGAGAAGATGGTTGGACGGGGGTAGTCGTTGTGTGGGAGGGTGATTTCTGCTGGAAGGCGGATGGAAAGGTAATGTGAAGTTAGCCAGAGCAGATGTGTGATATGTGCGAGAGACGCAGATATAAGTTCGGGTTGTGCGCCTAAACGGGTTGTTAGACCAGATGGAATAGGAACAGGCTATAAACCAGTGACAAGTTGCTTACTGTTCATGTTACACAAGTCAACAATGTCAATGCCGCCAATCTTGTATTCAAACCGCACGGGATTCCCACGTTTGATACGTTGCAGCCTGTAAAGCTTGGCAACCTCCATACACAACGCAGCCCTGTACTGCGTCATAGCCTCGTATTCTCGGTCCCAAGTATACCTAATCATCTTGGCGGCCTTGATCGGCTCTTCTAACTGTCGTGTTCGTCGTGCGGTAATGCCCTGCGAAGCGGTGGCGAGGTCGGATCTCTTGCGCGCCATGCTCGCTTTACGCTCTTCAATTTCCTTCTTCGCCGCGGCAACCTCGTCGCGGAGCTTGTCTGCCGCTGCTATTATTCTGTCTGTTCTCTCTTTCGCCTGGTATTCTTCCGAGGCACAGTTCTCGATGTAGGTTCGAGACCGGCGGGCTGGAGCGTCCGAGCTTACATCGGCGTCAGACAACAGCTTAGTCATTCGAGACTCGAGCTCCTCGGTTTTCATAAGGATCTCAGCATTCGCTAGTCGTCCATCGTAGAGCTTGTTTCTCGCATCGACTGTACAGAAGAAGGGCAGCCTGTTAGGGTGATGCGCCCTCTGGCAAATGTCGCAATTCATCGTGGGCGACGAGATCGTGATAGAATTGGTGTGAATCTGGCAAGGCTGGGTGCCTGGTAAAGGAACAAAAAGCCGCGTTCCTACGGGTAGAAACCGGGCACTCGAGGGGTTTCTGTTACATTGGCACGGTGAAAAAAGCACATTTCGTTATGGGGACAGGGTTATATAATTGTTAGCAGTATGGAGGCGAAATGTGCAATAAGCAAGGTGATCGGTGAATGTGAAGGAAGAAGATGGGACGAATTGAGACGAAGAGGTCCTTGTGACGTTGAGGAGTACTAGGGTACATACAAGGGTCGTTGAGCTTATCGGTTCTTATCGATTCTTATCGGGTTTATCGTACGTCTCCACTTATATCCGAGTCCGGGTCAAATTACTTAATTGTTCTTGGGCAGCGACGCGTCTCTTAAATGGCATTTCAGGTGCGTAGCATTTGGAGATATCGGCTAATTCTTGTCAATGACAGAAGTAACGCTCTTTTTCCATACACTCATCTCTTGATTTATATAAACCCAAAGAGTGTTGCAGTTTAGAGTCATCAGGTGATCAATCATCCAGCCTCGGTTGCGTCATTCTCTTCGTTTCTAAATCCGTCGCGTCACGCGTCGCATAGTCTCTAAGGGGGCAGACTATTCTAGGCACTAACCGATTGCCCTGCCATTTGTTTGCGCAGGTTGATCGAACCGAAAAGTACACGTGAAGCCTATAAAAGGACAATGTCTACCACACCCAGATCATTGTCGCCGGTGAAGGCACCTTCGCAAAATGGAGTAGCACCGGACCAATCCATGATGGTAGAACTCCCGACTCACTTGGGTGACCAAACTGAGATCGTTGAGCCGCATGAAGAGGATGTGACAGTGAGACTACATTCGCAACCACAGTCACAGCCACAATCACCTCTGCGAGCTCAAGCACCAAAAGCTGAGCAAGGCCAGGAGACCTCCCTGATTAGACACCTAGCCATGCAGCGTCAACGACGGACGCAGACTCCCGATCCGCAAAATCGACGAAGCAATAGGTCCGAGATGCAGAGTCCTGGTCACCTTGCCGCCTTTGATTGGGATGACTTTGAGGACCGCTACGAGAAAGCCTTACAAGAGGCGGACGAGCAAGAAAAGCAGCTCTTGGAGGAATTTGACAGTCTAGTCAAGGTATGCGAGACTATTCCGAGAATCTAGTAGATCTTGAATCATAGCTGACTCTGTGGTCAGTACTTCAATGTATGGGCATCGGCTTCGTCTACACATGACAATGAGAGAGCTGCTAAGAGGTTTGCTCCCCTTTTTCATCGATACTGCTTGATGACAGAGCTAAAAGATAGCAGATTACAAACTCGAGAGAGACATGTGAGGCTTTCTGAGCAAACGCTGTTACAGAAAAAACAGCACTGTAGGTTCCTACCTTCATTATTTATATGTGGAAGGATGATGAACTGATTCGTCTAGTATCCGAGGTTGTCAAAGCCTTCCAGAGCGCTCTGGCGCTTTTGAGCACAACTTGATTGTCAACGTGTTTTAGGCAGTAACCAGCATTTCTACTACTTAAGTCTTGGGTCAGTAAGACAGCATCGGAATCCATGACTTCCTTCTCTCAAAACTGGTCCATGGGAAAGACGAAAGTAGCCAACTCCTAGTTTATAAGCCGGTCAGGGGTCGGGTTTAACAAGCATGGCAATGGCGTTGACGTATTTACTATTCACGATGATTATGACATAACGATTTTGACGACAATTATGAATCATTTCTACCATGGCATTGTATCTATCTAGATACCTAATTACATATCTTACCTTGGCCTCATAATTACTTAGGTTGTATTTGTATTAATGGTTTCTCGTGAAATATCGTAGGTACATAGGTACCTACCTACCTAGGTGCTTCTAAGGTTCTTTTAGTTGCACAGTGCGTCATATTCAGAGCTTGGCGCGTCTGGCTAACCAATTATCGATAGCGACTAGCTGTACGACGTGTACTAAAGCTTGACAATTAAATATTCAAAGTGCCAGCTTCTAACGTTGTCATCTTTCACATTTCACCTTCTACAAATCTGATACCTCCGCCGTAGACAACGGCTGGTCTACACGACCATGTCTGCTGCTATGCAGGTTTCCGGTGGCTTTTCTCAAGTCCCAGAAGTGTCGCAAGTATGTTGTTTCTTTGCCCCAGCATGTGCACCTCCGTTTGGCTAATGCTGACTGTTCAGGCAGGCAGAAATTGAATCATTCCACGACGCGCATTTCTCTAACTCGGCAGTTAAACTATTTGTTTTTCAATTTTTCCGGCCAGAGAATGAACAAAACGAGGATCAATATTATGAGGAATGTGGAGAATACTACGAAGAGGAAGAGGATGATGGCCTCGGCTACTACTCAGATGGTGTCAAACGTACCTTAACCGATGAACAAATCGCCATCTTCCGACATTCAGAACTCGAGTCATTGCGCCGTGTCGAAGCTAAAGCTGCGAAGCTCAGGCAGGAGTCGGCCGCACTGTTGCAGGCAGCGAAGAAGGAAGACGCGTCCGAACTTCACGACGAGTCCTTGCCAACTTTGCCGCCTGTAGTCCAGGGTGGAAACCCCGAGGGCATTGAGGCAGAGAAGGAAGGTGAGGAGCAAGATGGTAGCGAGGACGGGGAAATCGAAGCTGAAGTCCCCACACTTACGAAGGCCGAAGCTAGACGTCTCAAGAAGCAGCGTTCAAAGCGCAAGAAACAACAGGAGCGGAGGTTCAACCCTGAGAAGAAGCCCGACCTACGCAAGAGGACATGGGATGTAGTTGAGGCTGGTATGGACAGCTTAGACTACGACGAACTCGATGCAGGTCGGGATGCTGCTTCTGCTCCCGCGGCTCAGAGACGACGTATTTCGTACGATGATTGATGATGCTTCTTACCTAAGGCAATAGTGGTATGTTCCATGGTCGGATATATGCCCATGAGTACAGGTCTCGGATATAAGTGGTTGCATTGTGCTTAGCCAGGTTAGTGTCGCATTCCTTGTTCCCTTTGTGTTTCGTTTCCGTGATGAGAACCTTTGTATCGTCATCCTTAGTCTAAAATCTGCGGAGACTTCTTGATGCTGGCTTATAGCTGGCGGATAGCTGGTTTCTGAACGGATGCATGTTGAACCCTTAATCTTCTCTCTGAAAGCATCGCCTGTACTTTTTAATGTAATAGCTTCTGTAGGGAGGATCCTTGCTAATCATTGGGATTGCGATATTTAGGCAGTGATGTGCGACAATTTCCACCCATTCGGGTCTTTGTTAAGGCACGACCCGTATACCCAATCTCGACAATTTAGTATCGAGGTCTATCTATGCTCCTCGACGGCGTTGGCCACGAGGATAGCGTTCAACCACTAACGTATAGTTACTCCAACTCCCCTATTCACATGAAGCCGTGGGGATAGTAGGCGTAACGTAATCGTCTAAAATGGCATACAGTTCACGCCTAAATTAGTAGATACTGTGCTTGGGGAATTGGGGTCTTGAGTTGCGAGGCTTTCAAATAAAGCTCCTGTTTGCTAAGGTTCTTACTACAGGCGCCTAGAAGGATTAATTATGCAACCTCAAATCTGAAAGAACAATGGGATTCGCTGGATGCTATATGAATGACAATTGCCCTTTCTGCTTGCCAAACGAATACAAAGGTTCCTCCTGCCTGCCCAAGTAGTTGGTATGTAATAAATGCGTATTGTATTCGACACTTCCATACCTAGTGCAACTTCCAGATGTCTAGGTACCTAAATACAATCAGAAAACAATAAGCCCAATAACCTTGAACCTTGAAGCAACCTTATGCACTGTTCCGATATCGTAAGTTTGTACTGTCGTATCGTAATCGGCTGCCGTAGTTAGGCCGGGGTAATTCCCCACTTCAAAGCCTCTCAGGTGCAAGCCATTCTAGACCGGGTTCTGTCGACATCCCACTCCCAAATATAAATCCCGTCCCACTACAACCACCGCCGACGGATTTGGGAATATCGTCACTACACGCGCATCGCGTGCCGCGTCCCCTTCCTGCCGCCAGAGTCAAATCATTATTTGGCTCTTGTCAAGTAACCATCAGCACAATTCTGGCCAAACTGCCTTTTCGTGCCTCCGACGCGGACGTGGGCTGCCCATCATGGCGCGGGTCTATGCAGATGTCAACCAGAACATGCCCAGAAGTTATTGGGACTATGACAGTGTCAATATCAGTAAGTCACCTTATATATAGGTGATCTAAATCATGTCGCACGTTGTCGTTGTCTCGCCTGGATCCCTGTCGTCCCTACCCTAAATTTTCTTGTCTTGCGGACATTGTCTAGCAGTCATCTATTTGCAAGCATTAACCGCTAACAATCATGCGTTTCCTAGGCTGGGGTGTTCTCGAGAACTACGAGGTTGTCCGTAAGATCGGTATGTTGCGACACGCTCTAGGCTTCCCGAAACAAAGTTACTGATCTCGCATCGTCTCGATTAGGCCGCGGAAAGTATTCGGAGGTATTCGAGGGCATCAACGTGATTAACTATCAGAAATGCGTCATTAAGGTTCTGAAACCGGTCAAGAAGAAGAAGATTAAGCGTGAAATCAAGATCCTTCAGAACCTTTCTGGCGGTCCCAACATTGTCGCCCTCCTCGATGTCGTCCGAGACAATCAGGTAAGCGACCGCTCTTCTACAACCAATATCCACGTCGGAGGCACACAAGACTATCGCTATATATTTCACTATTATTGTAACTAGACATAAAACTTAATACTAATCATTATATAGAGCAAGACGCCATCGTTAATCTTCGAGTACGTCAACAACACCGACTTCCGAAGCCTCTACCCCAAGTTCAACGACATCGATGTACGATACTACATCTACGAACTTCTGAAGGCGCTCGACTACTGCCACAGCAAGGGAATCATGCACCGAGACGTAAAACCTCATAACGTTATGATCGATCATGAGAACAGAAAGGTATTTGTTCCGAATCCCAGAGAAGGCCGCTGTTGCTCACGTGCTCATTAGTTACGTCTCATCGATTGGGGTCTGGCCGAATTCTACCACCCTGGAACTGAGTACAATGTGCGCGTAAGTGCTCCATCGATCTATGACACTTCCTCCCTTTTCACGGTCAGGATGCGGGCATCATTATCTTCGAACATGAAGTGATTTCCGGGGTCGTGAAATCGAATTAGCGGAATGAGTATAACGAGCAAAATTACTGACGGCGTTCTCAGGTCGCATCCCGCTATTTCAAGGGTCCCGAGCTACTTGTTGATTTCCAGGAGTACGACTACAGCTTAGACATGTGGTCCCTTGGCGCTATGTTCGCATCTATGATCTTTCGCAAGGAGCCTTTCTTCCATGGGAACAGCAATTCAGACCAGCTAGTGAAGATTGCTAAGGTCCTCGGCACTGATGATCTTTTCGACTATTTGGACAAGTACGAAATAGAGCTTGACCCTCAGTATGACGATATCCTTGGCCGTTTCGCCAAGAAACCTTGGCACAGTTTCGTAAACAGCGAGAACCAGCGATTCGTAAGCAATGAAGCTATTGACTTCCTTGACAAGCTGCTCCGTTACGACCACCAGGTTTGTAACATTATTAACCCTTTTATTGAAATTTGCTAACGAATAATTAGGAACGGCTTACGGCCAAGGAGGCGATGGCTCACCCTTACTTCGCCCCTATCCGAGACGAAGCTACTCTCACGGAATACCTGAACGGTGCAACCGTGAGCTCTGAGTCCTAATTCTTCCGCAGCCACTACCCACACAAATTCTCCGAGATACCCGATAACAAACTGCTCGCCACTGGACGTTTTCACTTCCCTTCTGGCGGCAGCTAAACTCTTTCCCCTCACCTTTCCAGCATTCTCGCTACATGCACTACCGACATAATACGTCCTTGGCATCGACGCCAGCAAACTCGTTGTAGTACCTTAGATAGGCCTCGTGTCCATACGTTGTATTGACGGAGGCAGGATGAATGCAAAAAAATTGTAATAAACTACGGCTCCGTGAAATTTGCCCCAGTCTAGTGTGTCACGATCGCGTCCAGAGGTCTATGGAGCAACGGTCAGGGTCTAGGGTCAACGGAATGGAAACGTGAAGTTTTAAGGTGACTTGGCTGGGCTATGACTGGCGTTCCCGGGCTTACTTACTGATTAAGGGGCATGAGGTGGAATATGCTTTTCTACGGGGCATTGCATATGGGATATTGACTTTTTATTATCTTTCATGTCATGATTTAATTCTCTTCACGCTCTTCTCGTTCTTATCCTTTTCGACGACGGAGTGGCGAACTAGGTACTACTAGGTACTAGGTACGGGATAATCGGAGGACAGGGACTGCCTTTCATGCAGCGCTAGACAGACAGGTCGGGAGAATAAGTATCGAGTATGGTCTAGGTAGCATGTAGGGCAGACGAGCTAATGATCAGCCTTATGTTCTTCAGCTGTGTGTCCATCGTCCTAATTTTTTCTTCGTGGCAATGTTATATATTGAAGCAAGGGAGGATGCTGGCTACGTCGACTCTAGTTGTGCTAATGCTGATGCTGGAGAGGGTGACATTTTGATAATGTATAATTTGATAATCTCAGGGGTTTGAATAGAGGCATAGTGTTACACGAGAACCCCTTTTTCTTGGGTTTGCTTACTTCGCTGGAAGATGTATACGTACTATCCACCTTGGCATACTTCAAAATATTTCCAATTTGATTCGTCTTCAGACACTCAACTTCAAGGTAGCAGCACGTATATAGTTAGAAAGTCACAAGACCACGAGCATCAGACGATGTTAATAGTATGATATATACAGCAGTATATTAATATAATATATTAACCTTAGAGTTCTTGCAATCGGTATTTACGGAGCTTTGAAGCAGAAGCTTCTCTTACTCGTTAGCTCTATGCATATATACAGCTCCTAGCTCTAGTTTATGTAGCTCTCTCAGCCTCTCTTCGCTTCTCTTCTCTCCTCGTCCCTTTCTTCACCCTTGTGCCTTTCTAGCTCTGCCTCTCTCTGCTCTGCCCACTCACCCACTTACTCACTCACTCACTCGCCACCAAATCCCCCACAGATAACCGTCTCCGCCCTGCCCCCTAGCAAGATATATAATCCATAACTAGGTCACCACCTTACTTACAGCAAGTAAAGCAGAAATCCCGCTCACACACAAACCCATCCTCGCCGCACCTTCTCGCCGTGCCGCCAGGCGTGCGTACGGGACTACTCCCCAACTCCACGCTCCCCGCTTCGTCCTGATCCCTATCTCTATCCCTATTCCTCCCCCTCCTCGACGGCGAAGCCGCAAGCGAGTCCCGGTGCTTCAAGCTCCTCATCACCGTGCGCGCCAGCGGCGAGCTCTGCACGCCGGATCCCGAGCCGTACCCCGGCTTCGGACCGCGCGAGGCGCGGGAATCGGTTGCCGGGGGCGCGCCGCGCTTGCTGATACGATGCGGGGTGCGGAGCGCGGAGCGCGAGGTGGGGGTAAAAGTAGACGCAGAACCCATGAGGAAACCGTGTCGACGGCCTGTTTTACGGGGTGTGGCGGCTAGGGAGGAAGAGTGGGCGGTGAATCGCGGGGGGGGGTTAGAGGAAGAGTAGGAGTGGGAGTGGGAGTTGGAATAAGAGGAGAGGAAGGGGCTGGGCGCGACGCTCGATGCGAGGACGCTTAGCTCGTCATCGTCTTCGTCCGGGTCGTCTGGGACGAGGGAGGTTAGGGCGTATTTCTTCCTTGCGGAGGCGGTTACGTGGTTCATTTCCGTCTGCGAATCCCGTCGTTTTTTCTTTGGCGTAGTGGGGACTGGGATGGTGGTGCTTGGTTTGGCGGGGAGGGAAGGGCGGTGTTTTGAGGGACTTGGAGATTTTGATGGGGAAACGCTTTTTCTTTGCACGATCTTCGTACGAGGGTCTCTCGGACGTACTTGTGGCCGTAGAGCTAGCTCGGCCTTCTCGAAGAGTCCGGGAATCCTGGATTGGTGTGATATTGGGAGTCGAGCTGGTGGGAGCGTGGGCTCATCCTCGTCCGGCAAGCTTAGGGGGTCGGAGTCTTCTGTAAGGCTGGGCCGACTTGGGGTGCTTTTGGGAGGCATTTCCAGCTCTGCGACTTCCGACTCTGCGATTTCTGACTCTGCGATCTCGGCTTCGTGTGATAAGTCCTTTTCTTGAACGGTGTCGGGCAATTGAGCAGCTTCCTCTAACTGTATTTGTGTAGTTGGACTCTGGGGTGTTTCTCGATGATCATCTGATATAAGGTTTGGCTCAAGCATCTCTTCTATGGCGGCGACTGGGAGCCCTTTGTCCACGAGGCTAGGCGATGTAGTTTCCACATCAATTCCAACAGTTGTATCCTCTGTAGCAAGGCCTTCAAGCTTGGGTTCTTCGATATCTAGCTGAGCAGAATTTGTATCCTGGGCGATATCCTCCGATGAATGGACCGGGATGTCTTCATTCAAGAGGCCGTTATGTTTTCCAGGCTTGTCGGAAGAACGCATCTCTTTGTTTCCCGGGGAGGCTCCCATCTCATTTATAGACGCACCAATTGAGAACAAAGGGTCTGGCTGCTCTGAGTTCTCAGCAATTGGTTGAGGGTTAATCGCAGTACTTTGTAGTACTTCATCCCCATCTAGATTACCTATATTGACAGGCAGCCCTCCATCGTGGTGTTCTTGACTTGGGACAGTAACATCGGTCCCATTGACACAATCTTTGTTACTGACCTCTTCAGGCTGCGTGTTCAGGTCAGGCCCCATGGTTTCTTCACACGGAGCGTCCTCAGACCTCACAGGCTCAAGAGAATCATTCATTTCTGGCGGCAGTAAATCAGTAGGTTCATCAACGAAATCTTCCGTGACATCTTGTGTATCAGTCACATCTGGGTTTGCTCTACGTGATTTCGTCCAGGTGATTTGACCATAGAATTCCGTCTGTTTGCGACCGCGTGAAGACCTCCTACGTTGGGAACCGAGAGATTGAATGTCCCCCTCAGTTGGCGCTTCAGTTAATACCGCGGTTGACGTCTCAGTCTCGGTTATCTCGGTGCCAACTATTTCCTTTACAGGTCCTTCAGATGATGAAGACGGTGGTATTGGTGTAATTGTTGGGTTGTTTGTAGGCTCCGTCGGATTCAGTATCCCAATGCTAGGGGCGGCCTCTATAGTTCTCCCGTGTTCTCCATTTGCTTCGTCATTGGATTCTGGTGGTTTTGCAGGTACGACTGCTTTCTTTGGTCGACCTCGACGTGGCTTTTCGGAACCCTTCTCTTTCCCAGCAGTGGGGATAGATTTGACATCCTTCGGGGCCACTTGTTTTGTTTTCTCAGTCACTACAGTTGGTGGCAAAGACTTCATGCTTTTTATAGACACACTCTTAACAACCTCTTCCGTATTGCTACCCAACAGAAGATCATCCTCTTCAGAGTTGTCTGCATCTGATGCTACGCGAGGTAAAAGTTGCCGAGCCGGAGTCTTCGCAGGAAGTTTCTTCGGTGCTTGTGGATGAAAGAAATCACCGAACGACCCATGGCCAAAGCCTCCTCCCGGAGCTAGCATTGGGCCATATCCGTAGCCAAAGGAAGGCGGATAGCCCATGGATTGGCCTATAAAGCCAAACCTATCCTGATATAGGGGCATAGGTAAGTCCGGAGCTTGCCAGAGCGGGTCAGCCGGCCCGTGACCCATGAACGGGTCCATAAACCCGTATGGGTTTGGAGGTATCCCAGGTGACGAAAACTGAGGATGAGCCATAAGTTGTTGACTTGGTCCTGCATGAAATCCTAGAGGATGATGCGCGGATGGGGTGGCCTGTATCGAGGGCTTGATATGCGAGACTTGAAGTGAGTTGGTCTCCTTTCCTCTCATGATCCTTTCTTCTTCTTCACTTGAGATAGAACCCTCCCTATTGCGATCCTTCTCATCCTCTAGAGACAGGAGATGTCCATTGTTTACTATCACCTCACCGGTCTCAAGATCAATCTCATCGCCGATGTCAGTAAAGTCCCTTTCATACTTTTCGAATATACGTTCAAAGGCTGATTTCAGTCTCGAGGCAGCCTTAGCCCTTCCTTTATCGAGTTCATAAAGAGGATCCTGCCTAGCATCAAATTGTGTCGGGTCCATAGACAATTCGTCCAGATTTGCTTCATCGTCATCATTGTCGTCGTAAGGGGCTTGCCCAAGCCTCATTCTCTTTGCGGGGGGTTCCATGGTTCCGGTCGGCTTTCCATTATTTCAATCCAATCGACAACAGTTAAGGTGCGCTCAATTGCTTGAGATGTAACAGTTCTATGAATTTTTATTCCGAAGTGAATGAGACAAATATGAGAAAGACCTTGTTGTCATTTGATGTCCATTGCTTTGATATTGTTAACGCGTCAATAAAGATCAATAAACGCGACGTTATCTTATCGGGACAATTAACCTTTCGTGGTTCGATACCTGAGCCAGTGCTCCGTATGAAGTACCCCTTCCGCTTATCTGTGAGATAAAGTACATGCTAGAAGGATACAGAAGTAGTACCGGGGATATTCCCGCTATACCCTTGTCTCGCTAAACAGCCTGGGATCAGCTGATGACGTACTGAACACATGCATAATTCGACGTCGGAACCTTTGCGAACTGCTTTTAGCTTCAACTATTTAATCAACATCATCACTATGGAACCAACCACTGTACTACTACCACCAAAGTCACCATGTATTGCCAGAAGTGTCGTGCACCGCTTAAGCTAGATAACTCACTAGCGGATCTCAATCCAGCCGCGTTTGAACTACTCGTTGGTCGGTAACCTGTGAGCGTCAAATCGTCGCATCTAGCTAATTGTTTCCAGCTTCGTCCTCTCAAAAACAGCCTAAGCGACAGCTGTCTTCACGTCTAACCTACCCAAATGACTCCGAGCGAAGAGCCCTCTATGATAGGGTATCGAAAGATACCGGGTCTGCTACGTTTAAGAGAAATAGCAGCGCCTTACGCAGCGACGGCCAACCTCGTGACAGTTCAGCCATGTCTTTCGTCCTCCTGACCGAGTCTCAAGTAGCTCCACCGAGGCTTACGCCTCCAATAGAGTCACCAAATCCAAGACAACAACGTCGAATATCCATGTCGAATGGGCAGCGTAATGATGGAAAACCAGCGCAACCTCACGAAGCCGAGCGCATTAATAAGCTCTTCGAAATATTATCTGCGCGATCCGATATTGATCATCCTATCTGTGTTGAGTGTACAGAAATGCTAGTGGACGGGCTTCAGAAGAAACTAGAATCTACGGCACGGGAACGAGATGCATATGCGGCATTCTTGAAGCAGGTCCAAGCCGATGTGCCTAATGAAGAGGATATCGCCGAATCAGAACAGGCTCTAGCAAAAGCACGCAAAGCAGAGGAAGAATCGATGAAACAACTAGCAGCCTTAGAGAAGGAAAAGGCAGCCTTAGACTTAGAGATCGCAGCTCTCGAGGAGGAATCAGCAGCACTAGATACCGAAGAGGAACAGTTTTGGAGAGAACGCAACGCGTTTACAACAAAACTCACAGAATTCCAGAACGAAAGAGACAGTATAAACTCCAGATTCGACCACGACTCTCAACTCTTGACTAAGCTGCAGCGAGCGAATGTTTATAACGACACATTCTCGATACATCATGACGGTCACTTCGCAACAATCAACGGTCTCAGATTAGGTAGACTGTCGGCGAAACCTGTGGACTGGCCAGAAATTAACGCCGCTTGGGGCCAGGCATTATTGTTAGTTGTCACCGTCGCTGATAAACTGGGGTACAAATTTGATAGCTATGAACCACTACCTATGGGTTCGACATCGAAGATCGTTCGGTATGATTACCAGTCCCCGTCGTCTAGCCGACTAGGTGGTCATCGAAGTGGGCCCCCGCCAGCACCCAAGAAGACCGTCCTAGAACTATTCTGTTCCGGCGACCTTCCACTACAAATGTTGTTCAACCGGAAATTCGACCAGGGAATGGTCGCCTTCTTGGAGCTAGTAAGACAACTGGGAGCCTTCGTCCACCAGCAGACGAAAAACAGTGAACAGGGAGGATACACAGCGAATCCACTGGCACTCCCTTACAAAATTGAGGGAGACAAGATCGGGGATGACAGGATAGGCCATTTCAGCATCAAGCTAGGGATGAACACGGACGAAAGCTGGACAAAAGCATGCAAGTTTGCGCTCACGTGCTGTAAGTTTCTAATAGCACATGCAAGTAACGTTAGCCATGTTACGAACGGTCGTTGAGCTGCATCGGCATTTGGTTGTCAGTACTCGGGATGGTGTTAGGCGTTTCTAGAGGTCGGCAGGACATATTATACCACTGGCTAATTTGCTATACAACTTCGAAGTGCGGGATTATCAATTATCAGAGGAACATCTAGATGAAGCGGGAGATTCTTTACTGCTCCAAGCCTTTAAGGCGTGGGGATCGGTTCTCTGCTGTGGGACAACATATTTGCCTGCTGGCTTTACATACGAGACACAATAGATCACTGGGAAGACCAAGATTCGGATAGAGAATACATAAGTCTATTCACCAACACAAATCAAGCTTATTCCTCCCTCCACGTTCCCGGTTATATAGCAAGATTGTGATTCGAAGTTTTATCCTACCAAAAGGAGAACCCATGTTAGGCCAAAATGGAAAATTCCAATAGCTTCGATGATATCTCATAATTTTGACACGTACTCCCTTGTTTTTCCTTGTATTGATGTCAATGGAACGCCACAACGCCCTACATGGACCGGTGAACATGCACGTACCCGAATCTTGATCTCATTCTCGGTGACTCATTCTCCGAGGGCTGGGAGACTATCAAGTGTTGGGTTCCTCAGCAAACTCATACCGAAATAATGTGAGCTACCTAATCCTTTCCAATACCGTCACTAGCCAGCGGCTCTCCCTCGAGCAGCCAAATGAAAAATACAAAAATAAAGATACAATACAACTATCTAACACCGCCTAGTTCACTCGATCTTCGTCCTGTAATAATGTAGTGGTTAGGGACCTCCTGTCCCATTAATACCATTGACCAAAGCTTTATTAAACCCGGCTTCGAATCTCAGCACCTTAGCATCAGTTGACTACCCAGGTATCCAAGAATTATATGAGCGAAAGCTCCGCCAAACGCTGTATCGATTGCTTCTGAATTACAAGTTTGTTATTCTCTCTATCCACAGCCCAAGAGAAGAAGTCGCATTGCCCACAACTGCAAACGAAGTGTAACATTCCCGTCACTTTCGTGTTCTGTCCAGTGACTTGCAGCCTACTTGGCCATCCGCAATCGCAGTGTGGATTATCTGGACGGATTCCACGTGCATCAGCGAACGTCAGAAATTTGTTGCAAAAGTCGCATCTGAAATACGGCCGTCCCGCGTTGCCATTTGGATTCGATTGCATGCAATGCTTCAGTGAGGCATAGTTGTTGCAAGTACGACACTGCAGTAGGGAATGTCTGATCGGTTCCTGGGACGTAAGATCTGAAAGCATGTTCTACATATGTCAGAAGATATAGTATGATTCGAATATTCCATGTTACTTACTTTGGTTTTCTAGTTGACAATTTTCCACACGGTTCAAAATCTCTCGACGCTGGGGCACCCCTGAATGATGCGCTTGAGAGAAGTTGTTCGTTGCAAGGATAAATCGGAAACAGTCGGTTCAATCCGAGAGAATAGATGTGAGTGTTTTTCAGAACGAGATGTTTCATAAGCCATGAGCGCTTGACGTCGTGGCTCAAGATTGTTGGGTCCCCCACAAACTCCCCGATTGCCTGAGCCTTGGGGTCTTCGGTTGTAAACGCAATGCCTTTCAGGCGTCAACGATGCTGTGAAACGTCAAAATGATACGTGCCGTCTTACATCGACAGAAAATTGAGTCGGCATCCAATGGATATGCACATACCCGACGCAGCCAATATAAACTGCAGTCATTACCACCTTCTCCGAGACACCAACTCCAGAAAGGGGGTGCAAAACGGAGCGCGGCATTTTAGAGCTCCCTGAAGCCACATACGCAGTCACCACTTGCAATGAATACTCCCGTTCAGATTTGTTAACTCAATTATATTGTGGCATACTATGACCTCCCGGCTCTTATTGCTCCATTCTCATTGGCCTCAAACAAACCTAGAGGTCGAACTAGGCAGCTATCATTAAAGTGTTGAAATCGGGTTCCTCGACATCTTCTTCATCCCATTGCCAGAAACTACACCTCCCAAGCCTGCAATTGAAAAAACCTCTGCCGGGTTGTGACGAGGCCCACCCAGCCACTCCTCTCTTGCTTGAAGTTCCGCAACGGCAGTCTGGGTTCGTAGGGTCGTTACCCTCATTATCAGCGAACACGATAAACGTATTGCAGGGATCACAGAAGTAATATGGACGTCCCTGGTTTCCGTTCATGTTCGAGTACCCAGTGATGGCCAGAGACGCCGGTGCGTTGCAGTAATGGCACTGTGGTGGGCCTTTTGAGAAGTCCTGGGAGATGTTCTGTAAGGTATGTTAGAAACTAGCAAAGGAAGGCTCTGGTCGAATGTTACTTACTGCCATAGTCGTCGTTTTATCGAGATATCAGCAAGATTTTCTCGATTTTGATTACAAGTACCTAGTAGGTAGGTTAGTTTATCTTGATCAACCATACCAGAGCAGGATGGGTCACTCTTATTTATAATACTTCGGTGCCTGTTTTCGAAGGCAACTCTTTTGTCCGTGCGAACGTTCTTATGCATATCTGCTTCCTTGAAGCAGCCACAGCTTTCTTCGCATACCCCTAAGCACATCAAACACTGAATACGTCACATTTCCCCTTTTTTCCTGCTTCCGCAGCTATGGCTTTGTGTAACCAGTCTTTTGACTGGCGCCTGTTCTTATAGAAAGGATATGGTAAAGATACCTATTTTGCTTAAACACATAAGTTGATAACATCTCATCGTCGCCCATAAGAGGTAGTTAAAGGTTGGTTAAGTAAGAATTCCTTGAAGTCAGGTGAACCTGGAAACAGGTGAGAATCAAGGAAATGCAAGGACAAGGCCCCCCTGTTCAGCCCTGTCAGCCCGGTAAAGTGGTTAGATGTGGGGGTAAGACGGATCAAAAGGCAGGCATAGGCGGCTTCGTTCTCCGGGCGCGACGCCGCCTCGTGGAAAAGCAAATGCTTACATTGAGATACTCCGGTAGTCAAGTTAAACCCCGGGAATTATATAGGTATTTGGCCAATGATAATACTCCTGATAGTTCAGTTAGTCAACCAGAAAAGGTCAGCTGCACCTAAGGAGTAGGTACTTGAGTCACAATGTGATACCCATCTTCTTGGAACACAACTAAAGCACGTCCATATCTTTTCTATAGATATATTCGGTGACTCTAATTCTCTTTTTCTGAGTCGGACCGTACTTCATTTCCCTTCGATTCCCCTCCAAATGAATCGGCAAATGTTCTGGATACTGGAACCTTATTTCTATCGGACTGATCACTAGATTCGTTACTAAGGATTCAACTTGTTCATTTTCTGAGGCCTATGTGTCTGCCAACGAAAAATCCTTCTGACAACAATCTTGTTTCAAGAATAATCACGTGAAACCAAATATTGAAGATATCTCCAAGACCCAGACCAGACAGATTCAACACACAGACCACCTGACCTTGGACCTGGAAATGATATCTGACAATCTTGAGGATGATAAGAGCCGTGATGCGGCATAGCACTCAGAGGGTTGTATGAAAGCATGATGTTGACAAGGATGAAGAGATATATCTCTTCGTTGTTCTTGATTAGCCTCGAAACGTTTTAAATAGGTATCACGGTAATAGACAGAATAGGTCAATTAGCATTAGAACACCGCCCCATAGGGCTGACAAAAACTAGGTAAACATGAGGCAGTTCTCAAATATATCTCATTTACTACCTATTTCAATTTCTAATTACTAAAGCGCAGTAACGCGGACACAGAGAGGCGCAACGACGCAGCGCCAACAGTTATGAATAACCCTCATCACCTAAGCGCATCTAATTAGATATGCACTCTTAAGACTTTTGAAATTTCACTCCCCATGTACACTACTCCCGGGTTAATTTTGCGTTGCTAGTTACGCGAATATATTGCTCAAATGCTCTTCGTGGTTTAGCTTCTCGGAGAGCACTTGGCTTGGACCGCTTGTACTGAACAAAATCTTGAACCTTCGGCCCGTGCTGAGAGCACGCAATCTATTCAGAAGCATATAAAGGTAGGGTCGAGTCTTGTTGTTCTCTAACCTTTCTAGGCCGTCGATGACACAGACAAGAAATGGTGGTATGTATTCCAGGAGGGTAGTAAGCATGTCCAGCGCCGGTTCAACGCTTGCGAGGGTCCCATCGAGCTTGTCAAAGTACGGCGTGTTCAACGTTCCCGGGCGTTCGAATCTCCGAGGGATATATGTGATGAGCTGTCGGATCAAGGTGTAAACGAGATCAGCCACAGGAGATGGAGGTTCGGAAACGGAAGATCTAGACCCCAGGTCAGGACGGCCATACATGGAGAAAATAGCCATCGGTAGTCCCGCTTCATAAGCAAGGCCGCAAAGTCGGATTCCCATTCTCGGGAGCGTCATGAGTTGGACGTCATTACTTGTCCGACCTTCAGCCCACATGAAGTGAGAACCATTGGATGTGATCCATAACCTGATATTCCCGTCGGTGTTAAAGGAAAAATGTAGAGGCTCAGGCTTGAGAGCGAGTAGTCGGAGATAAGAAGGAAGAAAATGAATCAAATTTTGAAGACGAAGCGCTAGCTGTCTAACTTCCTTTCTTGTCTGGTATTGGGTTCGTTCGTCTATAACAAAAATACCTATTTATTCAGTTCGCTACGCATGGACTAGATGTATAGGATGTTATGGGAACTCTTACCTGGAGGTGGCCCAAAAAGATCCCTAAGGAAGTCGGCAGGGTTCCGGTGCGCGGCCCACCCGTCGTAAATATGCCAGAACGCCTGTTCGGCTCGTTCCGCCGTCATTGGCTCATGATCTCTCATTTTTTTCTGCTACACTACCAGTTTCTTTTTTGCGGGATCGTAACTTAATGTAAGATGACTCTGTTATTGTGTAGGGTGATAATAGCTGAGCATCGGGAAGCTGGCAAAACTCATATTTATATACAGAAATCTCACAGGCATGAGGGAAAACTTCAGTGTTAATTCCACTATTTTGACAGCAAATACCTTAAGATGCCATAAAGATATGACTCTTCACGGCAGAACCCAAATTCCAGAATACCAGTCATAGCAACTCACAGCATTAAAGAGGGTATATCTGGAGAGGTGAAACTAGCAGCCCCTGACTGCTTGATAACACTGTGTATAAAAGAAGCATCACTAGATTCATCATTCACGCTCTAAACAGAGGTAAAATTTCCCAACGTCATATCTACATAGGCAATATTATTGTATATCTCAGTATCAGGCAGTTGCCTTACAATTAAATCAAATTCACTGAAAGTGAACATAATAAGATGCGGCGTCGTCATAATAGATAAACTATCGACTCGTGATGATGCAAGGACATTTTCGCTATCATCCTGTAGTTGAGAACATGTGAATCAATACTGCATCATGAGAAGACGCATGGAGCAGTTTATTGCTTCTATAATACATATATTTATCGCTGTAGGGATGTCTTCTTCTACAAGCTTTTAGTCCATCAACTACTCGGCCAGGAAAGCAACAGCAGCGCCATGGAAAAGAGGTCAAATATTCGCCGATATGCCCAGACAGTCAGGGACTACTACGACGATGGAGAACGCGAGGGCCGGGTAACGATATACGTCGAGCCGAGACAGATATATGATGCCACTACTGCTTTGGTGGACGCCCGGAGAGACAAGGTCCTGTTTATCCAACTACCTTTTAATTCACCTCGATTACTGAACCTCTCCCACGAGCTCTTGCATTCTATACGCGATGTCAGCCATGTTCCCTGTACCTGGTTCTTCGGTAGCAACCGAGCCTTCCAGGGGCGCTATCCCACACCTCAAGGCAAGATGTTGTCGCTTCTGAGCAGCATGATAGTGCAGCTGATCAAACTCTTGCCGAAAAGATTCAACGACCCGGACATGGCGCTCTCACAGCAAGTATTCAATAGCCTGCACCTACCCCAACCGGACCACATGGGGATGGCCATATCAATCCCCGTGGCTATCAATATCATCAAAGCCCTCCTCAAAGTGATTCCCCACGGGATACTATTCTTCTTCGAAGGATGCGATGACCTAGCACAAGCATATGAGAGACCTCTTGACGAAATTTGTGGACACTTTGCGTATTTACTTCGTTGCTTAGCACGACACGAATCGGGAAGGCCTCGAAAGATACTATGGATCCAGTCCGGAGCGTCTGCCTCCTTCGAAACAACGATATCAGGGGCGGTGAGAGCCGAAAACTACAACAGGGTTGAGTATCCCCGAGATTGGAATGATGGGAGAAGGAGAGGAACTAGAAGTATTCTAACTACACGACCATCATATGAACAAAGAGAAAGATGATCCATTGCTACGACTCAAGGGACAATCTTTCAGTCACCTTTCTGGGTTACTTAACCGCGAAAAGTTATTAAAGAAAAGGGGGGCCTGGATTTCCTTTCCGGAACATATGAATCAATGTATACGCCACAGGGTTAGAGGGTGGATGAAGATCGGGGAATCAATGCAAAGCTTTTTTTCTATTTATTTATGGAAATCATCGTTGGTAACTCCTCTTCGTGTCTCTAGAGCTAATTCCACAGCGAGAGAACGATCTAATTTGGCAACATATTAGTACCGTATTAAATTGAACAGAAACGTTGGGGAACTTACTCCCTGTGTCTATGCATTAAATTTTATTGACGATATAATCCATATTTTTGGACTTTCGTTGGGTTTGTTAATTTGGTAAGGTCTTAGTCCTTCACATCTCACCACATTGAGCAATGACGACGTCCATGTCTGGGACGTCTCGTCCACGGCGACCAGTCTTGGTCTTCTCAATCTTCTCAACTACGTCAAGACCATCGACGACTTTGCCGAAGACAACGTGCTTCCCGTCAAGATGAGGGGTAGGCACGGTAGTGATGAAGAATTGAGAACCGTTGGTGTTGGGGCCAGAGTTCTAAGATGGGATTAGCATAGCTAGGGAATTGTGAACCCGAGTAACTCACGGCCATAGAAAGCAGGCCCTTCTGAGTGTGCTTGAGAGAGAAGTTCTCATCCTCGAAAGACTTAGTTCCGTAGATGCACTTAAAAAAAGGGGTTAGTATCCATTTTGACTCCCCTCTCCTGAATGACTTACGGTGCTTCCAGTACCGTCGCCGTTGATGAAGTCTCCACCCTGAATCATGAAGTTGTTGATCTGAGATCCATTAGCACGACGTAACCCTAGACAGCTAGACAGTCCAAGGGAACATACGATTCGGTGGAATTTGCTTCCCTTGAAGCCCTGGCTCTGGCCTCGGCTGTTCTTGAACTCGCCGGTGCAGAATTGGCGGAAGTTCTCCGCAGTGCGGGGCACGACATCTTTGAAGAGCTCAAAGGTAACGCGGCCGAGAGGCTCACCTAATGCTAGTTAGAGCTGGGGTTACAACTTGGAACCGGTATTTTCAACATGTAAGTCGAAGACATATGTAAGTCAAATAGATCACGTGATCTCCTTCCAAATCAATCGACCCATTGTAGGATTCTGAAGGAGAGACCCAGACGGGAATAGGATTGCAACCGCTTACCTCCGAGCGTAATGTCAAAGAAGACCCTGTCGATTCCATCCAGTTAGCACGGAAGCCCCGGAAGAATGTTGGTGCTGATAGCTGACAGCTGCTGAGCCACCATCTCGCGTAAAAGGCTTTCACTTACAAAGGGTTTCCGGAAGCCGGAAGCTGTGTGGGCGCCATCTCGGCAATGTGGATAGGTATTTGAATGGCGTGATGGTGTGTTCCGGGGATGGGATGGTATTGCCGAAATCGGTAGTAGACGCGAAGAATTTGAGAAAGCTGTTTCGGCCTCGGTTACGGTGGTCTGGGTGGTGAAGTTTCGGAAAGCGGGAGGAATTTCAGAGTGATCAACTTCTAAATCTGCTAATCCGGAGGTGCGAAATAAGTACGTAACTTCCCCATCTTTACCGGATCATGGAAAGATCGACTATGCGCCGCGGGGCTTGTGGGACTAGTGGGGTTTCAAGGTTTGATGCCAAATACGTATGTTCCAGAAAACAGGAAGCAACCACTCTTGCTTACAGTTTGGGTTTTTTACTACATCGTAATTGAGGAAATGACTAACAGTAACAATCTTTTTGACAATCTTTTGAAGCAAATCGCAATAATTCCATCGTTGGCCATAGACCTCATAGGATCGACGTCTATCATCCATTGGCCATACCCAACCTAGCATATGATCTCGTTGACGACCGCTATGGCCACACCAACTAATGTGATTGTCGTATTGAACTCACCGTCCCACCTTCAATGATACATACCTACCTACACACATGCATACATGTCAAACGACTATAACTTACGACAATCGTCTATAGTGATTGTAATAGTCAGGTTAAAAATCAATTACGGACTTGTCAAGATGTTTGACAAACGTTTGACAAGCTAACTAACGTTCACGAGCTCTAAAAGAGCCTAACCAACGCAGAGACAGGGCTGACTTCGACTTACGAATTCTCGTATCCGCTTCTAAGGCTGTATGGCATTTCTATTATATGGTGCGCTCGGCACTCTTGTTAGCCTCGCACTCTTTGGTTTCAGCTTCGCGTGCTATTGGTCTAGTCGTTGACAAATCCTGGAGGCCGTACTTGGCACGAATCGCCGACTGTCACAGTTCTAGGCACTAGTAAAGCACTACTAAACCGAGCCATTCGTCTAGCTTCGCAAATTGCCTATACAGGAAAGAGGTATAGGAAACGAGGACCGGGCGTCAAAATGGGTTGTCGACGTGAAGATTCTTTGAGTGTTTCTGACTCACTCTTTTCCAGCTCGGTTCGCCTGGGATTTAACTGATGGGGTTTGGATTACGAAGACGGCAGTGGGCTCAACGAGGACAGCGAGGACAAAAGCTCACCAACGTTAAAGGCTGAAGTTTAGGAGTTTAATACAGATCATTAGCTTGGCGCATGTGGCACGGATGACTTAATCTGGACAGGTAAGAGATCCTCTTTGATACTGTACGAGTATTACTCCGATGATTCGTGGAATACTAACAAGGGTCGCATAGACATACTGCCGGCGCAATAAAGATGGCCGAGACTTACTAGAACAACATAGCCGCATTCTTACTGACATGTGGGAATCATCCAACTAAATTTAAGCTACGGTTGTCGCTAATTCCAAATTATGACAGAGCAAACATTTTGAACCTGACATAACGTTAATTTGTGTTATTTTAGACCTGAGCGGCACACCATAGTGTCGCTCATAGTCGTTGAACTTTGAATGAAGTCAGGGGCTACAATTGCATACCTGTATGGATAAATTTCGCGACAAGCTAATGCTGGCAGTTTCACTTGTATCATAAGTACCTAACCACCATGCTGTCGCGTCTTACTGTACTACCTATCTACGGGTTTTGTATCATGCTCGAATAAGCGTATGGAACTCATGCCCTGCTACGCTTACGTAGTACTACTATACCGACAGTCGTTATTACCTAGATCTCTAATTCCTTAATTAGCTCCCGATGTCCACTAAGCAGCGGGAGCTTCGGGATCTTGAGCATTGATGCATATATGCAGCCTTGGGTATTACAACTCACGATACACTAGAAGAAAACAACGAATTGGTGTTGAACTTGACCTGCTACAGTCGTAAAATCATCCTATATGCTATGTTATCTGGGAATATAACATGCTCGCATGGAACAGTTATGTACATGTGCTCCTACAAGATGGCCTGACGAGAACGCATAATCGTAACACAGGTCATTTATACTGGCAACACGATATGATATTCTAGCAAATACAATCTCTTTTTATTTGTTTCCATTTCATTCTGGTAATCTTGGAAGCTTGCGATGTGTTCGACAGCGACACGGAGACAATGGCGGCATCTACGCTAATAATGCTTCAGGGGTACGCTAGCCTGTATCTAAGCGCCCATCCAGCTATCTGGTCACTTACTATAGATCTGAAATTAGTATCTGCGCAACCAACAACAATACTTTTCAGGTTGCGATATGCATACGCACGTATAAGGAGATTTAATCCTTATTTATTTTCATTGTTACCATTGCCGAAACTACGGAACGGGTTTCGTTAAGCCTCATAAGAACTGAAAATAGTATATTTGTACCTACTTAGCAACGTGATGTCCCGAAACTACATGTTCTCAGTTATAGAACGTCAAATACGTATGTATTTAGCATTTAATATTTCAGCCGTTAGAAGGTTTACAACTCGAAATTTAGCATAACGTTGATGACCGTTTTGGCCCTGCCCGTCTCGAAACTCAAATTCAATAGATTGGAACCAATAGAAAAGCCATCAACCCACTATCTGCAAGTCACATTGCCGATCTCTTTCCTTGCTCCCACCTATATTACTACATGCATGATCAATTCATGATGTAATCAGCCAACTCACCTAAGCATTAGGTACGTACGGTGAATTTACTGTATGGAACGTTATTAAGGTGTACTTGTTTTTGTTTGCTACTATCGCCAATACTGGTATGTATCCACGCAATTGACAAACTCTACCAACTGCACCGGATTCAGTGTATTTGATATTTGGTATCTCCTGTTTATTTATCATGGCCTAAAACCACGACCCGAAACGGGGTTGACGGGGGTTGACTACCTGCACATACCTAAATACCTAGTCAGTTCTAGTAGGTACATAGATGCACGTATGCATCTCCATTTCCTTGTTCGGTTTAGACATGCCATGGTCCTTCACCTAGGCGCTGGGGCCACCGTTTTATTGGTTGATTGAAGGACCCACCGCCACCTATCATTCAAGCCGAAAGGCCAAAACCGCCCCAGCCGTCCCCAGCCCCGATCCAACCGTCTGGCCAGTTCCGTCTTTGAACTTGGCTGCACTTGGCTGTTCTGGTTGTTCTGGCTGTGCTTGCGCACTCTCTGGCACTGCATCACAGGACCGTCACCCCCCAAATCCTTCCTTTTCCCTCCATTAGTCCCCCTTGTTCTTTGCGGTCGCACCTTTCTCTTTCTCCACCCGTCCCCTTGGCTAAAGACCGAACTAACGCCTCTAACTTTCAAGACATTATTGTTCCTTCCAACTCGCCTATACTTGGCGCTATCGCTGCCGCTACTGGAACGGTCGGCTACATTTGTCATTTTGTCGTTTTTGCCATCTTTTCTCCTCAAACCTTGGCTTTTGCATCTTGGAACTCAACTAACAAACAAAGACGACGAATATCGTGCACACTTTGCTAGTTGCCGATATCTCCCATCGCTGACTCGATACAATCTCTATTCGGGCGATTCTAGTAGTAAATGGCATCGCAGTTCGGGGTACGACCGTGTTGATAGGATCATCAGTCCATTTCCGGCCATCAAGTCGAGGCTTTTTGCCAATGACCTCCTCGCTTGGATTTTGAATCGGCTGCCTCCGAAATCTAATTTCCAATAGGCATTTCCAGTTGCGAAGATGGTCGCTCTCAATCAAGTCGTGGCCGATGGCGCCCATTTGGTCGCAAGGGCCGTCGAATATCAAATTCGGCAGGCCACTTCGACAGTATTGAGTTCAAGCGGCTCTGCGACGCCGTCTCCGTCTCCCACATCCGGCTCTTCCATTTCGTCGACAACTTCGCCGACCGCATCCCCAGACCCTTCCGCTGGCAACAGCAACAATAACGATCAGAACAATGGTGGACAGTCGTCGACTAGCTCTCCTTTGCTATTCTTTGTTGCGTTGGGGTTTGGCGTTGTCTTCACGAACCTATGGTGAGCCAATATTGATGATATAATCTATAGCCGTATCCTCTCGTTTTGTTCTAATTCCGTGGAATAGGATTATTGTCGGCGTTAAGTATTGTTTCAGATATAATGCTCGAAATCGACAGCTGCGAGGATTGGATGAAAATGGCGAGCCCATCAACCTTGAGAATATGCCTGCCCGGCCGCATAGAAGACGTCGTGAGAAGAAGTTGATGACTATGGACGAAGTCAATGAAAAATTCCCTATGATGAAATACAAGGCTTGGGTGTCAGCACGTGCGAGAGAAGGATTGCCAACTGCCGGCGGCGTATCTGCACCAGCGAGTCGCGCTAATAGCGTAATGAGCGTCGAAGGTGTCGTGCCAGAAATACCATCTAAGGAACCATCTCATACTGAAGAGCACCCTGACTCTGCCGCTATTCCGGAACCTGTAGGTCACGAAAAGCCGAACACCAGCCCGGGGATCCAGGACAACGCATCGGACGATAACGTTGCTGCTGAAAACACTCTTACCCAATCAAAAACCGCCGAGAGTACTATTACGAAAGATCATGATCGCCGTGCAAGCGTCGATGAAGACGACGAGGACGAGCACATAGATGCCGCCCTGCCTCCCGAGCTTGTTGGTACACAGGGCGACACGTGCGCTATCTGTATCGACACGCTCGAGGACGATGACGATATCCGTGGCTTGACCTGTGGTCACGCTTTCCACGCAGTTTGCATCGATCCCTGGTTAACCAACCGGAGGGCTTCCTGTCCTCTCTGCAAGGCCGACTACTATACACCTAAACCCCGCCCGCCTCCTGCAGACGGGGACCCGACTAGTCCTACATCCCCTAACGTTGATCCGACTCGAAACAATGGCCGTATGAGCTTGCCGAGGACTCCGCAACGTACGTTTACTTCGTGGAGTAATTTCCGGGGAGGCCCGCGTGGTATGATTCCGGGTCGCTTCGGGGGTGTGGGTACGGAATCGTCCAATTATAGTCGACCTCCTCGAATATGGGAGAGAAATCGCGCAGACCGCCGACGCCACCCCGAACCGCAGCCGGCCGCATCGGATAACGCAGGTCTTTTCACAAGAGTTCGCAGTCGACTCCCACCATTCAGGTTGAATGAGCTGATGCGAAGGGAACGCAACGGGCAGACAGCGGAAGCTGATGATGTCACTGCTTCCGGTGCTAACGGCGCCGCAAATACCACGCCCTCGCAGTTGGAAGCAGGTGTACGGCCGTCGGGAACTACGGCGAATTAAGAATTCCTAATCTCCATAGAACGTCGGCTTAATCAACGGAATATATAAATGTTACATTGTTTACTGGTGGCTTTTTCGATTATATCATGTACACGACATCGCGAAATGAGCTCGCATATCATACCCTTATTGTGTGCTCTGAATTTCTCTTTTCATCTTCACTTTTCCTACGGCTGTTGATATTCTGCTAATACCTACCTGTCCGATGCGAAGGATTGAGTAGGCCGAGCAAGAAGGCGGGAGCACAATGTGAGGGTTGTGAGGAGTTAACCTTCGGTTATGATATATTGGCGATGTCTAGAAGGAAACCTGAGACACTTCGTCATTGTCATAACTTAGGTTTCAGGGTTTCGGTCTAGACCCCACGCCTGTGAAAAAAAGGGGGCTGAGCTGAGCCGAGCCTGGTTTGTTGGGAGGCGTCACATGCATTTTGTAGGAGTAGGCGGTGTTTTCGCGTTCGAGGCTACAAGCGGGCGGGCTGTTTGGCAAAGGTTATTGTTCTAAAGAGTTGTTGAAATAGCTTGCATGGAAGAGTAAGCGGGAGGCTGTTCGAACTTTTTGAATTATGGAGTCACCTACCCGCTCTAACGAAGGGTTGGTGGTTGTTGGCCACCGGAAGTGGCAATGTATCTCATGCAGAGGAATAGCGGACAGCAGAACGCGAGAATAATAATTTATTATTCGACATGACATTGGCTTGGTATGTGAGTGACTACGATGCATGGGAATTACTTGGTTATCTCAAGCATCGATACGTTTCGTAAAATGAATCTATCGTTGTTTTTGCAGTCTAGCACTACCTAGCAGCACATAAACGGTGAATAGGGTATCTTGAGTCGACATTCAAATCTAGTCCCTTCCCCTCTCCTCATCGTCATACGTAGACATATACGTATCTTTTCATCTGTCTAACCTACATCCTCCCGCCTATTTGTAGGCCCCTCCCTTCCTCACATCACACCACATCACATTCACATCCAACATCACATCACAGATATTTCCCCTTCGCAAACCGGCCCCCGAAGTCCGCAGCGCGGCTCATCAGCTCGCGCCGCTGGCCGGCGCTGATGCGGCCGCCGGACCGCACGTCCTTCTCGCGGTCGAAGGCGCGCTTGCTCGGGTCGTCTTCCTCTTCGTCGGGGGCCAGCTGGCGCCCCTTGCGCGACGCCTGGTGCTCCTCGTACAGCGACTTGCCGCGCGTCGCCTCCGTGTACCCGCGGATGCGCGCCGCTTGCTCCGCGTCTAGGTCTGTCTTCTTTCCTTGGTTCGTGCTGTTCCCGGTGGTGGCTGTGGAGGTGGAGGAAGAGGTGTCCCGCCCGAGCACGGCGTTCTCGAGACGCTTGCGTTTTTGTTCCGGGGTTTCGGTCCATATGCTGGCTATCTCGCCGCCGCTAGAGCCCCGGCTGGGGTCCGTGTTGGCGCGTGGTCCCGAGGCGAAGCGTCGGCTTTTGAGTTTTGTTGGGTCCGGCGCTCGTGACCCGGATGAGGTGGGGAGCGCGAGCATCCATTCGTCGCGTTGTGGTTTTGCGGCGCCTTCTTCGGCGGCGCGGGCCGCGGATGCTGCGAGAGCGGCGGTTTGGCGCGCTTGGTGCGAGGATGAGGTTGGGAGGGCTGGGCCGTAGCCGTCGTCGGAATCGGAGTCCGAATCTGAGGCTGGGTCCGGAGGACGCTCGGAGAGGGCGGCTGGTGGTGGGGCGGGACCTTGTACGCGTTTCGTGGGCGCTGAGGCGGGTTTTGGTGCTGGTCCCATTTCAGAGTCTGAGGAGTCTGCGGTTTCTGATGGGATTTCGTCGCGGTTTGTGGATGGGAGTGTAGGGCCTATAGAAGGTTTTGTTTGGGGTTTTGCTGTGGGAGGCGGTGGAGGAGCTGATGGGCCGATGGCGTCGTCGTCGCTGTCCTCTAATTCGACCTCATCTGTGTTTAGAGGTGGTAGGGAAGGCCCTATAGGTCCTTTGGTCGGAGGCGCAGGTGCAGGTGCGGATGGGCCGTAGTCGTCCTCATCGTCGCTGTCGAGATCTACTTCGTCTTGGTTGCGGTCTGTAGCTCGTTGTTTTGCTGCTGGCGATTCTGGAGATTCGTCGTCAGGAGTACGCTTGCGTTTCGAAAGGTGCGGTGGCAGTTGCGGTCCTATGGACGACATTGTAGTGGATATCGAGGTTGTAAGTGTCGGCAATGGCGGAAATAGAAAGCTTAATGTTGCGATTTGAATCTTGAAATCTAGAAAGACACTGAAAGTTTACTTTGTAGGTGCAGGGATTTGGGCGAATAAACAGGGGTCTCGATTGAAATTGGGGTGGTTAGTTGCATCACGTTGGCTCGTGCGTCGCTTATCCCTCAGCGCTTCTTAGCTGATAACGACCGCTGATTGGCAGTGGTATGTTTGCTAATAATAAGGCTGAGCTAGCTTGGCTCGGTGCCTATGAGGTACGTAAGGCAGTGAATGGATTCAGAGAAGCTGCGATAGCCATATCAAATGCTAAACTTATTTGTGCCACTCCTTTCTTGTACATACCTCAAACCTAATTCAACAAAAAACGATCCGCGTTCCGCGAAAAATAGAATCCAGCGATTCCATTACGATATTCACGATCTGAATCTTGGCTTTTGATAGAGCTACGAAGTTGATAATTGAGCTATTAGCTTACTACGCAATTTTCAAGAACCGACTGCTCCGGCAACGATAATACAACGGTAATACAACGACTTAGTTTAATAAGATTTACGACGCGACGAAATACCACAATCGATAGTTATTGAAGTCATGCGACCGATGCTGATATCTCGATGAGCTTGCCTTCCTCGGACAGAGATGGGCTGTCAACATGGACGATGATCATCTAGATCTATCTCCAAATGGAGAAAACGGAGAAAACGGTGACGCGGCCTCGAGCGATGAGGAGACAATCAAGGGAGAACAGGGACATGAAGAGGTAGCTGATGTTGAGGGAGAGGATGACCAAGAGAGCATCATATCCACCCAACCTACCGGCAATGGAGCTATCGCAAATCGGTATCATCAACTGCTGAAGGATCGCGATGATGCGTCGGAAGCGGGATCAGCTGAGGGTATACCCCGAAGAGTTGGGAGTCCAATAGACTCTCTACTCTCCGTGCCGGATGACTCACCTTCTCTTCAGGTACGCGATACTATAGTATCGTCAGGAAAGACTTGAACTAACCCCTTTTCTAGGGTTCTATGATATCTTCCCCTGGAAGTAGTAGGGTCCCATCTCTAGCCTCGCGCCCTGGGCTAAATAGTCCGACACCTTCGTTTAGGCCCTTCGACCGACGATTCCAATCGCGTATATCCTCCCCATCATCCGTGCTCTCTCCACGACCAGGCTCGCCTGCATTTCTCTCCGGGCATAGTAGACAGGCGTCATTGAGCAGTCAATTTTTCTTAGAAGTGGGCGACGCGGAAACTCCTACGCCTCCGTGGGAGGTTGTGCGATGGACGAAACTCAAGAAATTGAACGGACAGGCTTTCTCTGAATCCGGAAAGCGGAGCTTGGGTTCCCCTACGTGTATAGCCGTGTCTGCCTCGATCGTGTTGGGAACCTCCAAAGGCATAATCTTAATGTTTGATTATAACCAAAATTTGAAAATGATTATCGGCCCAGGCACTAAAGGTCGGTCGCCATTTATGAACTTTCTATATCATAGTGTTGACAAATCACAGCTGTCGAATCCGGGCCGATTACCGCCATTGCTATATCCGCTGACTATACGACGATAGCTGGCGGTCATGCAAGCGGAAACATATTCACGTGGGATACTAGCAGGGCCTCTCGACCATTCCTACATATACCGCCCCTTGATGACTCTCAAGTGCAACACCGGACAACGGATGGCCATATGCCGCACGTATCTATAACACATTTAGGCTTCCTAGGCACTAGGCATACTGCCCTAGTCTCCGCCGACGATCGCGGCATGGCGTTTTCTCACCTGGCGACTCGGGGTACTGGCGCCCTTGGACGAACGGTCAAGACTTTCAGGATTTTGGGTCGATATCCCGATGCGCCACCTCCTGCATCGGGTAAACCCCTTAAGCCTAGTACCGTACTGGGCTTTTCTTCACTGCCACTTGGGAATGTGGAGCGAGCGACAGATACGATGGGACTTACTGCTATGCTCACCCCTTATCTACTTGTCATAGTCTCTACCACACCCATTGCGCAAACTCAGCACAAATCAGCCAGACCAAAAGATGTAGCACCACACAGTGCCATGACCGGTTGTTTGGCGTGGTTTCCAGCTGTCAAACTAAAAGTACCAGATCCCAACACGGGTAGTACGATGTCTAAGGTGAAGCTGGTATACTGCTGGTCTAACGTACTCACTGTATTGGACGTAGATGAAATACCATCGGACGATAAGGACAAACCGCCGCTATTGAAGTTCAAAGCACGTTCTAGGTGGAAGTGCGAGGAAGCAATTGTAGCGGTCCAATGGCTCAGCCGTTCTGTCTTGACCGTTCTGACCATTACCCAGAGGCTCATTGTCCTTGAAGATCGGTCGATGAGGATGACGGAAGCTTTTGATCTTATCCACAAATACATATATCACGCTGATCTCTTCTCCAGTCAACTGCACAATCTAGTTGAGCAGCTTGATGAAGATGATACCTCCATGCATGGCGTTGTTGCCGATGCCTTCTACATGAGTTTCAAAGCATATAAGGGACGTATCTTCCTGTTGGGATTTAATGACGTATCAATTGGGGCCTTGTCCAACTGGGCGGATCGACTGATAGCTTTGATGGAGAATGGCGACTATATCGGAGCAATTCAACTAGCGACCTCGTACTACACAGGCGATGCTAACAAGTTGACGGTGGGCCTCCCCGAAGATGCTACTTTAAGGCATCGAATGGTTCGTGACAAGGTAATGGAGATAATGAGAGCGTCTCTTAAATATGTATTTGGACAGCGGAAAAAGAACAAATCCTCGGTAGATGATCAACAGCTGCGACATCTTACGGAAACCTGCTTTATTGCTTGCCAAAGCGTCGGGGACCTCGACTTCCTCTTTGACGAGATGTACGAATGGTACGAAGATGGCGATGCCGAAGGCATATTTCTAGAGGTTCTGGAGCCATATATCCTTGAAAAAACGATATCGACTGTGCCACCAACTGCGGTTAAAGCGATGGTCACTCACTTTGTTAGCAGGGGTTGGGAAAGCCGGCTAGAAGAGGTGATTTGTCACATGGAAACGACCACGCTCGATATCGATCAGATTACTTCGCTTTGTAAGAAGCATGGCCTCTACGATGCTCTTATTTACGTCTGGAACCAAGCGTTATTTGATTATATAACACCCCTCATCGATCTACTTACTCTTTTGATACCCCTAATGCAGAATACCCCGGAGAATTTCATGGAGCATGAGCACCATGGGGTTAACGCTGTTAAGATGTTCCCTTACCTTTCTTATACCTTAACTGGGAGGGTATATCCTACGGGTGAGAGGATGCAAGATGGAGTAGCTTCACAGGCCAAAGCCGAGCTATACTGGTTTCTCTTTTCCGGGAAGAGTATAGTCTGGCCTAAAGGCAACAACACGATATTTCGCACCCAACCGACGCAGACGGAAGAGCCATCATTTCCATATCTAAGGATGATACTACAGTATGATGCCCCGAGCTTCCTAAGCGCGCTAAACGAAGCGTTCGAAGATCCGTTCCTGAATGATTCCCAGGAGAAACAGCTGAACGGCGGAACCGGAAAAGACTTACCAGAAGAGCAAATATTCGGCTTGACGGTTGATCGTCAATATGTCGTGTCAATCCTGCTCGAGATTATGAATCCGAACGATTTTGACCCTGCAGATACCATATATCTGGACATGTTTATTGCCCGAAATCTACCCAAGTTCCCTCAATATCTTCTCATCCCCGGTTCTACTCTAGATAAGGTCTTAATTGGGTTATGCCGCTATCCCGGAATAGATCTGGCGGAGGATGCCCAGCTAAGCGCAGAATATCTACTCTCCGTGTACCAACCACCAGACATATCACCAATGATCCCTCTGTTTAAGAAAGCTTGTTTCTATCGTATTCTAAAACGGATATATAGGAATGATAAGCAATATGCGAAGTTGTTGCAGACCTACTTCGAAGACCCAGAAGATCAGACAGAAGTCTTCGAATGCATTGCGGAATGCTTGCAGCCTCATCCTAGCCTCCCTAAGAGATATGTTCATGAGGTACAAGATGTTATCAAACAACATTCACGGGAACTTGTTGAACTCGATCCAATCCGAGCTGCTCAAACTTTAGCTGCATATGCGCCTAATTTACACAGATTCGTCTTAGACTCACTTGAAAAAGGCTCGGAATTACAATACGATTACCTCAAAGCTCTCCTTGAGCCTGACTATGAAACTTCAGAGCAGACGACTACAGCATTGGATCGGGATTTCATCGAACAATACGTGCAGCTCATGTGTCGATATAACTCTTCCCACGTGTCCGATTATGTTGGTATCGTGCAAGCCACAAACCTTAGGCTTGACAAGTTACTACCCACCATGGAAGACACTGGGGTCATCGATGCTGTGGTTATCCTTATGGCTCGAGAAGGACAAGTGCAAGATGCTATGGGCCGTTTGACGAGACATTTAGAAACATTGGAATCGGCTCTTCAGGGTTTGGTGGCAAATGCCGATGACCATACCGACGGTATTGACGTCAAAGAAGCTGCCGAGGAATTACTCAGGGGGTTACAAAATTATACACATGTCGGTATATGGCTGTGCCAAGGCCAGATGAAGACGTCCAAGAAACTTAACGCAATTGGTCGACGAAGCTCGCCGTCGCCTAGCGATCTTTTACCCGATGAAGTGTTGTGGCTTGACTTAATAGATACCACCGTCCAGATTACGAGGCGTCTGTCATCTGTTGTTTCCCCCTCTCAACCAATCAAAGTCTCGAGCACAGCTTCACCAACGCCAGTTCTTGATAGCGACAAACTGGTGGCACTCTTGCGCTCACTTGTACAACACACATTCACGGCACTTATGACCGCAACGTCCACTGAAAGCGCGGGCCTATCTACCAACCGTCTTGTTGCAAAATCTGGAGGCAGCCTCACGTTTCTTCGAATTCTTCGAGCCTTTCTCACTCGTGCAGCTGCCAGCTCTCCTAACCTTGCAGACTTACGAGCCGTGTTGACATCAATATTCTCCGCCTATGCATACGAAGAATCAATACTGCGACTTTCCAACAGACTCCTGGAGCAACAGCTATTCGTCAATGTCAAACAAGCTGTGGAGCTCCGACAGCGTGGGTGGCGACCTAGAGGTTCTACTTGTGAAGCTTGCGGGAAGCGGGTTTGGGGCCCAGGGGTAGCTGGTAACGTCTTTGAAGCTTGGGAGGAGAAACAAGCTATCGAAAATAGGAAACGGGAGGAAAGGAAAGCCGTGGTCGCCAACTCGGCTATCGCGCGTGGGAAAGGCAAGGCCGAATCTCCAATAGAGGAGGGCGAGACATATAAGGGAAAAGGAAAGGACAAGAGCACTGATAGCGGTAACGGTCCCAGCTCATCAGAGGAGCAGGTGGCAAACGGCACACAGGACGTCCGGGGCCAAGCTATCGAGACGAACGGAGAAGTTTACGCAAAGAGGAGAGATCAGCCCCTTGGCCCGCTCGTCGTTCTGGCTTGCAGACACATATATCACAAGGATTGCTTGGATGCACTACAGGCGAAGCAGGGAGCGAACGGCGTCCATAGGGAGGTGGATGAGTTTGGCCGCGAAGCGGAGTATAGGTGTCCTATCGACGGCTAGGGTAGGAAAAGGGGAAGGGGTTGGGCTGGATAGCCGTTGTATTTCTGTGTACAGTACGGTAGGGAGGTACTTATACGTCGTCTCTCGATTTTTTAGGGTCGAGCGCTAGAATTAAGACGTTACGGAGACTTGAATGATAGGTTATTTCTGGGGTTGTAAATGATGAAAGTACTCCTTTATGTTTCTCAAGATACCTATAGTTAAGTGACCCGAATTCTTGTAACACGATATCATTCCACCGGAGAACGTAGATATGTAGTTGGAAATATTTATACACCGCGTCACAAATTTATTTATAAGAAATGAAACGTCCCTAGGCCTTAACTATTGAAGCCATCCTATGCAGCCGGGTTCCATCTCATCCCGTCCCTTCCACCTATGGTATCTCTTCTCTTATCTGTACACTCAAACATACGTCCAATTTCGTATCCCGACATCGTAGTAATCATCCCGAATATTAAATTCCACATAACAAGATATCGTACATCGATCCGCCTATCTAACCTAGTAACCCCGCGGTTAGAACCCCGCCTAAGCCGCCGAAGACGACGACGGCGCCGGCGTAACCTTGGAGCACGGCGTGCGAGCCGACACGGAAACCAAACTCGTCGGCGTCGCGACCTCCTTGGCACCCCCCTCCTCGTCCTCCGCCACCGACGCCGACGCCGACGCAGTAACGTACGCGGACCCGGTGATAAGCGAGCTCTGCGGCGTCACGACCGACGCCGCGACGCTCAACGAGTTCGTCACGGGCGCGCTCAGACTCGTAAGAGTTAGGTACTGCGCCGTCGCCGTCGCCGTCGCGTTAACGAATGGCGCGTCGGCGAGGGAAGCAGCGGCGGAGGAAGCAGCAGTGGATACGGGGCACGAGGAACTGGTCTGGGTGAGGGTGTCCGTGACGACGATGACTTGCGTCAGGCTGTTCGGACAGTTGACCACGGCGGCGGCGCAGGACGTCACCGTGTACGTGCTCGTCGTGGTCGCGGTGGAAGTTACGAGCGGCGAGGGGCATGCTAGCGTCGATGTCGCGGATGCAACTGCACCAGGTCCCGTTCCGGTGATAAGCGGCGTGGACGTGGTCTGGCCCGCGGTGATAAAGCACGTGCTCGTCGCGGCGTCGAAGAACGTCGTGCTGACGGTCGGGTCGTAGTCGCCGAGCGTCACGTCGGCGATCTCGACGCCGATGTCGACGAAGGCGCCCGCGTTGATGTTGATCTCCGCGCTCACCGGCAGGATGCAGTCGCTGCCGTTCGCGGGAGGCAGGCTGAATTGCTCACCGAGGATCACCTCGGGGATGTTGATGTACGCGCCTGCGATGGCCTTAGCTTCGAGCAGAGGTACGGAGGGCAGCTCGATCCCGCCTTGGACTGCTACGCGCAGGGCTACGGTTACGGTGGCGGGCGCGTCGACGGAGAGGGGGAGGAGGGTTGCGGAGGCGCCGGTGCTGGGTGGGGGGTTAGATGGGTTTCTTATATATATAAATATATCTATAGGAAAGAGAGGAATGACTTACAACTTGCCGACGTTTCCAACCTTCTCGTCTAGGTTGATGGTAAATGACGATCCGTCGGGGATGGTGACCTCGAAGCCACCTTCCGTCTCGATCTCGGCTGTGATGCCGATGATGAGGTCTACGCCGAAGGAGATGCCAGCTTGGAATCCCGGGCCCTAGGGTTGTCTCTATTAGTAAATTGTATTCTTGACCTCAGACGATGCCCCCTTTCCCGATCCCTTTTGAAACCAGGATTCTTAAAATAAGAGCAGTATAACTCACGGTGATGCCAAGAGGAGACTCGGTCTTGTACAACGGTATAGTGAAATGACCAGTTCCTGTGGTCGTGACGCTGAGGTCCACGAGAGCACCGACTCCCTGGAAACCGACTGTAAGGCTGGCATCGTTGAACGGGTTGAAGTCCTTCAGGTCCTTCAGCAGCTCTTCGAGGTTGTCCGGGAACTCCATGAACGCGTTAAGCTCGCCAAAGGTCTTGCACTCGACACAGGAAAGATCGAGGGAGAGACTCGTGCCTGTGGGCCCTGGCCATGAACTGTTTCTTGCATTAGCATAGGGATACGGCTGTATGGGGGAGATGGGTCTCAGGTATTTACCCAGAGAACAACGTCACGTCATTGGCTTCAAAGCCCAAGTCAAAGGTCTTATTAGCATCACGCCTAACCATCACACCCCTTGTGTGAGGACCGTATCGCGGCAGGAGTTCTACATCGCGTTCGGTGATACCTTGAAACGCCGATACATCAGCGATAGGTTTCGCTATCGCCAACGAGGAGCAGGCCAGAACGAGAGAGAGGAGGTTGTACATGGTGACGGGTTTTCCGTATCCCCTATTAAACGAATGTAAAAGAATGTAAATGAACGAATGTCGACTCGGCTTGAATACCGACCGGAAGATGCCAGAGTCGTGGAGTAAAAGAGTGAAGTAAAAGAGTGAATATGTATAAGGAACGTATATGTCCTCCACGAAGAAACTCTCAACGGCGCACAAGGCTCATGATGTAAGTGCCCAAATAGCCGGGCCATCGTGAGTGTATATACTTCAGACAGCTCCTCCGGTCCCTTCACCTCCCCACTCAGTATTATCTATCGGCGCCATCATCTGATCTAATCTCGTCTCCTTCGAACTAGAATCGGCTTGTGCCGTATGTACGTCCCTAGTCCTGGGCAGTGTGGTAAGGTAGCATTTCTTTCGACGGGGCGATAGCAGGATTCTGGACAGGGGGTTGAGAGCTGCTTGTTCAGATTTCAACCTTGCCAACCCGGCTATGAAACCGAAATAAGCATCCGCCAAGCCGTAAACGGTCGTTGGTGCTTGAAGAACTAATCAATCAACATCGGACCGCTTTGCTCACATTAATTATTAGCCCATCCCGCATTACGCACTATACACGAGGCACGTAGGCGAACATTATCTATTTTCTGTCGTATACGCGTCACTTTGGTCACTTTGGTTTATGGAACAGCAAACATCGTGACGGTTGACGGTACTCCTGGATATGAACAATCAGCGATATTCTCGAATAATATAACTTAACCAAGCGAAATCGGAAGCCCCTTCATATCGCCTACCTTCCCTTGCTTCTTGTTTTTCTTCAATCCGTAAATACCGTTTTCCCATCTCAAAGTGTATCGTCCGAACTTCTGCAGACTCAGCAGCCACTCCTGCATGTCTTACCTAACGTAACAAACGCAGCAAGTAACAGGTAACAAGCCCTGCCGCACCGTTCGAAGGGGAACGGCTCCGTTCAGCTGCAACATCGAATCGGGTAGGTATGTACCTGGGTAACACAATAATATCTCCTCATCCTATCCAGTCTAAGACAAGATCCATCTCGCCCTCCTTCCGTAAACGGAAACCGGGATTTTTATTTAAGCTCAGATCACTCTATGTAACGTAGGCGGCTCCGGTCCAAGACCACCAGGAGAGCATAGCTTTGCATGCATGCATGGGAGGACAAACAGCCCGTCCTCATAGCCTTGCTGGGCAGATCCCTAACGATGTGTTAGGTATGTAACTCTCCCTAATTCTTAAAATCGCAGCCCTCGCGAAAACGATTGATTGGTTGGACGGCCGCCGTTGCGCTACGCCACCTCCCCATCCCCCTTAACAACGGTTCCCAGGTAGCACATAATTCTGCCGACCCCTAGGGGAACAGCCCTGTTTCGCAAGCGGCAGGGGTTCCCGCATAGAAGCCAGCGCCAGCATTTCCACCTTTTTCTCCCGGTCCCCTAATAGCCCCCTGGGTGGATTAAGCAGTTAGGCTGAGGCTGAGAACAGCCATTTTCCCCTTTCCAAAGAACCCTCCACTTCTTCCTTCGTACCCTTAACAAAGCTGACGAGCAAAAACCCTTTGAATACTACATTAAGCAGCCCTCGTCATCAATGTCATGCGCAACCCGCATACATAAGATATAAAAATACACCATTCCTGCATCCTACACCGACCGCCGGGTCCCTATCCCCACAGGCACGAGCGACCGCATCGGGGATAGAGGTCCTAACTAAGAGGTAGTGGTAGAAGCTTGGCGTTCCCCGACAGGGCCTCTATGTGAGATAAACCAAGATTGATAATACTTAGCCACCTAGCTAGCACGCTCTACGATGCTACTTATAATAGACATGGGCCAAATTCCAATATTGAATATAACCACAATTCCGCACTTAACAACTTTCCAAGCCCGTACGCCGTCACATTCACAACCTAAGAATTGTGCCGACGTGCAACTCTGCCATTCCCTAACCAGCAGTGTTTCCCTAACCTCGACATGATCTCGGAATGGGCTGTATTGCCGTAGATTCGGTCCATTTGCCGATATTCACATGTCACATGTCATCCCCCCAAAGAGCCGTCAAAAGCCCACGTGTATCGACTGACTCGACACCACGACATCGGAGCATATAAAAAAAAACCTCTCTCCAACTAACGCACCATTTCACACGAGTCACTTCATCAACAAAGCCAACAAGAAAAGAGGAGCCAAAAATCCCCGCGCGCACACAAAAAAAAAAGTCAAGGCATAGTCTATTTCCGCCGTTCCTAATTCAATTCCACTGTGCTAAGGGACAAGAGATGATGGTGATGGATGTCTTTTCTATGATAAGAGCCCAGTTATAAACCCGCCCCCTTCCCCCTACCTATTCCCGCCCATTCCCGCTTCCAATAAGAATAAGGCAAAGGGAATTTGTAATGTTGTAAACCGCTACTCCCCCCATCCGACAAACACCCCTCTTAATCGCTTTGTGATACACTGGCAATCTAGGCCTCGTGTTGCCAATTGGGAATAATACATGGCTGTTACATGTAGGTAAGTTAAGTTTTTTTTTCTTTAAACAAAAGAGAAGCGATGCGGTAAATAGTTGGTGATGTGATGTTTGTGTTCGTTCCGTACACCTTGGTTTTTTTTTTGCTAGCCGCTCCTCTAGCTTAGTCTCGTAGGTACTTGTGATAGGCTTAGTCGGCGAGCGAATTTAGCTCTCGTTTTTCTTCGCCTCTTCGACCTTCTTCTCTTCCTGTTGTGAGTCCTTGGCCTGGAGCTGGTCGGCCTCGGCGTCGACAGCCTCGCCCACCACCTCCTTTTCGAGGCCCTGCTCCGCGGCGGCTAAAGCAGCCCGGTCATCCTTCTCATCAATGTCGTCCACATCCTTAGGTGTGGCGAGACCGGTGTCCTGGTTCTCCTGGTTCTGCTCGTTCTCTTCCTCGATCAGATCCTGCTGTTCCTTCAGAACCTCGAGTCGCTGCTTGTTGGTCGCCGCACCCTCGGCGTTGTGCACCTCAAGTTCGATCTCGTGGTAGAGCTCTTCAGGAATAGACGACAGCACACCGGTCAAAGCCTCGATCTGGCTGTGGAACCCGCCCTCAGTCTTTTGGCCGTACATGTAAGCGTTGCTTAGCACGAGCAGCGTTGAAGGAACGCCATGCTTCAACCGTAGGTCCAACCAGGATTGGAGGTCCTCCCGTAGCCTAGCAGGAGATACTGTGTGCGTCTTGATACCTCGGCTAGCACATGCTGTCTGCAGCTCAGAGACGTTAAGGCTGTCAACGCCCTCGAAGCTAATCGCCTTGTCATCCCTCTTGATTTGTCGCATTCTGTGACGGATCTGATACCGGAGCATGATATCCGTGCCGAACGTGTTCAGATTCATATAACGGCACATAGACACCAACTGTGGTCTCGACAAATTGTCGAGAGTCAAGTCATCCCTAAAAGCCTTGCAGACTTTGATGACGTCGTCCGTGCTTGGCTGCTCTCCAGTAGCGCGCAATTTTCGGAAGAACGTAGCGAACTCCTCCTTCTGTGTCGTACTAGGCGACAGAGGCAGCCCGGTCTCTTTCATAGTGTCGCGAAGGAAGGAACTGACCTCCTTACGGGTTGCTCGCAATGTCGCGGCTTTCTTGTCTTTGGATTGTTGAGCTTCGTACGTGCTTGGAAGCATGTTAGGGAATAGCTTTAGGGCGATAGGCAGAAGGGCCTCAGCAAAAGGAACGATGACGAAGACCGAGAATGGCACCAGACGGCCAAGGTCCTGAACTGTCCGCTGAAGTTGTCGGTTCTCTCGTCGGGTGAGTTCGTAGCCGGCGGCCATTTTCAGCGCCAGTTTGCTGCTGATCTTCACTTCAGTGGCCAGAAGCTTCGTGCCATCCCAGTAATGCTGGAGTTCATGCTTGATCTTTTGTCCCAGAGTCAGCTTTTTCTCCTGCTTCTCCTCTTGTTTTTCAACCTCCGCATTCTTCTTCGCTGCCAACTCGGTCAAGGTCTTAGCCTCAGTAGCAGAAGGTTGTGTCGTCTTTGCTGCGCCGACGTCCTTGACGGGCTCTGTCTTCGCGTCGGAGGCTTTCTTCGTCGACGTCTCTGTTTTTGGGAGCGGTTTCTTAGCTAGCTCTGCGTTGAATCCAGGAGGTGGGCCATTATGCGGGCCAACTGAATGCCGTTCGGTTGATATGCTTCGAATGGGGATTAGAAGGGCTCGCGCCATAAGATCTGAGGGTAATTGACGGTTTTGGCGTCCGAGATAAGCTGATGGAAGAGAAAGGCCGGGCCGAGCCGCCGTCCTCCCGGCAAAAGGGTTTATGATCACTGCCCTCTGGGCAGCTTTAGAGGATGCGCTCATTTCGAACTGGGGATAACGATAGACTCTAGATACCTATGTAGGTATAAGGTGGAAGGAAGGGCGATCCGGTGGAAAGGGAATGGTGGTATTTGTTTGTGTACGCGTAGACGTGAGTAAGCGTTAAGAAGGATCGGAATGAAGTTGAACGGTTGAAAGGGCTGCTTTTCATTTCCATGAGCAGGTTAATTAGGTACCGTAGCCCGATAAGTCCGTCGGGCATGTGAATCACGTGCTGATAGTAAGGATCTGGCCCGTTCTTTTTCTTCTTTTCTCCTTCTTTTACTCAACAGATCTCCGTCCATTGCCCCGGCTCGGACATGATTAGATAATTAGAGACCCACCCGATCCACCAATGACATCAGAACACGCCCAGTTGGAACCACCTGGCTTTCGGCATTACCTTACATAATACAATTAATTTACTATACGAATCAGACATCTACGCTACCAGCGCTACCTACCAGATAGTACACTTTTAACACAAAATAGAATAATTATTATGCCAATGATGAAACGAATATATAATCTATTGCACCGGCCGGGTATCTAGAAATACATGTATTTCGTAAGTGAGGATGATCAACTCGCCAGACTCCGAATGCTCGCTTTGCCAAATGCTATGCTTGCCCTTGCCCCTTTTTTCCTAAACCATAATAGATTTAATCAAAAAAGAAATAACAATCTCCGAGAAAATATGTAACAGTTAGAAGGACTAAAGAAAAGAAGAGAAACCGATGATCATCTCTTCTGCTGTGTTTTTGACTTTGACCTTGACTCGGGTTTTGGTTCCGGTCGTGGTCTCGTAATATTCGGACCCGTCCCAATGCCCGTCAGCGTCCGCACAGCCCAATGTAACCAGCTCTCCGTCTCAAGCTGCATCTTCAGCTCGTCAGCTCTCCGCTCCACGTCGTTCACTTGTATCTCGAACTGCGCTACACCGTCTTCAACATCCTGGACACGGGAGACGAGAGCATTAATCTCATACTCCAGCTTAGCCGCCTGCACTCCCACCTCCCCAAGTGCTTCTGTGATGCGTGCTCGCTGCTCCGCCACCGCCTCCTGCGAGTTGTCCTTAGCACGCCGGTATGCATCGGTTCGCTTCTCGTAGATTTCCTGCAACTCATCTTGCTGCTGCGCATAATGGTCATCGATGTCCTCAACCTCCCTAATCTTCGCATCGACCCAAGGCTCAACACTCTGTTTAACATCAAGAATATCCACATATAGACTCCTAGCGAGTTCTGTGAGGTATGCGTGTTTCTCCGATGCTGTCATATTATCCACTTCTTCGTCCAATTCAAGGTCGGCTATTTCCTCCCACCGTAGAACGGCTTCTTCAGCATCCCCAAAGGATAGTCTCCGAGCCCATCGGGCTTCATTCGGGGCGCGGCGGTCTGGAGGCCGTGAGACACCGATGCTATGCCGTCTGTACAGCCTAGACAAACCGTCGCTGAACTTTTGTTCCGCCTCCATTAATGGCCCTTGCAAGTCACCCTCAGCGACAACAGAGCCGGCTACCGAGGATTCGACAGCCGCAGTAACTCCATTCCGTATATCCATAGCATGCAATACTCGCTTAACGTCGCCGTTCATCGGTTTCTGGGCCTCGCCATTCACATGAAGGCTTGATCGGGGTTCTTTAGGTAATGTATCCTCAGTTCCTAGGAGGGCCACTGATGCTGGTGCGGATTCAACTTCCCTTTCTTTCTTGACGCCATTCAGATACTCCTCCGGTTTATTCTTCCAGGTAAACGCTCTACCGACTTGGCCTGGACCTGGACTTGCACTTGCTAATATCCCTGCCGAAGAGTCCGTCAATATGGAGGATCGTGGCCCGGAGATGGTGGTTTCCGAGGACTCGTCTTTTGACGGCCGGCTATTGTGGCTTCGTAAGCCACCGCCACTATAGACGGCATCCTTTATCCGTCCAAGACCCGAACGGGCATCCCGAGCGACACTCTTGAACCCACGCCGAAGTGCGTCCTTCTCCCCAGGGCTGTCTACTATACTAACCGCAGAACCAGACGCAGGGGTAGTGGAATAAACACCTGGAATTTCGTCTCGGCGACGAGCTTCTTCATCCTCCAGAGGCGCCGAATGTACCCTTTTCGCCTGGCCAGAAAGATCATCTTTGCCAAATAGGATATTGCTCATGTCAGGTATCGGTCTTTCGTGGTTATCCGGATTCGAACGCTTAGGCTTGCCGTGCCATAACCATTTCGCACGTTCTCCAGAGGCTAGGCTGATAAACCTGTCAAGGTCTAGGCCCTCAATGTCCCCGATACCTCCTTTATCTCGACCGCCGACCATACCAAGAACGATCTCGCCTCGCTTCCCTCCTATTTCGGTCATTGTCGACTTAACTGCCTTCTGCACACCCCAGCCCTCGCCTGCGGCCGCTTTTGCCGTCGCCGAGTGAAGCTTATGCATAGTTTGTCGATCCAGTCGGCGACTTCTCTCCAGCTTCTGATATTTCTGAAAATGAGAAATACCTTTCTCCATCGAGTCTATGTCGAAGACGTCCTTTGGGACGGGAGCTCCAAAGTAGCTTAGTCTGTTACGCGCACCCACCAATAATCCAAGCAGCGCAGCGACGGTTGTGGGCCCCAGGATACCATCAGCCGGCTCTATATTGTAGTATTCCGCTCCAAATTCGGTCCACCAATTCCCGATAGCAGTTTCGGTAATATCGCATAGTAATCCGTCGATATAAACTTGGTCTAGCTTTCCAAATAACAATAATGCCACTTGACACATCTTGACTAGTTCGACTACAGCATCAGGGAATGGTATTTTGTCAGTGGTCTTATACAACTGATAGAACTTGGTCTTAGCTGCTCCGGTAGGTTCGGATAAGGTCATGCCAGACCGACCGGAACAGCCCAATCTTTTAAGGTCTTCGTTGACGATAAATTCCTTTCGATGTGTCTTTATGTCTCCGTCGGGAACAGATATAACGGTCAAAGCAGAAGGAAAACTGCTTAGGTTCGTGACCATCAACTCTCCTAGGTTCGTATCCTTGGGCCGCGCATGGTATTGTTGGATGGCCTTGAAGTAGAGGCGCAACCTTGACGACCAAGCCTTCTCGTCGGCCGGGACACTCAACACCCCGACCACAACCGAATGCTTTTCATCTCCGGTATATGTAACGATGACAAGCGTTGGTGACTGACGGGAACAAGCCCATTGCTCGACAAGGTATAGCTCGTAACCCTTGAGTTCCTGCCTTCGCTCGACGACAGTAACGCAGGGGTCTTCTTCTAAGTATCTATGAGAGGCGACATTAGCAACGCTACAACTATTCAGCTATCACACATAACTGCCGTGACATACCTAAAAGCTACAGGGTCTGGAATAATAACACGGCGACGAGATGCTGAGGGCAAAGGGGTGGGAGCAGGAGTGGTTTGGCGAGAGTCGAGAGAAGATAATGAGCTGTCCAGTTGGCCTGGGGCCAAATTCCTTTGCGACGATGCTCTCATCAATGCGGATTCGTCGTCTCGGTGAACCCTAGGTTCACTCGAGGATACAAGCGGTCGCGCCGACATGGCTGCACTACTGTCCCTCGATTCCGTGGTGTTTTTATATGCATTATGTGATGGACCGCAAGACCGAGGACATAGTGATCGGTCGTCGGTAGTCTGGCAAAGTTCCGGAAGACTATCGTATGGTAAGGTATGAATATAGAAGTTGGAAAGTTGGCATGTGACGGTGATCTCGGATGTTACCTTGGAAAAGTAGGTAGCTGAATTGGCTGGAATAGCTGGATTAGATTGGCGGATAGCTATATGTACAGTACCTAAACTCACGGCAAGGGAGGCAGCTGGACCCCTGAAACAGCCGGCCGCATTCTAACTAACGTAGTCCCAGGGGAATGCTAAAATGTTGCCCCATTGTGGGGTTTATGCGTCATTGTTGAATGGACGGAGCAGGCAAGACCCATCTATCGGGAAAAAAAGACAGTCAATTTCCGAGCTAAATGATAGATCCACACCTGCAACTTCAAGCAATATTCACACAAGTGTAAAACTGTATCTTTAGCATAATTCCAAGTTCGGGTAATCACCTTATCCTTATCGGTATCGCAACGCCATGGCCCTGGGGAATGCAGCTCGCCATTCTTAGCAACTTCGAACCTTCAACTTCAAACTTACGATATTATCCCGATAACGACATCCTTAACTTTGGCGGCTGTAAATTCAACTATTCGACACTCATAATCAACAGATCGACGACAAACACATATTCTGCCCTACGATTGATACCTTACCCGACAGTCAAACAAGGTACCCGGATACCTAAGTCAACGTTGAAAGCAGCTTTGACTAAACTATTAACGCCACCCTTAATATCGAGTATTCAGACAACAGATGGCCGTCCTGCAACTGCAGAAGGACTTGGATAAGCTGAGCAAATCAGCTAAGCTAGCCGACGCCGTCGAAGATGTAGACAAGATTATAGATCTTTTAACCGCCGCGAGGGAGAGGGTAGCAGCAGGTAAAGCTCCCTTTATCTCCCTTCACTCGACTCTTGGTTAATGCTAATTATTTCGTCTCTTAGCGAACGATCCTCATACAACATGTCTAACCCTCACGAAGCTGCAGAACCCGATAAAGGAGGAGTTGGATGGGTTAAATCGTGACTTGAATCAAGTGTACAAGGCATGGAACGAATTCAACAAGTCTCTCAAAACGGCGTTTTCTAAGGACACTCTGCCGACCGAGCACGATCCTATGGAGCCCCATTCAGCTCTTATAAATCGAGCTATAGCTATGCACCTTCTACGCGAGGGGCAGTTTGATGTGGCTTCGACCTTCATAAACGAAATACAACCATCTTCCGAGACCCCGTCAGATTTTCAATCACGAACCCAGACGCCTGCCTCTATATCTACATTACATCCAGCGTCATCTCAATCTCAACAACCCACAGATATCGCTATAACAGACGCCGATATCCCCTCTGACCTAACAACTTTCCACTCCCGGGCGTTACAATTGTCCTTCGCCGACATGTATTCGATCCTTTCCGCCCTCAAAGCCCATGACCTGATACCGGCCATTTGCTGGGCAAGAGAAAACCACGTAGAGCTCGAAAATCGAGGATCAAATCTAGAGTTTGAACTCTGCAAATTACAATTTATATGGTTATTTAAGGGTCCCGCCGTCAATGGATTGCCCGATTCCCCGGAGAATGGTGTGCTAGGCGCATTGAAATATGCTAGGTCAACATTCAATCGTTTCCAGCAGCGCCATTTACATGAAATCCAGCAACTCGCTTGCGCATTAGTCTACTCGCCAAACCTAGCCGATTCTCCCTACGGGCCTGTGTTCGATATCTCAGCGGCCTTCGAGGATGTCGCAGCATCGTTCACGCGCGAGTTCTGCTCCCTATTAGGATTATCGGCCGAGTCACCTCTGTACGTAGCCGCCACAGCCGGAGCTCTCGCCCTGCCCGTACTGGCCAAATACACGTCCCTAGCGAAAGCGAAGGGCACCGAATGGACGACGACGGACGAGCTCGCCTTCGAGACGCCGCTTCCCAAGAGCATGATGTACCACTCCATCTTCGTCTGCCCGGTCAGCAGGGGCCAGACAACGGAATCGAACCCGCCGGTGATCCTGCCGTGCGGCCACGTGCTAGCAAGGGAGAGCTTGCAGAAGCTGGCTAAGGGCAGTCGGTACAAGTGTCCCTACTGTCCCAGCGAGGGCATCGTCAAGGACGCCAAGGAGATCATATTGTAGGACAGACGGCAGTGTCCGACCCCCGACGTGTATTTTAAACTGCGGTGCGGGTACCTCAGGCGTAACATGAGACTCGGGTTGGATTGCGATTCCGGCGTATGGCGACGAGTGGGACGAGTTTGTCAACAGCGGTGGGGCTATGGAGTTTAGTGACTGGCAGGTTCAAAGGCGTTTTTATTTTTTAGTGCTGAGACGCTCCTTTTTTGCTGTAGATATACATTATCGATGCGTGAGAGGTAAATACAATTTTATGACGCTGTTATTCATATAATATGCTCGAAACTCTGCCTCACTTGACCTGTTTTGTTGAAAATGCTTTACTGTAACGCGGTGGCACGAAAGAGTGTTAGGAACCTCTGGACTTAGGTCAGCGGTCAATAATCTCAATTACGTGGTGCTACGTTGGTATTCGGCGTGTTCGACATTCCCTGTCCTCTCCTTGATTGTATATTCCTGGTGTCACGCGAATTGTTCAAGTGCCCTATGATTGATTCAAAGGGGGAGGTTACTCAGCGCTAACTAAGGGATACAAGTCATGTCCTGGTCACGACATCCCGTTTCCCAACCCTTACTACCTCCAGATCTGACCTGTTTTCTTTTCACTACGAACTTCCTCTAGCGCTAGATTTTGATAGTAACAGTGTCTGGATTGACCATGAGTCCTAATACGAGGCCGTTCTGTAGGGAAAAAAGGCTAGGACTGAGTGTTTTTAATGTTATTACATGTTTACTCAGGTAATTCTAACTGGGAGATTTCTATAGAGATGTAGTATCACTACACAAGGGGAACGGCTGGAATTATATCTTTTTAATCCCATAAATAGGAAAGGAGAGACAAGGCGTACGTATGTATATGATACGAACATCGTCTTTAACATAGCCTACGTCTCTAGGCATAGGACGTCATAATATTTACTATCGACACATGTAAGTAGTCGACGAGTATAAATCCGATAAGTCCTATCCTTACTTTACATCCTCGTCAACATGTTTTATTCCCCCAAGAAACATTAGCCAATCCTCAGGTCTTTCCCGCTCAAAGTTTTTAGGATCCCGCGGATCAGTTATCAATATATCGCCGTCTTCAGGATCGAGGAGATTCAAAGATGGTTCTACGATGAAAATAACCAGATGGGCTAATCAAAAGAGCTCGAGCTCCATCGGCAAATCCCCTTTATATAACCCAAGGCATCTTACTAAGGACATTGCTCCTAGGATTATAACTATGAAACCGTGGGAAGCTCGCCTAATTATCGAGCTTGGAAGACCTTGATATCACACCAGTTACTAATAATATTTCAGGTACTCATAGAAACAAATCCCAAAAGAATAGAACGATCTAAAGCATCTACTAGAATCCCGTATATACCACTCAAAGTATCCTAGCAAACGTAACACCGAACTACCTACTTTTCACCTCACGAACTCACCCACCGTAAACTCAAGCCGTCCCTCACCCCCCACCACCGTAAGTCGGCCGAGACAGCCGTACGTTACCTAGAAAACCGCCCTCCGTCCGCCGTAGGCCCCGGCATGTTCTATTCGTAATAGGTAGTTGTTGGCGTCTTCCTCGGGAGACCCACCGTGACGCGGACGTTTGCGCGGAACTTCGGCATAAAAAAACCTTGACTTCGCACGCTAGCTCCAAGATTCTAGTAGCCAGACCCTTGGGGGGAGGGGGTGTGCTATAATCCGGTTATCCGTTGCCGAGATGCAAGATGAGCTGGATACGATCCTGGAAAAAAAGGGGTCCTCTCCCTGATAAGGTACGTATTGCTTTTTAGGATAGGTTTGTGTAGATCAAAGGGACAATTGTTGAAGCTCGTTTAACCACAAGGCGAAATATACCCCTCATCTCTAGATATCACTTTGTCGGACGTATATAGAGGGTATAGAGAGGGTTTGAACATAGTCAATCTGAAGCTAACCCCTTACTTGATATCTCCGAGCTTCGGTTCCGTGTTCAAACTCCGGACAACTCACGATGTCAGGAGCAAGTGCCAAATCACATAGCAACATTAGATTAAACTCTCGATACCATTTGCAGAATTTCAATTTTCATTCCGCGGACTAACTACATGACGCGTCCTTAAAGTCCGATTTCCGTCATCTCTAATTACGGAAACCTCGAACTACTATGCAACCGTTGACCCAGGGTATCGAACTGGGAGTATTCCATTTGGTATTTCCCCTTACTACGTTAGTGGTATAGCGTTGCCTCTCCCAGCTGGGCGTATGCTATCCAGATCGACCGAATTCGTAAGACGGTTTAAGGATTTCGGGGAAAAAGTAGAAATATGTCCTATAACTCCTTCGAGGACTGAACCTAGATTGGATTACCGAACGCCGAAAAAGAATTGTGTCCATGAAAACCGTGCCCCTTCTCATTCTAGGAGAAGGGGCCACACTCGATTGGATATCTGGAAGATGCTATAAAAAGGAAATATCGTTTAATCGTATCGCTCTGTACATCTATATGCCACCTATGCGCCCCTTAGTCGATCGTCATTCTACTTGGTAGTTGCGGCTGCTTGACATCGTGCATCGAGTAGCTGGCTTGGTCCTTGTCGATTTCTTGTCGGGGGGTGTTTAGGTGGTGCTTCAGACCGGCGCCGAAGTTGAGCATACAGACGAGACCGTTTATAATGGTGAGGATAATGAGAATGATGGTGAGGACCGCAAATGCCGTCAGCGACTTGCGGACAGGCATGTAGAACTGGGCTTCTTTCGGGTCGTAGATTCGTGCTAGCTTATAGATGAAGTATGTGAGACCACCGAGATAGAGTATCATGACGACTACCATGCCGAGCTTCCATTCGCGTCGAGTAAACCATGCGGCACAGAGAAGGATGATAATGGTAACGGGAATGGCGATAGCTGTTAATATGAATTCGGTAGTGGTCTTGCCACCAACGACGACTAGGAATTGAATCGTGAAGCCGACAAAGAAGAAGAAATCGAATTTCAAGAGTGCGATGTAGACCTGTTGGAGTCATTAGCTTTGAAAACGAGGACTAGAGTAATATAGACAAACCTGGTAGTGCAAGTATCGCTTCTTCATCCTGTAGTCAGCTCCTATATGCTTCAGGATATCCCAAGCGAATTCTTGGTACAGCTTCCAGGCAATAAAACTGAGAAGAACACTAACGAGCGAGATGATGCACGGAATAGCGATCAGCTCGCCTTGAACCTCGGACCAAATGTCAAGGTTGTTGAAAGCGTTGTAGCTTATCAGTCTGGTGATGGCGACGTGGATCTGGTCTATTTGTAGGGCGCTGTAGACGAGGAAAGCCAGATTCGCGATACACAGACCAATAATCTGAATTGTATTCTTCATGCGAAGCGCATCCCAAACCAGCACGATGTCGTAAATGAAGGCAAGCATCAACAAGCCCAAGAAAGTGGGAATAGTCTTGGTTTGAGCTTGGCCATCTTCCTTGTTCGCACCCCAATCTGCGTCGGTCATATCCTTTAGACCAGTTTGGAACTGAGAGAAAGTATATCTGAAATCATTTGTTATTAGTATCTCGCTTTAAGGTATACTGAGCGGTTGTAACTTACGACTCAAATGCGATGCAAATGATGGCCTGCAAGGCAGCGACGATGAAGAATAGACGCGGCCATTTCCTAGTGAATATCTCGCCAGTAGATTTCGCTACGCTGCTTGCCCGTTTACTTTTGGACGCCATGTTTGTGTCTTCGTAGTGAGAATGAAACTCAGCCTGCGGGTACTGAGCGTATTCTTGCTGCGGCTGATGGAAGGATTGATTAGAGGGGATCTGCCGGAAACCCGCCGAGTCCCCAGCCAGGAATGATTGAGAATCTCGATTGAACGCCAGATTGATGGTGCTGGACTCCTCACTTAAGGAGGAGTCGAATCGAATGTCGAGCGCGAATAGAAATAGTCGAAATTTAGTACTGGCAAATGCTGTTGTCACACTGCGGTTGGATACCCCAATTTCTTGTCTCGGCGATCTGTACTATTCTTTCCACCTGCCTTAAATAATAGGTACGGAGCGTAGTCGGCGGGGTGCGAAGATAGAGAGATGGTGCGCAAGGAGACAAAGAAGGCGGATTGGTGTTTTGCGGACGAAGGTATTACTCTAAGACTGGTAGAAGTGGTCAGCGTCAAAATACGATGACATTGTACTGTATTTCGTATGGCACAAACAAGAGGTTGATGAACGGTTTGTTGATGAGAATGGAGTGAATGGTTGTTAGATTGTTAATTGCTGCTGACCAGGTCGATTGGGGATTTCAACGTGCTGGGCTGGCTGAAACAGACCGATGGGTTTGATCCGTGACGAGGATGAACCAGGGGGTGTGACTCGGGTCTGGCCGGCCTAGACTGCTAGGCTGAGTTACTTGGGCTGCCTTTCACGTCTTGAATCTGCGCTCGAAAAAGAAATCTCTTGGGAATTGTTTGAGTTCCCTTGTGGCGCATGCAGATTTGATGCGAGATGTGTGGTGATATGTGGTGGTATAGTGTTGTAGCGAGCGGCAAAAAAAGGGTAATCAGGTTGTCAAGATGCCTCGTATAGCGAATCGACGGCGCAGTTAGGGGAAGTACCAGTGGTCTGCTTCTGCAGGCCAAGCAATGCGGGACGTTAGACTATGTTGACTTACACAAGAAAATAACCAGATCGGTGAATAGAGTGAGAGGACTATTCGTGAAAAGAAGGAAGACGCGTTTGTTTAGTTGAAGTTGTTTTTGCTCAAATGAAATGGAGAATTGAGTTTGTCCTAGGTAATTTTTTTTCCTTTCTCTTTTCCACCTTCCGAAGTTTGGTTCGAAATGTTCAAAATGGAAATCTGCTGACGGGGAAGTTGAAGGGACCAGGATGAAGGAAGGTGCATTCAATGGGTCTTTTACTTGATGGGCAGGATGGGCAGTGCTGACATGCGAACTGGGGTTTTCGCGTGGATCAGGACTTCCACTGGGACGGTAGGACTCAACGGTAGCGTTTGTTAGTGTACAAGCTAAAACCTTAGCGTGAGGCTATCGGACTCTACTTCTAAGTTGGCTCCGAATTTCTTTCCTTTAGGCCTGGAGGGTCCCTGGAAGGTACATCGTAACATGAAGTACAGCCACCACCGCCTGCACCGCTCCAAAGCACCCCATTCTGCCCATCATCTGGCGTTCGTCATCTCTCATCTTACCTCAATACGAATTATGGGACGCCCAGGGCCGCTCTGGGCACTTTCTCAATATACGGAAACAATTCAGCCATTTCAATTAGAGGCCGCCCTCGGAGCCTCGGACATGTTAATTCTGCATATCTTATCTTGTAATTGATGACCTCGGACTTCTGCAGATTTTATCGTCAGCAGCCTCGAGTATGTACGCCAACATATTTTCAGCTTGCTTAGCGACGAGACTTTAATAGTGGTATGTAACTGCTAAATACCCCGTAATGCGGCTGATCTTGACCGGGTTAGAAGTCGATTCAACCTGCAGACATGCAGAAAGTCTCCATAACTTCCAACTGCCCAGGAGCCAACTTAGCATACTACGTAGTATGTATTGTACCTAGTCGGCCTCCGCTGTTTCTATATTTAAAACAGTTCTTTTGACAGCGTCAATCTTTCCGCCTTGGGCACTGTTCCTGTTACTAGATGTTCTACTTTACGGTTTTCAAATCCGATACTTTTTCCATAATGTCTGAGCGAGCGAAAGGGAAGTTCTTATTCGACTGAATTGTGTTGCATATCCCCGTTTATTACACCCCCTGGGGACATTATGTAACGAGTCACAATACCCGTAGGCTAGGTATTCGAGACGCAGAAGGGTCTTTTCAGCCCACCAAGATCCCCACCCTGCGGAAGAATCCATGACCAGGCAAGGCAGACAGGGCAGAGCCCATGCTACTCATGCCAAGGTTTTGCTCAGCCACTTAGATGCTTTACAACGGTCGTCATGTCGACGTCTAATGCTCTCGAATTTCTGGATTTTACAGTAGACCGAGACTTACTATTATGTCATTCGCCTTGGAGCTTACTTAGATATATGAGCCAAGTTATCTGGACGTCTATATGCTGTCTCGTTATTCAGTATCTAAGAGAATTAGGGCGAATGCAACTACAAACCTGAAACATCCCTGACTCGAGGGCTTTGAAACCAGATTCCAGAAGGGGATATCTGAGGCAAGATATTCGATCTGTCAACTTGGCCAGCACTATGCTAAGGTCGCTCTTATCGTCTTCCCGTCGCATTTTCTTATCGCAATAATAGGGCATAAACTTGGTTCGCAAACCTCTACCAGAATAGGTAGCTCTCTCCATTTAAGTAAGTGGTTCTGTTTATAGCACGTGGTAAACTCATAATGGAAGCTGGTTGTCCGCGGCCTAATCCGACTTGCAGTCGTGAAACACAAACAAATGCCAGTCGAGATACTGCATAAGAGCTAGATCTATAGATCTGACAATAATCGAGAAAGTTATTGGATAGTATTATAATCTCATAACATTGCCTATTAAACTAAAAAGGACTGGAAAGTCATCAGCTAAATTATTATGTAATAAAACTGAAACTGGTGGGACGAGATCCCAACTTTGTCCAATATGCACCGCCACAAGTTACCCAGCACCTGGCAGTCCAGTGCCGGACCGAGGAAGGTACCAAGGTACTGGCAATTAAGCTGTTAAGGTAATCAATTGTGGAACCCACGCCGAACCGTGCAAACGCGCTTAGGCGCAACAACTACGTCAAAAAAAAGAAGCTCCAGCGAAAACGCGATTGCGGCATCACCACACGGTAATAATTTATACGACGCAGCTCTTAAACCGCCCAACATGATGGAGATTGAGGAGGAAGATATCTTGCGTAATATCGCGAATGGCGGACAGATCGACTAGTAAGAATACCAATCGCTGCTATTCCAATTCCGCTGTTGCTGACATGACTGTTATCTTAGTTCTGTCTGGCCGGCTCTACTACCACGAATAATCTCACGAATAGAAAGGGTTAGTGAGGAGTATATCCAAGAGATCTAATCTACTATCAATCCGATGTTAACAGACAATGGGAAATAGGTCGCGCGTCATGAATTCCCAATACCTAACCTGCCGCCTCCGGCAGCCACTATCATACCATCATCCATACCACCGCCTCAGACGCAAACAGATTCGGAATCGACAGAGAACTTCCTGTCGCCGCTCCCGTCATCGCCCCTAGAACCCACCAGCTCCAACTCCTCCCAAGATAACAAAGAAAACACCCCCATAGCCCCACGCGTTCAACCGCCTCCTACATCCGCCCCGGCCCCGGCCCAAGCTGCATCTGCACCGGCAGCAGCAGCAGCCGCTCCCCCGCCGCCTGGCACGCTGCCCCAGCAAATAACCTCCATGCTCACCGAGATAACCTCGACCCTGCAAACCACGTTCCCGAAGTACCCGCCGCACACGCTGCAGCGGCTGTCCGAGCTCGTCATCGCGCCGAAGCACCACTACCGCTCGCTGCCGACGTACCTGCACGCCCTCGACCGCGTCGTCCACGTGACGTCCGGTTTGAACATCTACCCCCTACCCCCAGCCATCCCGGACATGAAAAGCGGCTCGCTCCTCTCCAACGGACTCACCGACGCGCTCGCCGCGCCGTCCCCCTGGGCCACGCCAGGTAGCGACGAGGCGCTCGGCGGCGCCTTGCTAACACCGATTCCCTGGCTGCAGCCGAACCACCACGGCATCGGGGGCCCGTCATCCGCACTCAACACGCCCGGGCAACGCAGTCCCAATTCCGCAGGAGGCGGCGGCGGCGGGGCAGGAAGTGGAGGAGGAGGACAAGGCAACGCGGGCGCGGGCGGTTCTTCCTCGATGGGCGGCGCGGGAGGAGCGATGGGAGGAGGCAACGACCTGGAAGGCGAGGTACGGACGGAGAGCACGGAGACGATCGACGGCCCCAACGGCGTGGGCTCGATCGAGACGGTCAGCGTCAGCGTCAACGGGATCCCGTCCATGGGCGCGCGCGGCGTCGGCGTCACACAGGGCGAGCTGCTTAGGCAGGAGCAGCGCGCCGGCGTCGTGCCCGTCAGCCAGCTCGTGCCTAGCCACCACGTGCACAGCGCTAACCCGCATGCGCAGGTCCACAGGCGCGCTTCTGCTTCTCCGACTAGCGAGGCGGTGCCTTCGGGTTCTGCGGCGGGCGGTGGGGCGCAAGTGCAAGGGGGACAAGCAGGGCAAGCGCAAGGGCAGGGTGCTGAGGCGGATCGGAAGTCGGTTTCGCCTCCTACGGCTGCTGAGGTCGAAAATGCTGCTTCTTCTGCGTCGTCCGCGAACGTTGGTAATGGTAATGGTAACGGTAACGGTAGCGGTGCGGCTGGAGCTGGAGCTGGAACTACCGCAATTTCCCAACCTAACCCTAATCCCGTCGACGCCGATGCCCCCGTCGGCTCCATCGCCGGATCCGAGGAAGAAAAGCCGCACGCCCGCGGACCGGAAGAGATCGGCCCCGAGGACATGGGTCCGCAGCACGGCAGCAGCAGCAGCACCTCGTCGACGGTTGGCGGGCCCGGCGGCGTCGAGATGCAAGGCATCGACATCGAGGCCGCGGTGGGCCGCAAGCGCGGCGCTAGCAAGAGCCCCCCGACGACGAAGCCAGACGAGGATAAGATGGATGTCGAGGTCTCGCAAGCGCAGGGACAGGGACAGGGACAAGGAGGGGAAACGAGCGCGAGGAAGAGCCGGAGCAGGAGCTCGACGCCTAAACGCGAAGCGGAGGATGAGTTGGACGCGGGTGGTGTGAAGAGGGTTAAGGAAGGGGGAGGAGCTGTGGAGGGAAAGGGGAAGGCGGCTGCTGAGGATACGGCGATGGATACTTCTACCGACGGCAAGGAGGCCGCCGAGGGCCAGGCTGAGAAGGGAGGGGGTTAGCGACCTACTCTCCTTTTTCGCGTACGAGAGGGGAAGAAAGAGTAGGGTTACTTGAGATAGTAAGGGTTTTTTCAAGATCCTAGCTTGAATGATCGAGGATGGGGAGTCGGGATTGTCGGCGTATGTTTTTTTTTTTCTTCCGTCGGCTGCTTCGGAAGCGGAACTGAAACTCTGTATGTGTAGTGATAAGTGATACCAAGCATGGAGACAAGACGAGAAAGACAAGACGGGTGGGGAAGGGGGAAGACAGATATTATTAACTCGAGTCCCGTGCTATAGGATAGTTGGTATGAATGAATGCTGCATTATGATATACTTACCTCCTAACCTCTATGTAACTCTTGATGTTTGTTCGCGGTGTTAAACATGGACTTCAGCGTTATTATCAGTATGGGACATTTACAATTACAGGTAATCAATAAGACTGTCAATGTTGCGTATATCGTCATATTACGTCTTATGAATGCGTACGTATCTACCTAAAATAGGGGTACACACTAAGACAGGATAGAGTCCAAGAAGATTAGGCCTCTACCGAATACCAAGACAGTTCATCAAAATCAACCGTAACATAGTAGGTGGATGTATCTTTTCATCCGCTCATTCCCAGATTCCCTAGCTGTTTTGCACTCGGATAGCGCCTGCAGAGAGTTCCTCGAATCGCAAGAGCGAGGAAGTAAAACGCCATACTACGCGTCTAGCCAAGGAGACAGCACTCTGAAATTAAGGGAAAAGCCATATTTCATAACCATTCATCATGAGCTATCCCCGACAATCCCAGTTTCCTATCCTCTCCGTTTTTTAGACGACCGTGGAGATATTCTCGCGCTCGATCATGCTGTTTTGCTTGTCGTCGCGCTTGACGCGGTAGAAGTAGTCGCAGAAGTCCGAGCACCGCATGTGCCGCAGGAACTCCTCGTCGTGGGTGATGACGATGAGCTGAAAGTTGGCCTGGGCCTTACGAGCTTGGATGATGGCGTGTAGGCTCTCGGCGAGACTGCGGATGTTGTCCCGGTCGAGATTTGTGGTGGGCTCGTCGAGAGCAATGAGCCCGCAGCCGATGCCGAACGATTCGGCTAGGGCTAGTCGGATAATGATGCTCGCCAGCACCTTTTGGCCAGCTGAGCATCTTCCTCGCATGTCCATCTCCGTGTCCTGCTTGACCATGCACACGCGGTAGTTGTATGAGCTACGGCCCGTCGTAACCTCGCTATCCGACTTGATTAGAATCGTGTCTATGTCGGTGCCTTGGTACGTGCTCTGCCATAGCTCGCCCGCAATTCGATTCACCTCCTCCATCTTCAGCGCATGGTATCGCATGATGGCGTTGCCGAGCGCCGTGCCGTACTTGCCTACATCCTCGATCGCCGCCTTAGTCGCCTCTACCTTGATATGAATTTCGCGGTACTGCAGGGCCGCGTTTTTGTAGTAGAGCTCCCATTCTTCGAGCAATCGTGCTAGCTCACCGTCTTTGCTCATCATCTGCCCTTTAAGGGAACCAATCTCTGCGTTCAATAAATGGCTTCGCGACTCCCAATTTCTGGCTTCTTGGTCAAGCCGTTCGTAGTCTTCGTTTGCGTTACGAGACTCGAGCTCTTCAATATTCCGCCTGAATTTCTCGATATCCCGGAGAGTCTTACGATAGGAAAGATTGTCGACGATATTCTTTCTTCTACTTTCGCTGTTGCTAATTTCCTCCTTGATTTTGTTGGTTCGTGCTGTTAGGTCATTCATATCCTTCTCGATATGTTTAATGCTATTGTCGAGGGTTTGTATTGCCCGCTCCGTCGCAGCAAGGAGCGATGGTCCGCCACGAGCAAGATAATCTTCAATATCGCCATTGACTAGCTTGAGCTCACTCACCGAGGCTGCAAGTCCATCTCGCTCATCGGCAATTTTCTTCTCTTTGGCACGTCCCCTCTGTTGAGTGTCATCTCGGATGGTTTTCGCTTTAGAGATCTCGGGTTCAATTAACCCTAATTCCTTATCTGCTTCCTGGATGGCCTCTTTTTGTTTGCTTATATCCTCCTTCTGAGCCTGAATCTGATCTTGGAAGCCTTTCTTTTTCTCAAGCTGCCGGGCTGCGTCGTTGATTCTGTTGCTTAATCGACTCCGCTCAAGCTCAAGTGAGTTTATTAGGTCCCGTACGCGCTGTTTATCAATAGACATTTTAGAAATATCATTCTTCATTGCCCTCATCTGCTCAGCACATCTGTCCTGCAGTTCGTGAATTTCGTGAGTGCTTCGAACAGCGCCGCTCGATTGTTGTTGAGACATGATTCTCTCCACTTGAGCTTCGGCTTCCTCGATTTCGTTGTATGTCTGGGAGATGTTGTGTACTGTCTTGCTCATTGACTCTAGGTCTTGCTTTTCCTCTAATCTCCCTCGGACAAGTTCATCCATCTCCTCAACACGTTGCACCATGCTTTCTTCTCTCTCCTTGGCCACTCGGATCTCTCTGTCAGACTCCTCCTTCTCCGACATGAGTCGAAGATATGATTCCCTTTTTGGACGAACCGTTCGGAGGTTCCCCAATAGTTGCTCAAACTCGGCCAAGTCAGATTGTAGATCCTCCTTTTTATCGTCCTGGAGAGCTTCCTTGATTTTCCTAACTAATCGTGACTTGTCGTTTGCATCGACGAAGGCACGATCACATAATTTGCATCGGTTTTGTCTGTTCAGTACTTTTTCACATTCCTGATAGTAACTCTTCAAATGGTCGAACAGAGCAATATCTGTTTCCAACGTGAGGATCTCGCCCTCGAGACGTTCCATTTCTTTAGGTAATTTATCTACTGTTGGCTCGGTGGTAGGGTCTGCCTTTTTAAGCGCATCAAGAACTGCAGATTTGCATCGGTCTATCTCTTCATTGCGCTTCTTAGCCTTCTCTTGGGAATTCGATAATGTGTATTGTATTTGTTTGAGTTGCTGAGCAATATCGTCGCGGTTTCGGGCTGCCTCTTCATAAGCTTGTGTCTTTAGCTGTAACGTTTTTTGAAACTCGCGGTCGATGGTAGAGGGTTGCCATGAGCTTCCAATCATGCCAGACATCTTGTCGTTCCATGTGTTAGTAAGCGTGTCTAACTTTCGCTTCTTCTCAATCAACTCTGTCTTGCGGACATCGAGTTGGGCTCGATCAGCAAGGAGTCTCGTGGACTCCACAAGCTCGCGACCAAGTCTACTGTTCTCCGCCTCAAGTTGCTGTAGCTTGGTTTCCTCCTGCTGAAGTTTGGCATCGAAGTCTGAATTCTGCAAATCTTGGGTGGCTTCTCCAAGCCGCTTCTCCACATCTTTGAACGAAGAGTCGAGTAGAGCCTTACTACCTTCGTCAACTTGTACTGAGTTGAGGTCTTTTTGTAGGGCTGCAATTCGCCTCTCTATCTTGTTGATTTCTTGCCTTGCAATAACACGGCTCTGGCCATGGCGATTCTTCTGGCTTTCCAAGTTGACGATTGCGGCTCTTTTGTTGTCCAGCTCCTCGGCATTTTCCGACTGTAAGCTTTCAAGTTCGCGCTTCTTGTCCGCCAACAGCTTTTGAATCCGTTCCTGGAAGGCCCGAACTTTACGGTCATCCAAATCTCCATCGAAACCACGAATACTATGTGATTGAGCTGCTTGGTGGATTTGGTCGACGCGCGAGGTGAGCTGACGTTCGTATTTTGCTTGGTCGGATTGGCGCATGCCTCGTTCTGCTAATTTCTCATCCATATCTCGACGGGATTTCGACAGATCCTTTTGGTACTGGCCATATTGCTTGATATTTTCCTCGAGATCACGTTCATGTCTAGCCACTCGGTCATCGTACTGCGCTAGAGTATCTTGAAGCCAATCGTCGGATTCATGCATCTCGTCCATTCTGGATCTTGTCTCTTCCAACTTTTGCTGGAGATAACCAAGTTCGCGCCTGTTACTCTCCAATTCGTTGACGATGTTGAGAAAACTGTTCGCCTGTTGGTGCATCTCAAGAGCGTTCTGATCAGCTACTTTCTTCTCTTCTTTGGTTTCCTTAAATTTGTCCCGTAGTACTGCTATCTCCGCCTCTAATTCTCGCGCATGCTTCTCACTTTTCTCCGCCTTATCCTTGTTAACTTTCTCTTGACTCTCTCGGATCTTCAATTTCTGCAAATCTTCTCCTTGCTTCTTCTTCAGCATTTTGAGGTTATCAATTGCCTTAGTGTACTTCATGGCCTCGAATATCTCATCGAATCGTTTCTTCAGAGCCGACGGCTCGCTCATAGGCCACAATGATTCGTCTTGGTGGCAGAAGATAACAGAGTCGAGGATAGCGGGAGCAACTCCTAGGGCCATAGGAACAGCTTTGTCGAGATCGATAACTCGGGAAGATGCCGAGCCTTTCTCTCCCGCATGGTTAGTAAGAAGAGTCCCATCAAGCGTCTTTTGGGATCTCGCAGTCTTCTTTACGGTGAGCTGTAGGTTACGGGTGACAACGTAGGTAGTCTCGGGTGGGACGTTGAACTTGAGCTTGACCTGTGCTAAGACTTCACGCTCTCCACATAGCTTAGGGTCGTGGATAAAAGCTCCTCCCTTGCTGTTGGGGGGAAGATCACCAGTGGTGGCATATTTAAGGCACTCGATTATAGTGGTTTTACCAGAACCATTGTATCCGACGATCAGAGTCAGAGGAGTATGGAACTGTATGGTCTGTCTGTCGTTCGGGCTGAAGGACCGAACGCCCAAGATGGATAGCTTGTCAATCTTAGACATGGTGACGAATCAGAGTCCTGGTAGTATTGGACTGAGATGCAATCGTCCCATAATATGAGGTTGATACAATTCACGTTGTGGTGGAATAGTCGTAATTAAGTAGAGACGGTTCTGTATTCAGGTAGTAGGTTTGCGGTGGGGGTTGCCCTGTTGATTCGTTTGCAAGGTGAAAGTTGCCTCTCGGCTTTGTTAATTGAATGTTGTAAATCGTAAAAGTAAAATGGAACGCGTCTTGATCGCAACTTTTGGAGGGGAAAACGCGCCCGCAAACCTGTACCCAGGTACCTATGGCAACTAGTACCTGCAGGGTGCAGCTGCCTAAACTTAGCTGCTAATGTTAGGCCACCACCACCGGGGAAAACTCCTACATCCGCCCTCTTGGTAACTGTAGGTGCACTTGCTGGCCCACGGTTACTTGAGCGAACTGGAGGTATTGCCTTCCCAGATAATTGCATACCATCATAAACATAATAAAATGTCATAATATGGGACTGTGACTAAGTTTTATACTAAATACATAAGTATCGGTACTTGCTATAGTCCGGTATCTTAAGTCTCATGGATCTAAACCCATATCGAGAAATTCCCCATTCGTGGGATATATGTAAGAGAGCAAAAGAGGAAAGGTATCGGATGGTATCGTGCAAATAAGAGCCGTTCCAACGAAGCGATCGCCCAGCATGCTGCCATTCTTCCAGATCGACTTGGCCCTTGGGCGTATCGAGGTACTGCAAGTGGGTAAGTACGATGGATGTACGTAAGGAAGGCGAAAACTTGGGCGAATTCACCTTCCTTGAATGTACAAGTACAAGTTAGGTCATACGGTAATCCATTTTGTTAATCGAGAAAGTGAAATCCCATCCCCGAGTCCGTTTTCTTCGATATTGCCCTTGCCCCTTTATCAATTTACATATCAATTCCTTCATATTACATCCCACCTTCAAACCTTGGACCTTTCAGCTCCTCATATCAACTACCTAGGTATAATAACTACCTGTATCAACACCATAATCGTCATCGGCTTGATGAAGCTTCCACTATCTTCCCTCTCTCCTCTCTCCCTTCCATCATTTTCATTTTTCGTTTTTCGTTTCAAGCTGATTGGGAAAACTTTTTAATTAATTTGATTGCCCCTCATCTGGCTCGGCTAGACCAGATGCTCTCTCTGCAGAGGCCGGAGCTCCATCCATTCGAGGTCTTAAGCAAGTCTCATCTGAACTCCCGCTACGTCGCATTTGATTCTAGATCAGCTCCAAGCTTGCGCCGTCGTCGCCGCCGCGACCCACCACCGCCATCATGGACCACGGACAACGGAATCCCAATAACATCTTCGACTTTACTGCGCCGGCTACAATGAATCCGGTGAGTGATAGTATGCACTCAACACTCATCCACCTTAAGCACCTCAAGCATCTCGAGTCCTGGACATGTCACTAGCTCTTGGCTTTGTATTTCATTCCCCACGTCCACGTCGGACTAATCACGAGCTTTGCATCAGATGACAACCGCCGATCAGAACGACATGATGGCGCTCTATGATGGTTCCATGTTCACAAACTTCGATACCATGCAAATGAATCTCGATGGTCTTAACGATATGACAGCTGCTCCGCCGCAGCAATTCCCACCCATCCCGGCCACTGCAAATTCTCAGGCCGTGCTCATCCCAAATGACGCTGCACAATTTGCACCTAACGCAGGCGACAGTCCGGTTCCGCCGCCACCGACGGGACTGACGCCGAGCTTCCCTGCTCCCGCACAGCCTACAACTACTGTACAGGGAGGTAGCACTTTGACCGAGTTTACCAAGAGGAGGAATTGGCCTGCAAAGGTTGTCGAGGAGCTCAAAGACTTTTTGCAGATTTTAGATGCGCATGGAAGAATTAAATATGCATCGCCCAGTGTTACGTCCTTGACTGGTTATGAATCTGATGAGCTCATCGACCGATTTGTCAAGGATCTAATCCATCCTGATGATGTTGGGACATTTACTTCTGATATGAACGAATCTATAGCTACCGGGAATCCACTACGTATGTTCTATCGCCTGAAAAAGAAAGACAGTACCTACGCCATATTCGAATCTGTTGGACATGCCCATATCGCCGCAGCCAAGTTCGCGCCGAACCCAGAGAACCAATCTCCGTTCTGTCAAGCAGTTTTTATGATGTCGCGACCGTATCCAACCAAGAATGCATCGTTGCTGGATTCGTTTCTCGAACACAAGATAGAAAATGAGCGGTTAAGACGCCGAATCGCGGAGCTTCGGAGAGAAGAAGAAGAGGAGGAAGCCTCTCAGCAAAGCTGGCTTGCGAGTCAAGAGGGCCGATCAGACATCGCCGCATCAGAGGATACTATGTTGACGTCCTCTCAGAGTCCTGCAGTGTTCAACCAACCTATAGACTCTCAAGCTATGCCGCCTCCCGAAAGACCGACCCCGCTCAATGTGGCATTGACAAGGGAAAATCTCGAAGGTGTTACTGCAGGTAACCGACCCGACTCTATTCGCGATAAGATGGCGAGATACGAGGGTGCCTCACACACCGACACGATCGAAATGTTGACCGGTCTGAGATATGTCGAGGGAGAGCGTAGCCGGGGCATCACCACCGGAAATTCTAGCCCAACTCTAATTAAGGGTGATGTTGGCATTGCGATCCCGATCGACAGAGACCCCAGGACAGGAGAGAAGAAGAAAAAGCTGAAAGTGGCAGAGGAATATGTCTGCACTGACTGCGGTGCGTATAGCAAATTACGTATGCCCCGCAGGTTATCTTGCTCACACTTGGTACAGGCACATTGGATTCTCCCGAATGGAGAAAAGGGCCATCAGGTCCTAAAACTCTTTGCAACGCTTGCGGTCTTCGCTGGGCCAAGAAAGAAAAGAAGAAGAATGCCAGCGGAGGTCACGCGAGCAATGCAGGTCCACCACATATGGTAGTGGATCAACACTGAATTTCCCTACAGTTCGAGCGGTTGTCATACCAAGTATAACCGGTGTATAGACAGACCTTGGTGGGTGTAAGGCGTATAGGAATTTTCCTGAGGTAGACGATGTGCTTTATGCTATGAAATATTACAAATCTATCGGGCTAGGCATGGTGTTAGGACTAAAATACGGTGCGTCGGGTTCTACGGGTGGGCTAATACACATGGCCTACTTTTACATCTTCCTTCGATTCCTCGAGATACCTGGGAAAGGAATACGGCTTGGCTGGGCTTTTCACGGGAATATCTCACAGGCAACAAAATGGGTGTGGCTCGGGTTTATTAGATGAATGTATACGATATATCATGAGGAAGGCAACAAGAATGATAATGAGGTGTTTTTTTCTTTTTCTTTTCGGCTGACTCGTCCGGCTGAAGAGGGTGTTGACAAGAGGATGCGATTTCCTTACGTACTACACTTAATTAGCCATTACCTAATGTTTGCTGCTACTATAACGAATGCTTCAACTATTACATCGGTTTCTGGCCTATTGCGCCTTGAGATGATATACATCTCGAAATAAGGCTTCATCAGTATGGGCATCAACGCTTATATAAGCCTAGGTGGACAATTCCCGTACCAACTCATCATCTTGGGCCTACGAATGTTAGACCACGCCGAAATTACCCCTTTTTCGGCATCTCATCTAATCTCGCTACCCCGGTTCATACTCCGTGGCGTAGCAACGGTAACACCGAGTAGCGGCAGATGCGCGACGACACGGAATTATACCCGGTTTCCTAGCTCATCTTTTTGCGAACTCTCGGTTGGTCGGGCGTAGATTGCGGAGGCGATTCATTCGCCGGCCTAGGCCTTGTTCTCGGCGGAATTCGTGCGAGGTGGGAGCGGCCCGCGTTACACGATCTCGATGATTTGACTCTTACCGAGTTGGATATTCACGCATGAGATATTGACAGGAATAGGGACAAAGACAGCAGTAACTTCACTTTGGGAGTTCCAAGAGAGGTTAATTTGTGAAATATTTTTGTTGGATTTTATAGGGGGCCTAGCCGGCTAGGTTTAGGGAGCTACCTAGTGTGCTTCTCCCATAATCTCATAGCGGTACACATTCTTCTGCAAAATTCCACCTAATCCCGTCGTTCGACCTAACACGATCGCGTTTTGGAAAAGTTGAGAGGTTTAGGCGATTTGATTAGAGGAACTTGGACGCCAGGCCGAGAAGACCGGAGCTTGACGACGAACCGCCGCTGCCGTTGCTCTTTAGGTACATTTTGAGAGCCATCTCGCCGGCCTTCATGACGGCGGATTCCTTGCTGCTGTCGCTCGAGACCTTGCCTTGAGAGGCCTTCTGATCGAAGAGCTGCGGGTAGTTGTTTAGAATTGTTTCATCAGTAGACTAAGTGAAATGTAATATGTCTTGCACATACCTTGCTAGCCTCAGCCATAGCAAGTCCTACAAACGCGCTCTGGCTGTTGCTCTCCTGGAGATCAGTTAGCTTCTAGTCTCATAAAACAGCCCTGCTACATCGTGATTTCATACGTGCGAACTGCCGCTCTGCCCGCCGCTAAACATCTTTAACGCCTGCATGGCGGCCGCGGATCCCATAGACTTATCGTCGGCCTCGTCACCATCGTCGTCGTCGCCGCGCCCGAAAAATCTCTTGTGCTGCTTCACCGCGTCGTCCTCGTCCACTTCCTCGGAAGCTAGCGAGTGCTTCTTCTGCGTCAGGCTGCCCAGGAGGCTGGAGAATAGGTCGCTCGACCCCGAGGACCCGGCGTGCCGGCTCGCGTGCTCCGAGGCCCCGCGAAGGTCGTCGTCGTCGTCGCGCGGGTACCCGCCGCCTGCGGGGTAGGCGCCGCCGTGGGTGACTACAGGTGGGGACCCAGGGTTAGAAAAGAGCTTAGGTACCCGTTTAGGTAGTTGGGTAAGGTAGATAGGTGTGAAGAGGGGTGATGATAAGCTATAGGCTAATCATCGTTGATGTAATGAGGGATGCTCACCGTTGCCGCCGAAGTCTATCGTTGCATTGCGAAGCGGTTAGCTATCTATCTGCTGATCTGCGCCGAGGGGATCGGTGGTAGGGTGCGGGGCGGTACCGCCAAGCTTACCTTGCTGTCTCTCGTAGCTCATGATGATGATATGGATTTCAAGGGAACTAATTGATTGCGGCGTTCAAGAGTTGAAGGAAAAAAGCAATAATCTGGAATGTCTTTGCTAAGGAGGTAGAAACGTGGAATTAGAGGCTTATGTAGACACGAGAGACAAAACGTTTATCTAGTCTCAGAGCCGAGACGCCTGCGTCACAGCTCTAGCAAGCCCAGCTGAGCGCTAACAGGTCTATTGGACGATGACGTGTGCGGGGTGTTTGGGGCCTCCCAAAGATCGCCAGACGTTAACGGGTAGTATGTGCAATCGGGGCTTAAATAACCCCTTAGTCACTAACTTGCCTCTCTTGTTTTTAGGTTTATTTCTCATAATTGCATGAAAGTTAGTCCTTTGTATTAATAGTAAGTAAGAAGCAGGGATATTGGCAGGTGAAACTTCCAAGAGGAGCGTCTTGGTGGAGGTGTGATAACCTGTTTTATGATCTTGGTAACACAATTACATACTATGTAGGTCACGGTATGTATTGATTACCTAATTCAAATTTACAAATATTAAATCGCGAGCAATTTCTAGGGAGTAACATTTGATCCCTGACGCTTCTCAATATTGGAGGTAATAAGATCCAGTGTATCCTCATTGCGGGAGCATACCTACTAGTGCCGCTACAGTCAAGTGTTGCATACCTGGGTTAAGTGACTCCAGGGGTGGGATAAGTGCCACCATGACTGCTCTACCTAGGTCCTACTTTACCCTTCCTATACCGATTAGAAGCTTACCGCATGCAGCGAACTCCAGACGACCTTAATCGCAGGCCAATCGCCAACTTTACCATGGGCAAGCATGCGACCTTTAATAAGGTAGAAGGCTTTGCTGATTCCGCGGCTGACTGGAAATACTGACTCTGATGATCGTCAGAAAGACCCCTATTCCCGAATCACCATGTCATGCGTTTGATCCGGGACAGTGGAACTCGAAAGATAATGATATGTGACGTATCATTACTATCTTCCCAATCTTCCTAAATCGGGTAGATCCTGGGTTGTATCTTGTCCTATCTTGTCGTATCTGGCCCGGTTCTCTACGCCAATATCTTGGATTGGGGGAATAAGGCTTCGGTCTGCTTCAAGATGTTTGTTTGGGAACTTCCTTTTAAATATCTCCCTCTTATCGATATTTGCCTACTTGGGGGTATCGACAAAAGATGGTTTAAAGGAGATTATATCCCCCCAGTCATCAGACTGGTAGGTTACTTCGTCCAACACACTGATTTATCAACTGCTACCATCCCCCACGTTTTCCTCTCATCTACGTCGTATAATACATAAGGTTATAGCAACGCCACACATCTAGTTACCATGGAAGAAAACGTTGATGTGTTGATTGTCGGAGCCGGCCCGGTAGGCCTTATCACGGCCTTGCAGCTTGCTCTTTTCGGCAATGTCTCGGTTCGTGTCATCGAGAAACACGCCAAATCGATGCAAGATTCATATGGCCGCGCCATCACTCTTTTCCCTCGAACCATCGAGATGCTCGACCAGCTACGTCTTGCCGATGCGCTGCTGCAGAGTTGTTTTGCTTGCCGAGAAACGGTAACCTACAATGCTAAAGGTGAAGAAGTCCCTGGTCGAGGATGGAGTTTCATGAATAAGATATATGACACGACGTTTGATTTCACGCTTGTGCTTAGGCAAAAGTTCCAGGAAGAGATTTTTCGAAATGCGATGGCGGAACACGGCGTGCAAGTGGAAGCGCCGGTCGAGTTGACAGCTGCTTCGGTTGACCAAAGCATTCCTCCAACAGGCCATCGGGTATCAGCAGTTCTTCGTGACTGCAGCAACGAGACGCATAAGACAGTTAAATGCAAATATCTAATAGGTTGCGATGGAGGACGCTCGTCTATCCGGCGAATATTCAATATTCCTTTCGAGGGTTCCGCTAGTGAAGACAAATGGGTGAGAATAGACGGCCAGATCAAAACCGACATGCCTAAGTCTCGTTCATACTGTTCAATTGAATCACCAACTCACGGAAATGTGCTCTGGGTGGCCCTAGACCATGGCGCAACGAGAATCGGATATGCATTCACCGACGATCGAGCCAACGCATACCCTAGATTCGATGAGGACGCTGCTGTCAAGGAGGCCATTGCTGCAGTTAAACCTTTCAATATTGAATTCGAACGAGTTGATTGGTGGACGATTTATACAGTAGGGCAACGCATAGCTAAGGACTTCTTCGTTCACGACTGTGTCCTACTTGCTGGAGATGCTTGTCATACTCATTCATCGGGAGCGGCCCAGGGGATGAACACCGGAATCCACGATGCGGTAAATCTCGCTTGGAAGTTGAGTCTAACACTGCGCGGATTGGCCAACCGAAATCTCCTCAAGACCTATCAGGCAGAGCGACTTCCGAATGTACAGAAACTTATCCAGTACGACAAGGATGTCAGCCGACTCATGACGAATCGTCTCCCGGAGAATTGGCAGGGCGACCCAGATGCAGATGTCAACATGGTGTTGGGGCAAGTTTTCGAAGAATCTGGCACTTTCAATACCGGGCTTGGCATCTTCTATGAGATCCACGAAGACAACCCCTTAAACGTGGAAGGCTCATTTACTAGCTCACAAACTCTAATAAAAGCAGGAAGAAGAGGTCCTGACGTCGCCCTCCTACGCCCGGGGACATTTGAGCATACGAGGCTAATTCGTGAGCTGCGAAGCTATGCGACGTTTCATGTTCTTGTCTTTGCGAGCGAGCATAAGCCTCCCATTCCAGGAGCGGTATATGAGAATGTGGCAGGTTCGTCGACGTTACAATGTCTCATCGATCGAAGTATATATCCCAGATTATACCTCATTGAGAGAAGCAGCCAAGGCTAACTCATAGATAGAATATCTGGATTTCATGACTATTATTCCTAGGTCAAAGGTACCTTCTCCATACGAATTTCTTGGGCATGATCCCTTAGGACGTGTCTTTCTCGAGCATGAGGATAGGTCGGCTCACCTGCAATATGGAGTCGGGACGCAGGGCGCCATCGTCGTGTTAAGGCCAGACGGCTGGATTGGAACGATGATTAAGTTGGAGACGGAAGCTACTTTGGAACTTGAGCGTTATCTCCTTGGTATATTTTCAGAAATATGGGTTTGAGATAACGGGGCTCCTCCGATAGGTCACCTATGCCGATTTGCTTAATATTCGGTCAAGTAATAGAAGAGGGAATTCATATTATGGTGCCGATCTCATGTCTTTGACAGTTCTTTACGTTGATCGTTCGACAGATCTTGCAGATGAGATGCTATCGTACTCGGTAATTCTTGGCGATATCTCTGAGACACCCCGCGGAGAAACTAAGCCGTTACGACGGTCTCACTCACGGATACGACATATCCCCTCGGAACCAAAATACCAGAACCATATCCATTGAATAAACAGACGCCAAGGCCCCCGTGAACTTGTGTCGGCTTCTCGCGGAGACAAAGAGCCGGGCGGTTACATTGTTTACTGCTTTCACGTGAGCTTCGTTGAACCCTACTCGCTGATATCGCCTTTCAATAAATTCTACAATGCTAAACTGGAACATAGGTATATGTGCTGCCTTCAACTCGCCGATTTGAGTAGATTATGCTCTTTGGAAAGTCGTAAGCTCATAGAAAGTGGTTGATCCGGATGTCTCGAAGTAGCGAGCTTTCGAGCTCAGAAAAAGCCAGATTATGGGCGAAGCTGCTTTTCGTTGGTAGGATACTCCATGTATAATTCTTGGTTATCATTAGATCGTGGCTGACTTATCCTCAGGCTTTCCAAGTATTCTCCTTCTGCTCGTGCGGAATGGCTTCATTGCTTACAAGCGACGAATTACTCCATTCTTTCCTTGGCTAATAGCAGCACTGTCTCGCACGTTTATAAACCTCTTCACAGGCCGCGAGCTACAATTTCTCTGCCCGCATCCGTTGTCGATCTACTCGTCGTGGATTAAGGCTACGCGGAAGCAGGCAAGGGACGACAAGGACATATTCCTATCATCTCGAATCAAGGCCGAAGTTGACAGTCTCTTTGACGTGCAAGACCCGACCGAAGGCGTCAGTTTGTTCTGGGTTGGCGATCGTCGCAAAGCTCAGAATGTTGTCCTATATCTTCCTGGAGGCGGTTATATAGCGCCTATTATTCGAGGTCATTTCTTCGCTGCTGTGAACGCGTTCCTGGTTCCTGGGAATGAAGTCGGGGTTGAAGTTGCCGTTGCAATACTTTCGTATTCACTGGCTCCCGCAAAAACGTTCCCAGCTCAATTGCGCCAAGCAGTCCTCGCACTCAAGTGTATTCTGGATTATGGTTTTCAGCCTAACAATATTATTCTAGCAGGAGACTCAGCAGGCGGTGGTCTTGCGGCAAATCTTTTGTTTCACTTGGGCAAGCCGAATCCATCTGTCCCATCTGTTAAACTTTCACAGCCCATAACTGCTGCGATCCTCATCGGCCCGTGGTTGAGCGATAGGATTGATGATATGAGCTTCCGAGAAAATCAAGATTTTGACGAAATCTCACCAGCGACGATCAATCGCTGTATGGGCGAATGGTTACTTAGGTCCCCGGAATACGCTGAAACACCCGCATTGCAGAAACCATACGCTCTACCGATGAGCAGCGATAAGAATCTCAATCTGCAATTACCCTTTGGGTCATTGGCTCAAACAACTAAAAGTCTGACGGTCCTTGTAGGAAAACATGAGTCGCTAAAAGACCAGGGGGTAGAGTTTGTAGATATCGCGAAGAATCGCAATTCTGGAATGAAGACCAAGTTGGAAATTGCTGAGAATGAGGGGCACGTATTTTTTATCATGGAGGCAGAACGGGGAGTAGTAGGGGAGGCTTTGCGGAGAGTCCGTGATCTATTTGTGGAAGCTCTTCAGTCATGAGTGTCGCTTGGAAGTAGCACTTGCAATTTTCCATCTCATCCTTCCCAAGTCGCCTCGAGAATAGCTAGGTTAGAACCCTGCGGTCGCTGTACTCCTTTGAAGGCGAACCTCCGATCCGCCTGTTCAAACAAAGACTTCCATTCGTCAAGATCGCGTTCTTTAGCATTGCCAACCTCGAGCATCGTGAGGTCCATAGCTCTGGGATTTATTAGCGCATCAGATTCAAATTATAGCAGCCGATTGCGGATGCTTACCGTAACTTTCGCTCGGCGCTATTTGGGAGCACACAGGGAGGTGGCATCACGAAGTCCATGATCAGAACCCGGGAGCCCTTCTTTAGAGCCGGCGTTAAAGCCTTGAGGATCTTGACACAGTACTTATCTGGCCAGTTGTGGAATATCCAACGATATAAATAGACCTCGGCGCCCCTGATCGGCTGTTCCTCAAATAAATTATGGGTCATAAATTTGACGTCCAGGCCGGGTTCTTCTTTGGAGTTTGCAACCACCTCGGGCAATTCTTGTACAACTAAGTGGAGCTTAGGGTACTTTCGAGCCAGGGCAAATGCCGTATCACCATGAGAGCCACCCAGATCGACGACAGTGCCATTCTCAAGTGAATCCCAGGAGTAATTGTCGGTCAAATGACTCAAAGAATATCCGGCGCTGGTCGTAAAGCAGCTCATCGAACCACCGCAACGCCGTGCGCGTTCTGGATCGTCGAAGAGTTTATTATAGAAGTTTTTAGACGTCCCATTGGCCAGCGAAAAACCCTATGTACTATTAAACAGCGATCACGAACTAAGATGCCTTTACCTACAGTCTCATTGGGCTCGTCGGCCATAGGCCATTTGACCAACGCATCCACGACCTTTTCCGCCGACGGCCACATATCATCTACGTTACTCCCGACCCAGTCAGCCATACGCGGATCCTCCGCGATCTGCTTCGAGGGCGCGGAATGCACAATGACTCCCGGGCGAGGCTCCCTGAAGACGCGAGACGCGATGCCGAAGCGTAAGACACGACGGAGCGCCGCGCAATCAACGCCGGCGGAAGCTGCTAGGTCCTCGTAAGTGATCTCACCATCCAGGGGCACTTCGTGGGCGAGCCAAAGCGCGAGATTAGCTTCAGATAGAGTAGCTGGTTGTGCTGCTACCACATCAGCTACCGTAGGTTGCTCTATCACTGGACCGGACCACACATACCTCGTGGTTGGAAAGTAGGTTTCTCGGCCCCTGGAGAAGGTCGTTGAGCTCCTGGCTTGCTTCGAGGACCGCTCTACGGGATTGCTCGATTTCGGGCGGCAGGTTAAGATCGCTTGGCCCGTCGGCTCCGAAGGACGGGTACGGCAGTCCCTTCTTGGAGAGGTAACTGTCTATCCGATTCGTATGTGTTGCAACGGTAGCCGCCAGTTCGGCTATCCTGCTCTGGGTTGATGACATTGCGTGTTAAATCAAACGTAGTTACTTCAAATTAGACTTGCGGGAGCGGGTTTTGACGGAAAGGAGAAAGCAAATTCAACAGGTAAAAAATACACTCCGTAGATACCTACCTATCTGTGTATGAGGCACTACAGGTAGTACTACGTAATAGACGACACGATGGATTGGGACCTCCTCAGGGCGGGGTAGAGTCGCTTATTTCTTACATCATTCACACGCTGTCGTAAAAACCCCCAATCCTATCTTAATGCCTGCCCAGTTCATACGGGATATTGTGCCGCGGTGCGGCCTCATCCTTTGATGATCCACCATATATGGTTAATTCAACTGTCCAAATAGCTTCAAATAAAGAACCAATTGAGTTAACGCGTTTGATCACTTGTCCTTGCGTACCATGTATTCAAATCAAGAATCTAATTGGGTGCACGCTATTACCTAATCATTGGGACTGCCCCTCCAGCCCCTCTTAATGCTGGCTTAGTCACCAAGATTCAGGGGCTACGAATTGATTCATTAAGTAAATTGATTAAATAAGCACCTTAGGTAATCTCTTCTGCTTAGCGTTGGTCCTCAAGCTGACCTCCTAGGGTATAGATCAATTCGACGGCAGCTTAAACAATGGAATCTTCGTATTTATTATCCCCACACTTTAGAAACGCATTTTACTTATAAATTCTATTGTGTTTAGACTTCCTCATATACCTATTCACCTCTAAATTGTGTTGTTGGTTGCCGGGTATTACGTAGACTCCACACCCCTTTTTAATTACCTAGGTACACGGTAGGGGCTTCTCTATTCTACCACATCCATATAACAAACCCGAGCTCAATTTGGGCGAAAACAGGTAGTCTTGTAACACATAGGAATCTGGCAGGCCTCTTTGTCCTACCGGGGTGTTCAGCCCATAAAAGGGCACCCGTTGATGATTTCAGCAGAGCTTCCTCCAAGTTACCACAGCTACTGTGAATCTTCGAACATTCCCCCCAATCCCTCTGCATTTTTCAATATACAATCTCTCTAATATGACCCCAAAAGGCTCTGTTTTGATCACCGGTTGTAGTGATGGAGGTGCCGGCTCTGCTATGGTGACAGCCTTCCAAAGCCAAGGTTACCGAGTCTTTGCGACCTCTCGCAACTTGAAGACCATGTCGAAAGTCGAAAACTTACCGAATGTCAAGTTACTTCAGCTCGACGTAACTAAATTGGCAGATATTCAGGCTGCGACAGACGCTGTGAAAGAAGAAACTGGTGGGACATTGACATTTCTCATCAACTGTGCTGCGCGGAACCACTTCATGCCGTTACTAGACGAAGATATTGAGGCTGCTAAAGCTCTGCACGACACCAACGTCTGGGGTCCGCTCGCGGTGACCCAGTCTTTCGCGCCGTTGTTGATTAAAGCCAAGGGTACTGTTGTATTTATTACGTCCCTATCCGGATACCTCAATGTTCCTTATCAAGGTGAGTCAACTTTAATGATATTGAAAGATTGGCTGATGATAGCGACATATGGATTACTTGATGTATCGTTAGCAACTCTAGCTGGGCTAATTCTTTTCCAAGGTACATTTGCTGCTTCAAAGAGGTCCGAGGAGATCATGGCGGAAACGTTGCGACTAGAACTCGCGCCGTTCCACGTCAATGTACTGTCTGTGGTGACTGGTGCTCTCAAAACAAAGGGCCAGAGTCACTTTGATGATTGGAAACTGCCAGAGGGATCCCTGTACATGCCGGTAGAATCTACGATCCGCGACAGAGCCCGCGGACAAGAAGGAGCGCCTAGAATGGAGGCCACAGATTATGCTAATCGCGTTGTGTCTGAGATTATAAAGGGCACAACCGGCAAGTTCTGGTACGGCGCTAGTGCCGGGGCGGTCAAATTTGGCGCGACATGGCTTCCTACATCACTTATGGTACGTTGGAACTTGTCCTGATACCTACCTATGTATCTATGGCGCTTCTGTGGGGATTCTAGCTGACTCTGCATTAGGACAGCGGCGTGAAGATAAAAACAGGCTTGGACGTGTTGGCTGAGCAGAACAAATAGGTGATATGCGATAGGACGCATGGACAATACTCCAACTTGATATATGGTACCAATAAAAGCGCCTATCTGCAAGACATGGTAGGTAGGCAATGTTGATAAAATTACCTACAAGCGTTTGCTTCTGAGCTAATGGAAGTAAGGGATTGAATGATATGCAAGGAGGTGTGTATTCCCTAGACCATAGTATATACTGTTGGTTATTGCTTACCTAAGTTGTTAGAGTACTAAGGATTATGTACGAGGTGTAAATGCAGGCGAATACAGCTTGAAAGACTAAAGGGGGTCTGTACGATTACCTAAGCATCTAATCCAGGATCCACAAGCCGTCAAGCCCCCATACCCGGCAGTTTGAAACCTCCTGGAACCCCCTTCTGGAAAATGCCTTCCGGGTCATACTTCTTGCTAGTTTCCTTGAGCTTGTGAACACTCTCTTCTCCATACCCCATGATAGGATCGTCCATCTGATAGGCGTAGTTCATGAAGATATAGCGGTGCAGCAGCTCTTTATCAGTCGCAAGCTTTCTCAAATCCGCCACGAAATTGCCGACGATAGTATACACTTTACTATCATCTTCTGGTAAATCCCAGCCCGGATTGACTAAAACTATGAATAGCGGTCCATCCGACGGGGGGATGGCTATCGCGTTGCCCTCTGCTCTAGCCGAACTGTCTAGCATCGCCTTCGTCAAGGGGTGAAATCCGAACGAAAATGTAAGCCCATTGACATCCTTGATTTCGGTGATCATGTCTTGCCACTTCCGGTGGAAAGCTTCCATCAGGAAGATATCTGGTTTGATGGTGAAGGAAGCCCAATATTGACTACATAGAAGTCAGCTTAAGCGTCATTGAAGTAATGTAATTGAGAGGCACAAACCGCTTCCCATCACTAGAGTGTTTAGACAGTTCTTCAGTGAAGCCAAGATGCGTCGATTTTCGCAAGGTGCACATTTCCTTGACCTGGTTCTCCAAGCTTGTGAAGCGCTGTAGTGAAGGTGGATTCTCCTTGCTTTGCGTGTGATACATGACACACGTTACGGCCTGATGCCCAAAGCCGTATCCGATGCTAAACATGGCATGAGCGTCCAGATCTTCCTCGTTATTTACGAAATCGTAAGCATTATGGATCAGCTTGGAGAAGGTGTCGATCATGTCACTGGACATGTAAAATGTGATCCCTCCCCATATATCCGTAGATTTGAAGGCTCTCATTTTGAAAGATGTCAGGATGCCGAAGTTATTCAGCCCCCCCTTAAGGGAGACCCAGAGGTCAGAATTCTCTGTTGCATTGGCATGAACTAACTCGCCCGATGCGAGAACCACCTCAAACTCGACCACCGAGTCGCATGAGAACCCGACCCGTGGTGAAAACATGGACAATCCCCCTTTTACCCTGTCAGAAAAACTAGTAGACTGTTAATTGAGTTTATTTTGAACGTACCTCCTAAAATAAACCCTGCGACGCCGATGCGTCCGGTGCGTGCGCCGGCTACGGTAAGACCATGTTTCTCCAGTTCGGCATACACCGTGGCCCATGTCTCTCCGACGCCAATCTCTACCACGGATTTGTCTTCGCTCAGATTGATGCCCTTGAGGGCCCTCATATCAATCGTGACGCCGTCTTGAATATTAGCGCTGCCCGCGAACGGAGTGTGGCCACCACCCCGGATTGCAATTTGGCAATCCCCTGAAAGTATATGAGGACGGAGGGCCCGGATGAGACCTTGGACCTCGTTGGCATTGCTTGGTTTTACGATATAAGAGGGTTGGACCCCGTTCTCGAATGCGCTGAAATATGAGCCATTGTCCGCCTCGTATTCTTTGCTCCCAGGTTGCAAGATGGAACCTTTGACAACGCTAGCCAAGGCGTCATAAATTTGGAGATTGCTAGGATCTGGCATGATGGTGTTTTCAAGACACAGGTTGAAGTCAGTTAAATCATATCCTTTATAAGGTACCTACCTAGGTTTAAATATGAAAGAAGGTCGGACCTCAGTTGTAGTCTTGGTATCGGGCACTCAGGACCTCTCACAAAGGTCACGGTTACACACTCCTACATCTATGAAAGCCATATATACATAAGGGTTGTAACTGTTAATTTCAAATCAATTGGACCAAAATACTTAGCCTTCGAGGTAAGGGATCTCGCAATATACCTAGGTAGATATCTGAGTCTGTTGGTGTACGGTGACGAGTGTTCAAGTATAGGAATACAACTCGGACTTGCCCCACCCCCCTTTACCTACATTTAATTTAATATAATCATTTCAATGTAAACCTCTTGAGCCAACAGTGTCCTAGGTTACTGGTACATGTCTAGGCATGTACCTGCCTACCTATTCAATAAATTTTAAAGGAGCCGAGAATACCTGCTGAAGGGGGTGGTTTCTGGCTAACACAAGACTCTACTACTGTATGGAGTGTCTATATCTAGTACAAATCTTGGTGGGGTCTTGATAGTTGCACTCGTGAAATCTACTCGTCGTTTTCATTGAGAGGGCCACAGCAATGATGATGTCCCACTTTTAATCACTTAACAGGCACACCAAAAAAACGTACCACGATATACCTTCTTTTAGATCAGCCATATCAAATCGAATTCTAGATCAATTGGAGATAAAAATAATTATAAAATACTAGAGCTTTTGAAATTCAATACCTGCTATACCATCCCCTGTCCTAAGGTTTTGCTGCGATGCAGCAGCGCATCAAAGCTATGACCTTAAGATCAGGGTTAGGGTTAGGAGGTTTAAGAATAGGGCGTCCCCACTGTTCTGGTAGGTCACCGAAGATGTTCTATTTCCACGTGTTCTAGGTTACGTCTTATCTAAGGTCATATCACAACAATGATATTCCCAAGATAATCTGTTCACTAGACTGCAAAGGTGCCGACTCAACCGTTACTGCAATAGCCTCCTTTGCTCTTTTTTTTCTTTATGTTTTAGTGTTCTCGTAGTTTGGCCTAGCTGGCTGAAATGATATTACTTTGAGAGCGCTATAAATTTACTCCGAGTACTTGGGCAGAAGGTAGCAGTAGTCACATCTACTGTTATTTCCATCTCGTTAGCATATCTGAACATCCCAATATGACCAGATTGAATCACCCTCTGACTATTAGCTAGATACACGGTATTAGCCTTTGCCCAATCTAAGGCTCTGCCGGCGAGATATCGTAAGCCTCTCCCCACTGGGACTATTGTTAATAGCGGAGAGAGGGTCGTCGACGATGCCACAAAGAGCTTCGAGCTCCACTCCCTCGAGGGCTTCTTCTTCGAGCAATTCTGGCGCGATGATTGCGGCCAAGGCAGTCAGTCCTCCGGCAATTGCTGCGCAGACGAATCTATCCCCAGTCTTGTCAAGGGTCACGCCGATGTTTAGGTGACCCGCATAAGGGTTGTCCTTGGTACCGGCGATCACCGTGATCGAATCTGGCGCATTGCACATGCGCGCTGTGTAATGGCAGACCATGGGTTGCCCGCAGTTATCTAGGCAGCGCTCGTCTAACGCACGCTTCTCCTCCTGGACCAGTCCATCGCGCTCCCAGAGGACGGTCCTGTCATCCCGGCGCACCTTGCGGCGGATGCGCCGAGTCGGGATGGGCCCTTGGCCACACCCCGAGCCCGTCTCGTCAGCATCAGCTTCATACTCGACCTTGTGGCACAGATTCAGGCCAGTGTTATTGAGCGCGGAGATCCAAGACCCGAGCCCGACCGAGAGCATCTGTTTGAACGTGTCCAGGTTCGTATACTGGAAGGCATCGATGTACATCGCCGGCTTCAGGGGCTCCTCGCCGTCGGCAATGCCAGCTTCGACATTGTCCATCTCTTGGTGGTCGCCCTTGCAGCCGTTGCTGTCGCACATCTTCGATAGCTTGCCGAACATTTCGGTCGCGAGCTTCTGGTTGCCGTCGATGCCGTCGTCCGCGTCGCCGATGTCTATCGTTCCTACATTGGCTACCCAGGAAATGATGGTAGGCTTCGCTGGCGGCGCCGTTGGCGTACAGCTAGCTACGGTGGTGCAAGCCTCCTGGCTGCCGCCGGCGTGGAGGCGTTGCAATTAGAGGTCCAGGTCGTCGTATCGGTCTTGACGTTCGCAGTGGATGGCCGGCGGAGGGGTGATCATGCTCGACCCCTCTGTCGTGATGGTAATTGTCGATGCCACATCCACGGTGTCGGGCATGGCCGATGTCGAACCAGAACATTCTCCCGCATCACGCTTCGCTTTGCTGCAGGGCGGAACCACGGGGTCCTTGAACCGGTTGCCCGCGGAGCCGGTGAAGCACTGGCGAGATGTCCAGAAGACCTCGAGTGCCAGCCAGGCGTAGCTATCTGCGTTGTAGATGCATTGGTCGGGTGTGTTTATCAGCATTTGACGCGTGTTATATGGACCTGTCATCGTATGTCAGCCTTTACGACTCTCGCCTCCATGCCATGCAGAATATAATCCCACCAAGACGCTAGGCTTTTATGAGCGAGCCAGCTGTTATAACGGATCAATGGGCACATGCAAGTTGGAGTTGTTGCACAGCTTGTGTGGCATGTGTGGCACGTGTGGCACTGCCGTGGCGAAACTCACATGGCTGAAAGTTTGAAGTTGGTATTGATAAGCGTATCTTAGGTTACCTAAACGGTCGCGTTGCTCTTACATTTTCTCATTTTTCACCTTTGCCTTACACTTCCATTAACTTGCAATGAATACTCGCTCTTCAATCTAATTGAGAAAGCCTTCGTTGTCCCAACTCACGCTAGCTATGTCTTCTAACCCACATGTGGTGGCAGAGATACACCTGCCGACTACTCTTTCGTTTACATCTGGACCTGATCCTGAACTCAAGTTGACACTCACCCTGGTTGGCTCCCAGCATCCTGTGACTGTCTCGAAGAATAATTATCACATATTTACACCGACCAACGCCTTTACGATTACTGAGGTGGCCAGCGGTCGGGTAATCCAAACAATTTTCGTCGACATATACCGTAAGTACGGGACGCCTCTGCGACTTGACTCGGAGCACCTCGACCGGTTCTTAACTTTAGAGCCGGGCGTCCCGTGCGAAGCTTTTAAAACTAATTTTCGCCCGCTCGGCCAGGAGAGAAAAGGCGTTCAGGGAACAGCAACGCCGACAGTGTCCAGCGACGACCCGCGCCAGAAATACAAATTTCTAGAATCGGGCATGCACTGGCTAGAGCCTGGGAAGCAGTATCTGATACGTGCGCGTGAAGGCGCCAGATTTGCTACGTGGCGCTGGGGGAGAAAAGAAGAGCTCAAGCCCTGCTATTGGCACGAATCGGACGGAGAAGATTTGGAAATAATTCCCGGTGAAGGCGTCGAGGTCCAAGTTGAGGAATAAAACCCCTATATTTGACAAAATATCCCCTCGTAAACTCAGCGTGAACCGTAACCCCTAACCCTCGTCGGACTCAAGGAAATGATCGCCTTCCAACGCCTTATTGAAAATGCTTCCACTATCCTACTTCACCCAAACCTCGCAGATGCGTCCGTTAAAGCTTCAAGCTGTCGAGCCTTAGGATACGGCGCATCATCCTTCAGCACGACCAAACTGCCCCCGTAAAACGTATTCTGGAAGTGCTGCTTCGCCTTGGCGTACCGCCGCTGGCGCAGCCGGCAATACTCCTCGTACGCCTCCTCGCCGACCGTCGCGAACACGAACACGGGATGCACGCCCAGCGCCTGCGCGCCCTTCTGCCCGAACCCGAAGCTCGTCACGCTGAACGCCTTCACCTCGCCGGCGCCGACGTTCACAGCGCGGTTCGGGAAAACCAGGTTCTCCCAGGGCGCGAGCGCGGCGTCCGCGTCGTCCAGGTTCCGGTTCCCCGGCACGCGGCCCGTGTCCAGGATCTGGCAGCACCCGTTCAGCATCCAGGCCGCCGCCGCGCCCTTCGGGTGCCCCGTCAGGTACTTCTGGCACACGGCCAGCGCGGCGTTGCCTGGCGTGCGCCCGAGATGCGAGAGCTGCCGGTGCAGCACTTCCACTTCGTTCTTTTCGTTTAGTTCCGTCGACGTGCCGTGCAGCGAGACGACGCCGATGTCGTCGGCTGTCAGGCCCCAAACCGCGAGCGCGCCTCGGAGCGGCGAGATGCGCGTGTCGTGCGTGTAGAACGCGTTGCCGAAGCGGCGCCTGGCTTCTCTTTCTTCGCGCTGCGCGGCTAGTTTGGTTTCGTTGAGGAGGTCGTCGTTGGGGTTTGACGATGACGATGGATTGAAGAGGTCTTGGCGCTCGCGTATTGATTTTAGCGAGTGCTCGAGGAGCCGCCGTCGGTAGTCGATGTCGAGAAGTGGGGACGAGCCAAGACTCGCGCTTTCGCGCACGTTGACCATGATGCCCTTCCCGGGCGCGGGGACCGATCTGCCGGTGCCGTCGCTCGCGGTCTGCACGTGTGCGACGATGGAGCGGATGGGTAGACCTAGCTCTAAGGCTAGCTTGGCGCTGGTAAGAAGTTGCATGCCGCAGCCTTCCGACTCGACAAACCCTTTCCTGGAGGAAGCACACGGGCGAGAGGTCTCGTGCGGCGCGCGGCCGCGTTCGAGGTCAGCCATGCTGTTGTTCGTAGCTTTCATGTTGGCGAACTCGGCCGACGTGTCTTGGGTCATGTCGTCGAAGCCGCCGACCAGACAGACCTTCGCGGCGCCGCTGGTGATGAGGTCGTAGCCTTGGTTGAGAGACTCGAGCGCCGTGGCGCAGGCGCCAACGGGAGTCCTCGTCGGGCCGGCTGAGGACATGAGGAGCATATTTAGCCACGCCCCCGTTGTGTTAATGAAAACCTCCGCTAGGATGTCGCTTTGCACCGGCCGATCGAGGAATCGCTGGCGATACAGCTTTTGCAGAGATTGGCCACCGCCCATACCTGAGCCTACGCAGTTGGCGAGTTCTGAGATGTGGATCGTCTTGTATAATTCGTATATGTCTGTTATACCGGCAGATAGGAAGGTCTCGGCGGCGCATACTAGAGCCATCTGCGTACAGCGGTCCACGCTTTCACAGAGATCTTGCGGCAGCCCGTGTACCGTAGGATCCCAGCCCGTCGGCAGTTGGCCGCCTACGACCCTATCGAAAACTCTAGCTTTGGGGATCATTAGGGTGGCTCCTTTTCTGATCCGTACGGAGAATTGGTCGCTTTTTGTTATTTGCTTGATCTCCGCCTTGTCTCCGTGTTCCCGTACGAAATCCATGGCCGTATCGAAAGATGCGGTAAAGGGCTCAAGATCATGCTGAACGATGACTTCTTGGAGGAACTGCTTGTTGTCCCGGTTGGGGTGGTCTAAGGGGCTTGGCTCGATGAGCCGCAGTCCTGCGTGCTCTAAGATCTGCTTCTCATATTTGGCCTTTACCTCGTGGTCATGAACGGGCGCGCCGGTGGTCGTATCGATCCATGCAGCTGGGGCTCCGTCGGTTGAAGGGGTTGGCTTTGGATTATGTTTTATGAGCCCGGTCATCCAAGCTAATTCGATGCAGCCTTGAATTGAGAGTTCCCCTTTGAGTTCCATCTCCCATCTTGTTCGGGAGTTACCCCAAGGTCCAATTTCAGCGAAGCCGACCACTACCACAACCGATTCCAGATCAGCCATACCGTCGAGCTTGGAGTTCAAGGGCTTTATCTTGGTGTCGTAATCTGGCAGTGTGGGGAAGCCGAGTTCGAGATCAACTAAGGGAGGAGCTTGTAGCGCTGAGTTTGATTGAGGTGCTGTAAGGGGCTTGCCTCGGATAGCACTCTCGTCAAGTGCTTGTTCATCAGCGAGTGCACGCCTTATTTCTTCCTCTTGGCGCATAGAATTCCTTATTTCGGCGATGAATGCTGCTAGCTCGGGATCGCTTCCCATACCTCCGCTCAAGTCCGCCAGGAGACATTCAGTCTGGCAGATTGACACCACAGGATCAGACATGAGTCCTATTATGAGTCTGCCCATCTCTTCAGTTGAGAACGTGGTCACGCCACGCTTTGCAATTTCTTCTGCGATCGCGTCGTTGGCTGCCATTAGACCTGTACCTCGAGTCCAGCCGATAATGACACCACAGAGGCAAAGATAATCGCTCCAGCTCTCCGAGGACCACTTATTCAATAATGTCATGAGGCCTATCTTAGACTCGGAATATAGGCCATCATTGCCAAAGGTACCATGGTTTGGAGAAAGGGGTAATAAGACTTGTGCCGGCCTTGTCCGAGAGCCGCGCGATTCCTTGGCAACCTTGACGGCGCCCATGATCCTTAGAACATTCGTCAACATGGCTCTATGCGCCAGCTCAGACTTGGAATCGATGTTATCAATCTCGCGACCTTTCTCGGCTAGTGCCGCAAACGGGATGATGAAGTCAAGATCCCATCCTAGGCCGTTTACCGGGTCGTATATATGGGTGATCAGGTTCTCTATATCCTGCTTGCTTCCCTGGTTGCAAGGAAGAACGACGAGCCTGGATCCGTTGGCACCGTGACGCGCGAATATGTTCTGATATATTGGACCCGCTTCTGGCATGGCTCGAGTGGTCGTCACGAGAACTCTAGCTCCACCTTGGAGAAGAGATTGAAGAAGCACGATGCCAATCGAATTTGGCCCTGCGCCGGTGAGGAGGACATCTTTACCGGCGAACATATTTTGTGCGACGGGGCCGTTCTGATTTAGGAGTGTCGTTAGTTGTTGGTTAGGGTTCCACGAAGCTCCTTTCCTTCGGAGTATATGAGGGGATTTGACTGTTTTAAGCTCTTCTTCTGGCTGTTGGCTAGGATTTGAAGAAGGGAAGTCGAGCGGTACGCTTTGCAATTTGTTGTCGACGGGATTTGTAGCATCAGGGCTGAGCTTCTCAAGCATGCTCTTAATTCCCTCAACTCCCCCATGCTCTGATGAACGACTCTTGTTAAGGAGATATTGCCTGGCCCTTTCAAGCCTGCTGCTAGCTCTATTCCTGAGACCATTGATGGCTGATTCGAGGTCGCGCTCACTTGCACTACTCTCTTGAAGCTTGTAGTATTCGTCAAGAAGGTCGACATGGCTCCAATTCCAGACAGAGTCATACGACCGCTGGTGATCAGCCTTGAAAATTGGCTTGATGCCATTACAGAAATCTTCGCCTAATTCCTTCTCGTATGTGTCGAGTTTGTCCTGAATTTCTGCTGAATCACCGATTGTAGATGAAGATGTTGAAGATTCTTCTTCATCAGAAAGAAGTGCTGCTATCTTTCTTCTCAATTGAGAATGTTCCTTACGAAGCTGTTGCACTACCTTGGAGTCAAGCATCGTCTGTTGAGGATTCGCAGCAGTAGTGCTTCTTTGCCTGGATAGCCCAGCATCGTCTAGATATCTCTGAGCGATGTTGTCAAAGAATGACTCGGCATCTTCGTTTTTCTTTAACCTAGCTGATGGTTGCTGACCGAGCGCGATCAAGAGGATTGCGTCTTGTCTTCCAGAAGCCAGGCCCCATTTGTCGCTTAAATAGGATCTAGCAGATATGAGATCGAAAGAACCAGGCATTTTAGACCCAATCATCTTTTCTATCCTGGTGCGCAAGCACTTTTTCAGTTTCCCGTCGTATGTGCCCTGGATTGTCGAGGCGAGCTCTTTCAGGGGTATATTCTCGACGTCATCTGCCAATGGTCCGAATTCTTCTAGCATATCTCCTATTATTTCATTTTGAACTATCGACCTGCCTCCCGAAACGGCCTTTATGCTATCATCGAGCTTGATGTCTGAGGCCGATTTCTTTAGGCTACTGGCAATGAGTGCCTTGACTGATTCCAATGCAGTTATTGAAATATCTGGTATTGGAGAATCTGATTTCGCAAGTGGTGCTGCCTGAACTGTAGGCGTGTCCAAAGCGGGTTGGTTTACCTTGGAGACCGGTGCTGGACTGCTCTCCGGCTTTTGTCTTTCCGTTGTCTCTGGTTCCGCGGATGGGGGGACATCGTAACGGAGATCGTCATAGTTAGCACTAGTTGAGAGAAGAGACCGCTTGATGCCGTTGACTGCATCCGATTCGAGATTGAATTGGCCTAGAGTCTTCTTTGCCATGTTCAAAAGAGTAGGGGATGGGCCGAATTCAACCAATTTCTCAACATTGGCTTCGTCGAAGAGTATGCTTTGGGTTTCTGACCACCGCACCGGCATGGCGAATTGATACCTATTATCTTATGTTATAACTCATCGTCCTTGAAATAAGCACGAACGGAAACTTACGCCAGCAACTCCGTGAGGAGTACATGAGCGAGCTCTCGCTCATGATCTTGGAGTCCCATCATAAAGACTTTACTAGATTCTGAGCGTATGTATGGAAGATGTTCTGAGATGTCAAGCATACACACTGCACCTTACGCAAATGAATAGGGGTTATAATTCTACTTTCCGTTCGACAACAAGAATCGCGACAGGAAAATTCAAAGCAACTTCTTACGATGAGAAATAGATGAAAACTCTATGGAAGATGGCAGTTATTCTATTTTTCACCAAATTCCTCTGAAGTTCCTCTTGGCCTAATGTTGTGGCATCCCCGATTCCCTGAATCCCCGAATCCTGCAATCCCTTATTCCGGTGACACGGGGTTGGCAAACACTCAAACCTCAGCATTTTAGTGATACAATCGTCCTGTAATCCCACAATCCAGTCATTCACAGGCCTAGCCTTTATATGCTTCTTATTGCTCTTGGTAGAGTCATACCAAGCTGAAACCCATTTCTAAGGCCTTGTATCCCCCTTTGTTAGGTTTGGTGCTATATGCGCTCTTCTACAACGACATAGACATTTTATCTCATCAGTCACTCTCCGGTTAACTTAACAAACGCGAAATCCCGTTTGCCTTGTTTCCTTTCTATCATACAATTTCTGGGGTGATGCACACTCAGCTGGCGATTTTAAGCATTCCATTAGCGATTACCATAATATCATTACCTCCTAGCACTTCAAGAGTCACAGCCAGCAAATAGACATCATCACTTGGGGCGGTAGTCATCATGATAGACTTAGATGGATCGGACTCAGGTCCAGAGATCTTCACTCCAGAACCTGAGACGGGATCTCAATCTCAACCACTCACCCTTATCAACAAAACACTCGAATATACCTTCATAATACCGACATTTCTATACGCCAACGCAATCCAACTGCGAGACAGATTTCTAAAATCTATCACCAATTCAAAGGGAATGGATTATGAGACAGGAAGTCCATCATCTGTCATTGAACTCGTCTCAGAATTTCTCGGCTTTATTACCAAGGAAATAGAGACGGATGTCGATCCTAGTTTCGATAGGGAGGTACTGAACTTCGTCCTTCAATCGTTTGAACGGGAGTTGCTGCACGGGGAAGAAGTTCATGCATTCGCCGCGATACTTCCGGAAGACATCGACAGGCTTAGTATAATACGATCATATTACCTTGCTGTCGGTGCAGTTAGACGAACTGGGGGAGTACCAGATTCAGCTCTCATGCGCGCAGCTTTGAAAGGTACCGCTCGCGTGTATGCTGTATTCGGCGGTCAAGGCAACACGAAAACTTATCTAGACGAGCTACGAGATGTTTATGACACATACCCATCTCTCACGAGGCGATTCCTCATCCCGGCAGCACGATACCTTGGACGCCTCTCGCGCGATGCAAGGGCCTCCCAGGCCTTTGCTCATGGCCTGGACATCATGCGCTGGCTGGAACAACCCGAATCGCAGCCGGACCTCGACTACCTCGTTTCTGCGCCAGTGAGCTTTCCTCTTATTGGCTTGCTTCAGATTCTCCATTACATCGTCACAACTTCATCGCTTGGGACACATCCCGGAGGTATGAGAAATCGCCTGTCAGGTACAACAGGTCACTCTCAAGGCATAATTCTCGCAGCTATAATTTCAGCATCAGCGGACTGGCACAGTTTCGAAACACAGGGCAAAAAAGCTCTTGCTATACTCTTCTGGATTGGCGTTCGCAGCCAAGAAGCCTATGCACTTCCCTCAATTGCGCCAAGCGCTTTGACTGACTCAATAGCACATGGTGAGGGTGAGCCTACTGCAGCGCTCTCCATAAGGGGCGTGAGTCAGCAAGCACTCGAAAAACACATCGCCAGCGTCAACAGAGCACTCCCGGAAGACCGGCAGATCGTCGTAGCTTTAGTGAATGGCGCCAAGAATTTTGTGGTTGCTGGTCCGCCAATGGCGTTATACGGGCTCAACGTACAGCTTCGCAAAGTGAAAGCAGCCGAGAATGTTGATGAGTCTCGCATACCATTCAGCCAAAGAAAGCTGCATGTCATTAACAAGTTCCTTCCCATAACAGCCCCCTTTCATAGCCCCTATCTACGATCGGCTATCGAGTCCCTTCGAGAAGACCTTAAGGATACGAAAATATCCCCCAGCGATCTTGCCATTCCCGTCTATTCAACATTCAGCGGGAATGATATCAGGAGTGAACTACAGAAGAATGATGACATCGTTCCTTCTCTAGTCAAGATGATTTGCCAAGATCCTGTACACTGGGACAAGGTCATCGCGATGCCTGATGCAACACACATACTCGACTTTGGTCCTGGGCGTACTGCAGGTGTTGCTGGTCTTACGAGTCGCATCAAGGACGGCACTGGGGCTCGTGTCATTCTCGCGACCAACATAACGAATCCGACGCATCCTGAAATCGGTTGTAAACACGAGATTTTTGCGCGGAAGACATCCGATCTGGCGTACGGTGCTAACTGGGCAAAGCAATACGGGCCGAGGCTGATCAAGACGTCTGCGGGTCAAACATTCGTAGATACCAAGATGAGCAGGCTGCTAGGTCTTCCACCCATCATGGTCGCTGGAATGACCCCTACTACGGTACATTGGGACTTCGTCGTTGCAGCGACAAAAGCCGGGTATGAAGTCGAGTTGGCGTGCGGTGGCTACTACGATGGAAGTAGTCTAACCGAAGCAATCACGAAGATCTCAAAGGAGATACCCCCAGGTCGCGGAATTGTCCTAAATGTCATTTACGCAAGTCCCAAAGCGATTGCCTGGCAAATTCCACTTGTACGTGACTTATGCGCTAAAGGGCTGCCTATTAAGGGGTTAACTATTGGCGCCGGTGTCCCCTCCCTCGATGTCGCGAACGAATATATCCGCACTCTTGGCATCAGGCAGATTGGGTTCAAGCCTGGGTCCATTCAAGCCATCCAACAAGTCATCAAGATCGCCCAGGCTAATCCCGCATTTCCTATAATAATGCAATGGACCGGCGGTCGCGGCGGAGGACATCACTCCTGCGAGGATTTTCACGAGCCTATCTTAGAAATGTTTAGCAAGATACGTCGCTGCGCCAATATCGTTCTTGTGGCCGGGTCCGGCTTTGGTGGTGCGGATGATACTTACCCCTATTTGAGTGGGTCCTGGGCCATCCGGTTTGGTAGCCCGCCCATGCCATTCGATGGAGTCCTTTTCGGAAGCCGGTGTATGGTAGCTAAGGAAGCTCACACATCCAAAGGCGCAAAACAGGCAATTGTCGATGCTCAGGGAGTCGATGACCAGGATTGGGAGAAGACGTATCTGAAGCCTGCCGGCGGAGGTGGCGTCATTACTGTCAAGTCCGAAATGGGGGAGCCGATACACAAACTTGCCACCCGCGGCGTCATATTCTGGGCTGAGATGGATCAGAAGATTTTCAGTCTGCCAAAGGAGAAGCGTCTCTTAGAGCTCAAGAAAAAGGATACTCGCGATCACATTATCCGAAGGCTAAACGCCGATTTTCAGAAGCCATGGTTCGGCCGTACTACGTCAGGTAGAGCCGTTGAACTTGAAGATATGACCTACTCAGAGGTTGTCTTCAGGATGATCGAGCTTATGTTCATTGAGCATCAGAAGAGGTGGATTGACAAATCCCTTGCTCGATTGACTGGAGACTTTATCCGTTACGTGGAACAGCGTCTAGCCACACACTCTCGACTAAGTACTACCTCGCTGGTAGGAGCCTACAGCGAGCTCGACAATCCGATACCAATCGTCAAAAATCTCGTCGCAATATACCCATTAGCTGCTACACAGTTCATGAACTCTCAAGACTGTTTGCATTTCTTAAGTCTTTGCAAGCGCCCCGGCCAAAAGCCTGTACCATTTGTCCCACGCCTCGATGAAGACTTCGAAGTCTGGTTTAAAAAAGATTCACTATGGCAGTCTGAGGATCTCGATGCTGTTGTTGATCAGGATGTTGGGAGAGTTTGCATCTTGCATGGACCAGTTGCAGCGAAATATTCGAATACTACCGAAGAATCTATCAAGGATATCCTTGATCGCGTTCACGAGGGCCACATCAAAATGCTAAAGCATGATCTCTACGGTGGCGACGATGACAAGATACCTACAGTTGAGTATTTTGGCGACAAGATGGCGAACGCCACCTTAAGTGCTCGCGCGGTTCTAGAAGGAGTCGCCATTTCCGAAACTAGCAACGAGACAAGGCTATTCATACCAGGAACGACTCTCCCAATTGCAAACGAGTGGATGCAATTACTCGCCGGCGACCAAGCAACTTGGCGACGCGCCTTGATCACCGCAGACATATTCGTCAAGGGGCACCGCTTCGAACAGAATCCTCTACGCCGTCCTCTTTCACCTTCTCGCGGGTTGATCGTAGATATTGCATACCCAGAAAATCCCAACAAGACCGTTATCACTGTTGAGGAAAGCATCAGTGGCAAGCAATTACCAACGGTGAAAATCGGTCCCATATCGAATAATGTCATCCCCGTGTATCTCATCGAACATCGCACCGCTACGGGTAGACCAGTCTCGCTCCCGCTGCTCTTCACTTACCATCCAGAAGCCGGTTACGCGCCTATCCGCGAAGAAATAGCCTTGAGAGACGAGCGCATCAAGGACTTCTATTATAAGCTTTGGTTTGGCAACGATAGACCTACAGTTCCTATAGACGCAGCAACACCTCATACTAAACGCTGGAATGGTGGCACCACTACGATCTCCAGTGCCGCAATCCGTCAGTTCGCGCGCGCGGTCGGTAACACCGCAGAAGCTTACATTGAGCGGCCTGGCCGAGACCATCTCGCACCTATGGACTTCGCTATCCTCGTCGGCTGGAAGGCCCTCATGGAACCCCTATTCGACGCCGTCGACGGCGACTTACTGAAGCTGGTTCATCTTTCGAACCGCTTCCGCATGGTCCCTGGGGCAACCCCGTTTATGAAAGGAGATGTCCTGAGCGCCACGTCTGAGATCACCGCCATTGTTAACCAGGACTCTGGCCAGATGGTTGAGATTTGTGGCACGATCGCGCGTGGCGGTGGCAAGCCGGTGATGCAGGTCACTTCACAGTTTTTCTACCGCGGCATCTTTGCTGATTTTGAGAAGACGTTCCAGAGGAAGACTGAAACGCCGGTCAGGGTGCTGCTCAAGAGCCCTAAGGATGTCGCTGTGCTCAAGGCTAAGAAGTGGTTCAGGCCTGAGGGAGCGCAAGATCTTCTTCTGGGCCATAGCGTGATCTTCAAACTACAAACCTCGACACGATTCAGTGATAAGGTCACATTTTCTTCCGTCGAAACTACCGGTACTATCGAGATTGAAATACCAACAAGCAAGGAATTGATTCGTGTGGGCACGGTGGAATACACTTCAGATGGGCCTTCGCGCGGCAACCCTGTTCTCGAGTATCTGGCTCGAAATGGTTCCAAGTTGGACCAGCCCGTGTACCTCAAGCATCCAATTCCGATACAGAATAATCACAACAAGGCTCCGTTAGAGATCGAGGCACCTGTCTCCAACGAGAACTACGCTCGCGTATCCGGGGACTTCAATCCAGTTCACGTTTCGCGCGTCTTTTCCCAATACGTCAACTTGCCTGGTACCATAACCCATGGCATGTATACTAGCGGTGCCGTCAGGAGCATTGTGGAGACATGGGCGACGGAGAATCATGCCAATAGAATGCGTGACTACCAAGTTAAGTTCACCGGGATGGTGTTGCCCGGCGATCGCCTCGAGGTCCAGCTACACCACATTGGTATGGTGTCGGGCTGCATGATCATCCAAATAGAGGTAGTCAAGAGTGATGAGACAAGAGAAAAGGTCTTAGTCGGTGAAGCAATAATCGAGCAACCTACGTCTGCGTATATTTTTACGGGTCAGGGTTCTCAGGAGAAAGGGATGGGCATGGAGCTCTACGAGAAGAGTTCAGTCGCGAGAGATGTCTGGGATCGCGCTGATAGACATTTCCTCAACACTTTCGGTGAGTCTTTTATTTTGACTAACAGTTACCGTTGATATCCCTATACTAACTTAGACTCATAGGCTTCTCGATTCTCGAGATTGTCCGACATGATCCCAAAGAGCTTACCGTCTACTTTGGCGGGGCCCGGGGCAAGGCCATAAGGAAGAACTACATGGACATGACTTGTCAGAGCCTCGAGATAGCTTCAGATGGCAGTCCTAAGCTGGAGAAGGTCTTCAAAACTATTACGGAGTGCACCACATCCTACACGTTCCGTTCTCCAGCCGGCCTGCTCTCTGCTACGCAGTTTACACAACCGGCACTTACACTGATGCAAATGGCCGTGTTCGAAGATCTACGGGCTCAGGGGGTCATTCAGAAAGATAGCCTTTTTGCCGGACACTCGCTCGGTGAATATAGCGCCCTTGCCTCTATCGCCAAAGTGATGCCCGTCGAGACTCTTGTATCGGTCGTGTTTTATCGTGGCCTGTGCATGCAAATCGCCGTGGAGCGCGACGAAGCCGGGCGTTCCGATTACTCGATGTCCGCTGTCGATCCCTCGCGGGTTAGTCCTCGATTCAGCGAGCAGGCGCTAAAACACGTTGTCAAGATGATTGCTGACGTTACTGGTTCGTTTTTGGAGATCGTCAACTATAACGTCCGGAACATGCAATACGTCTGTGCGGGCGACCTACGCGGTCTTGATGTGCTAGGCGGCGCTCTAGACGGCATCAAGGCGCGCAACGTGGACGTGCGGCACCTCGAGGCAGAGGAAAACCACAAGCTGTTGGTTAGCGTGATCGAGGAGGCAAGCCGTCAATCCCGAGCTAAACCCTCGCCTCTCGAGTTATCGCGCGGCAAGGCGACAGTGCCGCTCCGGGGCATCGATGTCCCGTTCCACAGCTCGTATCTACGTTCCGGAGTACAGTCCTTCCGCTCGTTCCTGCTCAAGAACCTCGAGGAGAAGAATGTCGACCCGGAACAGCTCGTCCGCAAGTACATCCCTAACCTTACGGCCAGGCCGTTCGAGCTCACGAGGGATTACTTCGAGTACGTACACGAGATGACGCAGTCCCCTCGCATCGGTAAGGTTCTAGAAGGCTGGAACTAGGTGGTGGTGGTGTCGCAGCAGATGACAGAGATGGTATATACTTCGGGAGGCTGGCGTTACGGTGTGCGTCTCCTCGGTTCTTATAGGTGCGTTTGTTGGGGGCCGTTAAGGTATATTCTACATACATACAATATAATTCCGAACTTATGTCATAGTATAATTACTTAGAAGACCCTCTCGTACTCGAGTTCGCGGGCCTCGCTTCTCGTAGTCCGAACCCGAACTTAGGATGAAAAACCTTTGGGACGTGCTCGTTGCTACCTCTGTGTGCTGTGTGTATGCGTGCAATTTCAGCTGCATGTAGTTCCGCATGACTTTGATGCCGTAGAAGCCGACCTAATGTTCAAGAGATGAATGTGAGTCTTCGGCCGCAGAATGGTCGCTCGTCACGGTTACGAAACCATGGTTGTGGTTCTCTTGGTATTTGTATTTACATTGTAGAAATCGATCCAATCAACATCGCCCCCCACGGTGTACAACTCGATCTCGACAAGTCTTACGTGCGCTTTCACAACAGGCCCCCAGGTGGGATTATAGCCTTAATAATTCTATGGTACACCGATGATATAAAGGTAAGCGTGTATATCTAGTACTAATTAAGAGAATATTGCTTCTATAAATAATCCATGCGTAAGTTTGTGTCATCCTATAGATATATCGTTATTTTCCAGATATATTCTTTGCATATATTGTGGTGTTATTTGTCTCCGGCCAGCTCCATGCACGCTCCTCTTGAGACCATATAATAAGCGCTTTGGATGCGTCAACGGGTTATATTACCTTATACGGAATATAAAAGCTTGGCTTTATTGTATGATTATGTCAACCATGAGAAAGCTGCCCTGTTGAGAATTATACGGACCGCTCCGTTAAAATTCCAACGTATTGTGCGTCAGTCCAATCCACGATAGACACAAGGATGACTTTAACCGGCGGGCCTGCAGTGAAGTCACGTTACCAAATACCGCCAACAAACGTAGTACCGCAGCTGGACCGATATTCCTGAACCGTCTTAAATGGACCGAGCTCTGGGGATGATAAATGCGAGATAGCCATCCTTTATGGAGCGGCGTGGGTCTAGATCTGGTGCGAGTGCAGGTGTAAGTCGAATCCCAGAGTCTGACCTACAGAGGCTGTTCGGGGTCTTCTAGACCTACCACTCCCTTGGGAAGCTCTCTTATCTTACTAGGCACTTGCAATGATGGGGGCGACCTCGAGCTGTAAAAAAAGGACCGACATGGCATGCCAATTGTTACGTGCGTTCTAGACCAGCTTTTCGACTTCTCGAATCACTGCATAGTCCTCGTGGCTCGGGTATCTGCTGTACTCTGTCAGGGGCCGCAGAGGTTCGCTGGAACCTAAGTCAGACCAGAAAGACGTTCGATTCTGATTTAGTTCCGTCTTTGTCCCTCGGCAGGTGGTCAGCGTCTCGTTGATTGGGAATTTGTAGCTCTTGTCTAAATCCCATAGACTAGGCACATATTAGCGATTCCCGTGATAAGGCACATTCTGCTCGGCTACAAGAGGACTCCAGCCGGGCAGATGGTTAATGATATTTAATATCTCAGAAGTATTTAATATCCGGACTGGCGGGTAAGGCATATACGCACACACTCAAGCGCTTTGAATAAACCCTTTCCACTACCTATAACCAATTATCAGAAACAACGACTGTGGCAGGACCCCTATGACATTTTCCGCAGTCGTCTCATATTTTCTAGAACTTGCAATAGTCTTCCACGACGTCAAGATGATACGACAGAAGCGTACACACAGCTCCAAGAGTAGGAAAACTCACAGCCACAGCCACATCGAGCCGCTAGACTACCATGATTCAACTAGCGCAACGTCAGCGGATTTTGCGGGATTTGTAGATCCCATACTAGACGGTTCGGCCATTTTCAACGAATTGTCTCAGAAAAGGCAAGCATGCCCTACATGATACACCTCGAACTACCTAGCTAACGTATATATAAAACAGCCTCTTCTGGATGGACGATACTGACACTACCCGGAATCGTATCAATGGAGACGAAGCGCCAATGGCATCAATACAGCACATATCAGGAAATCTAGCTTCAGTAGATCCGTATCCAAATGCTCTGGATAAGTTGAGTACCGGAGTGTCGGATTTCCTAAGCAACCCGAGTAGTGAGGACCAGTCAATGGACCGAAATGGAAAACATCGCTGTTGGGATCACGGATGCAACGGGCGTGAGTTTTCGTCCAAGAGCAACTTCGTGAGACATGTCAAGGAGAGATCGGGGGCTAGCACGAAGGGCGTATGCCCCCTATGCGGGGCGATTTTCACCCGCAACTCCGCCAGAGATACGCACCTGGCCAAGCAGAGCTGCAATAGAATTCGCCGATATTCCAATGGACGGCCGCGACCCAGCCGGCTCGCCGTCTTGGGAAATCCCCGGCTTGCAGCTGCAGCTGTGGCCGCATCGCAAGACGTCCATTGGCAACCGGTCGACTGGGGCGTCGGATCCATGGGCGATTCGAGTGTGGGCGGAATATCGCCGCCGAGCTGATGCCAATGCTCACCAACATACAACACAAGGCGCTAGAGGCGAAGGTACTGTATTTGGTAATTAGACGGGAACTCGCAAGCGCGGATAATTTTCGAATTTAGTTAGGAGAGGAGAGAAAGTAGCGGCTATACCCCCCAGTCGTCGAAGATCATGTTTTTGACTTCGGGATTGATGATGATGGTACACATACCAAGATACACACACTATGAGAACAATCGACGATTAACGCGGCGCTACGTCTTTGGTTACGGTAGCAGGCGCCGATCCCGATCACATCAAGATCATAAGAATAATTCTATCGATCACTGCAACCACATGCGTATGCGAGGCGGTAAAGATCGGTGCCCAATCCTTCAGAGCAAAAAGTCCCTTTTTTCTGGGTGGGTTGTTGAATACCACGTCAGGTGTATGGGCGCATATGTGTAGCCAAGAGAACCCCTTGAGAGTATGGGTGTGGTGTTCGTTTATGGATGTTTTATTTAAAAAAGGGGTAAAAAAGGGAAAATTGATGTACGAGGGTACACGTTGTCCGGCCGGCATAATGGTGTGGCTCCTGCTCTTATTGCCTATACTATTCTTGGGCCAATCAGAATCAACTATAGTATTCCTGTTCTTAACAGCACCCCACACCGTCAATGAAACAACAAAGTAACTTTTAGCACATAGGGCAAGTCCCCAACTTACCTAACGACGCATATACGTACAATGGCACATAAGAGAGATATTCTCCCCCACTCGGCCAGAAAAAAGTTCCATAGCAATGTTACATACGGGCGATGAACTAGACGTTGGAGTATCTCTGCCGAAGCCACTTAGAGTTTGGACTAGTGTTAGTACCCACTTACCCTATTAGGAAACACAGTCTACTTTATATGGGTTGCCTCCCCCCTATTTCTCCAAATATTTTTCACGTTATAAGTGGTGTAACAAGATGCATCACAATTTCAGCCCGTAACGTCATTCGACTCAGGGTATGATTTATCGTATCTGAGTCGTGACGTACGCATGGATACTATTTAAGCTTTCAGAATTCTTATATAATTGAGCTGCGATGCCAAGACTCTCACTCCACACACACATCCCCAGACCACCACCACAATAAACAATCACAAACCCGGAGGAGATTAAGTTACTAATTCTCAGGTTTTGAAGAGAGCACTACAGGACTTGGCTGGAAGCACGTAACGACCTTTGACTAACATTCGTCGGAAGTTAACTCCTCTATGCATCGTCCACGCGCGGCATGGGCTGATGATTAATACAGGACTTCGTCCTTTTAAGTCGGCGACAATCCAGGCCCTCAAATTTCGTATGTTACCTGCAAACTAACAACCAGTAACCAATGAATACCTTACCGCCAAGCAAATCGGCAGCGATTTCCACTTTCAGCTTGCGTCCTCCAAAATGTCATCTCTCTAGCGAAAAAGCTTGTTGGCGCTGCGCTTACTACTTTCTCTCATGCATGGCACTGAACAGGAGCCCGGAACCCGACAGGAAGAAAGCCGGAATCACGCGCCTAACTCCCTCCGACGTCTGGGGCCTTCCGTTTATGTATGAAACACAACTGCCGAGACAACAACACTGCGAAGCTACCTCGGCGCTGTCAAACACGCGCTTGGGGATTTTCGTGCCTTAAACTTGGGGTTGGAGTCGCCGTTCATACCTGTTCACATAATCTCTATGGAGCCGGGACGGCCCGAGCCTACCACCTATGTAAGGTAGTATACCATAACGCCATAGTTACTATGGTTACTACGGAACAGGTCGAGGTTATTTCGACGGAGGTAACAAAGGATAAAAGAAATTGCTTGTACTACCTAAAAGATCACATCGGTACATCCGGACAAAGTAGAAAATGTACGAGAAGGCTCAAAGGCTAGATTCGAAGTCGCGGGTCAGCAATGACTCTGCATTGCCGGCCTCCATCCCTTGTCTGCGGGCTGCGGACCACCTAAGACCTTTACGAACGAAGACGGGGACTATCTGTGGGCTCTAGTACTACATAGAGGCCTAAGCCAAGACAGTATGACAACTGCAGGCGGAGGCCGTGTATCTGCGTGATGAGTTGGTGTGGTGTGTGGCTAGTGGACCGCAGAGCGCGGCGCTCAAACACCTTACGGATGATATGATGAAGCCGACAGGAAAGCAAGACAGAAGACAGGATAATTGAGGACAAGAAGATGAATCGGCCATACTCGGACAATTACACCCTACGAGCCTACATTTCACTATTGCCGGAAGAAAAGGCTGTGCAATTTTCCATGTCACCACTCCCTCATCCGCAGCCGAGTCCAGGATTGAAAGTGTAGATAGTGGCAACGGCAGTCAAAGACAATACCGGCCATGATCGACAACACGGCCCCGTCTCACCGCGCCGTTCAATATACGATCCGGCTGATTAACTTTGTAATCGCAACAGCTCCACCAAAAAACCGGTTTTTGAATCAGACATACAGTCGCCAGTTTATCCTCGAGGCCCCCCTCAAGAGTTCTGCCTAAAGATCCCCTTATCTCATCCCATCGAGCTTATTATTTCTTCCTTACAACCTCCTCGCATTTTCTCTTTCGCATATATTACAGATATTTGGAATTTGTATTAACTATTCTACTTCTTAATTCTTTTTAAACTACCAGAGGGACACTAGCACGACTGATGTAGCAATGATGGGCCTTCTCTGCAGGAATTGAACGCCACCACATTTCGATCGACGCGGTATTACTCCCTTTTCGCCACAGCCGAAGCTAAGGTCAAAGATCCCTCAATCCTTCAATCGAAGAAAACCCAGCAACGAACCTCGATGGATCGTCGCGTGGGCGCGTCATCCGGGCTAGCATCATCCCAGAATGCGCCGTGCGGGCAGACCTTGGTCACGTCTGAGTCGAACGAGGAGAAGATTAGGGCTTCGTCCAGATCGAGCTTGCTAACGTAGTGGTACTTATAACTGTTTCGACGGCGTTTTAGCAACCGTATTCTATACGAATGAAAAGCCAGAACGGTGGGAATTTTACAACTGGGATTCTACGAATTATACATACCCCGGGTCGTACTTAACAACGCTGTCGTGCTTCTTCTCGCCTCGAATGGCTATTCTCGGGTCATTGGTTGGATATACGCGCGCCAGGTGAGTATCGTAGCCCCAGCCGCTCACGCCGCTGTGGTTGATGAAGCAGAGCGGCCACTTCTGGATGGGCTGGTCGATCGTACGCCAGACGTTGACCTGAGCGTAGCGCTTGCCCTTCTTGATCAGCTCATCCGCGACATCGCCAAGGATTTCGCGAACGCCGTCCTCGCCTGTGATCGCGTCGCGGTCGACGTGTGCGACGGGCAGAGCCGCGTGCGAGAGCTTGTTAGCGGCGAATTCGCCGGCCTTCATGCTGTTCTGGCGGATCCGGAATACGTAGGGGACTACGATGTCGGAGCCGGTGACTTGCTTGACTAACTCGGCGACCTCCTTGAAGTAGACATCCTCGATGTACTTCTTCCCTGAAATCATAGGATTTGTTAGCGGAAAGGGGCTAAAATCACTAAAATGTCCAACGACCGAGAAATGGAAAGGTAAGTACGTACCCTCAGCATCATTACCAGCCAGAAACTGCTCAGGTGTCAAAGACGATTTATGCTTAGCAACGCCGTATCCGTTGTTTCCATATTCTGGTTGAGGGTTCAACGTCCGGATGTCTTCAGCCTCGATTTTGACTTCTAGGGGGTTGTGCACGTTCGTTGAACCGCTAGCCCAGTCGATGTATCCATCCTCCTTACCATCTTTCGTACCGTTCCACATGCCCATAAGGCCAGTGGTAGATGCAACAGCAGCAGCAGCCATAATGTCGGATGAGTTTCACAAGTAATTTTCAGTACTACAATGAGCGATGGTGACCCACGATATCATGGAGTAAAAGTAGGGCAGCAGTAGATTGAAGCCATAACGAAATATATATATCTTCTCCAAGTCCCCATTTACACAACCATAATAACAGTGATCCTAAAAAGTATGTTCCACGGTGAGAATATCGTGCCACCGATGATGAGACGGGATTTGTGGATTTCAGGATCTGGGGATCTGGGGAACAGTGGATTAAGGGATTGCGGGATTCACGGATCCCAACATACAGCCATGTGCCCGTTTTACGTGCGAGAACATGTCCAACGCAAACACAAAAAGGATCTCCTTTAATAGTTTGTGTAATAAACATTTTGAACGTGTCCCGTTCTGAATGTTCATCGTATGTTGGGTCGATTCCTCTTACAACTGCCCCTTACCCCTTATTCTCTCTTGACATAACCAATTCCTTCAGAAGTTTCGGCGTCCGAGCGGGAAGATAATGGATCACCACCTTCAAGTCACAGATTCCCGTACGGGAAAGTCCTACAAGATTCCGATTGAAGGAGATTATATACGAGCCGCAGATATTGGCCGCATTGGCGCTCCAGAGAACAAGGCTGATGTGGCTTCACTGATAGCCGCTCGCCCACTTCACATTCTTGACAATGGCTTCCAATATACCGCATGTATGGAGTCAAGCATCACCCATATGTCAGTCTTTCTAACGTAAAATGCTTTACACTTCTCTATCATTTGTCTAACTCACAGTCCCTGTGCAGTGACGGTCTGCGTGGCACCATCCAGTATAGAGAATTTCCCATCGAGGGCATATTTCGGCAATACGTTTACGAAGATGTAATGCACCTCATAATCTGGGGTAGTATACCCACACAACAACAAAAAGATCATGTTCGAGAGACGATGGGCCAAGCGATGAACCCGCCTCAGAGCGTTAAAGACGTAATCTCATCGTTCCCGTATGTCCCCCTTTTTCGAATAAATCAATGTACCGAAAGAAGTTTATTTTCTCTAACTACCTACGAACCCTAGTCGTGACGCCGAGACCTTCCCCATGATTCTCGCCGGAATGAGCGCATTCGCCTCCACCGACAGCGTGATCTGCAAGACCCGGCACCAGCAAAGCGCCATGTTCCACGGGCACCTGGACGTCGCGGACGAAGCGCTCGCGCGGACAATCGCGTACCTCGCGACGACCATATCGCTAATCTACTGCCACAAGAACAGCAAGCCGTGGACGGCCCCCTCGCCGGACCGCTCGCTCCTCGGGAACCTGCTGCGCATGATGGGGATCACGGACCCGCGCGTCGAGAAATGCCTCGCGAAGCTGTGGATCCTGTACGCGGACCACGAGATGACGAACTCGACGGCGGCGGTGCTGCACGCGGGCTCGACGCTGATCGACCCCGTGTCCGCCGTCACGGCGGGCATCATATGCGGCTACGGCCCCCTGCACGGCGGCGCCATCGACCTCGCGTACGAGGCGTTCCGGCACATCGGCGCCCCCGAGCGCGTGCCGCCTTTCATCGAGCGGATTAAGGCGAAGGGCGGCCGCCTCTTCGGCTACGGACACCGCGTCTATAAGACGCGCGACCCGCGCGTCGCGCTCATCGAGGAGCTGCTCGAGGAGCACCGCGACGCTGTCGAGGCGAACCCGCTGCTGCGTGTTGCGATGGCGATCGATCGCTACGCGAACCAGGATCCGTATTTCGTGGAGCGCGGGCTCAAGGCGAATGCGGATCTCATGGGTTGCTTTCTGTATACGGCTATGTGAGTACCTATCTGCTTGTTTGCCTGTCGAGTGCCGAGTGCCTAGTTGGAGAGAGAGTGAAGTGCGACTTTGAGTTGACTACGAGGCGACTCTGTGGTGCGACGGCAGGATTCGATTTTATATATCCTTGTGCTAACCTTCCCGATTAGGGGCTTCGACACGGACATGATCATCGCGATTACCATCCTCTCCCGGACTCCGGGCGCGTTGGCGCACTGGAGAGAAAGCCTGAGTAAGTTTTACCCACCTGTCATTCCCCGCTGCATACTCGCCCGTTTACTACCTTTCCTTTCCCCCATACCCCCATGTCCCGAAGTCTTGGAGCTGACGTTAGCTGGATGGGTAGCGCAACCGGTGAAGCTTTGGCGGCCGCAGCAGAAGTATGTGGCGCCGCTGGCAAACTAGGTACCTAGATGGTACAGATAAGGGAGATTCAACTCAGCGTAGCGTAATGATCGATTATATCATAATTTAATCAAGTCGGCTATTTACTATAATAGAGTCGGTGGTTGAGTAGGGTTAGCTAGCAGCTCAAACCCAAAGTCTTGGGTCAATGGTAATGTAAAAATAGGTAGATGACTTGGCAATAAAACGGTGTTATCAAAACTACGTAAATATCGGTCATGATACCAAGTTCATCGTAATTCTTCAGTTACCATGGTATTCTGCTGCCATGAATTGGAGACGTACACGTAGGTTACCTAGGTGGCATCCCAGTAAGTCTTCAAGGCAACTCAGCTCAGGGGTCAAGTCCCAGAGCGACGATGAGGCGAGCGACTCAGCAACTTGCCGTTATCTCAATTCGGCCCTAACTTAGAGAGGCTCAATATCGCCAGCTATGATATATAAGCCGAGGCTGGACCCTGAAAAGATCGGCGTGAGGCTGTCGCTGATCATGGCCGACCTGAAGGAAGAATCTCATCTCACCCACTCCGTTCCTCCCAACCCCCATCAGATCGTCCCGATGAACCTACTTTGGAGTACCCCGTCCCCCCAAGGCCTCGTCAGCTTGTTGCATTCGCCGCAAATCTCCCCAGAATGGCTCTCAATCGGTCTGTATGTCTTAACGGAGCCACAAAGTCCAAGCTATGGTTCAAAATCCAATAAATCCAGGGGTAGGGGGGCGTGAAAGGGGCGTGTGCCTTCTTAAGGCGTCCAACCAGACCGCGTCGGTAATCTATGTATGAGATGTCATTGGAAGCGAGTTACTGCCGATGTCATGGTTGTTTATTTATCCTGATTTATACGTTATCATAGCGCAGTTGGTGGGATTGCAGGATCGGTATGAATGTGACATCGTCCCGTTCAGCCGGTGTAGCGTCGTGGATGAAGATTGGGGGTGGCCCGGTATTCCACCCCCAGGTCTGCTTTCTTTATTCCGGATTGCATACGTGGTAGTATTTGCGTGCTTCATACTCGGGGGTGTAGAGTTAATAAGTAGCTCCTTAACGGATGTATATGACTCGTACTATGTAAGTCAGTTACGAGGGTAGATCCGCGTGCGGGCAGATTTCCGATTCGATACGATACCCTGAATCAATGTCGCATTACCGGCTGGCACTGTTTAGGTCGAGATTGTATGTGTGCGTTGACCATGCATATTTGACAAAGGCACATCCATGCGCCCCAACCCAGTTGCCTCTAGAGTGTGAGCGCCCAGAGTTGCTATACTCTAATTTGATTACATCCTTGCATAGTCTTCTGCAGCGCTTCGAGCCGTCTCGCCTCCTCTGGGTACTTCCTCTCCCCAGTCCCCAGTCCCCCATTCCCGTATTCCTGCAATCCACAATTCCGTTATCCACGGTCTCGGTCACCTGCAATTAGAATTCTTCTTCGACTGTAGAAGGAAATAATCTCATGATATCTCGGTTGTGCGGCAAAGGATAGAGTCGGTTGCCAGACTGCAAATCCTACCTTCCTTCAGACTGGATGATCATTGATGACTATTTACTCAATGCCCAGTAATCTACTGCCAAGGTATGTATACGATCCCGCGTTATACCCGGGGAATGGGGTAGTCAGTTAGAGCTGAGACTTGCGACTTCGAAGAACAGTTCAGGGGACTTCCCTAAGTAGGAGGCGGAACCAAGTTTAAATCCTAGAAGATGAAGTAAGCAAGAGATCCGTAGAACGTTGTAATGTAATGACAGGTAATGACCTAGGTAGTAGTTGCACAAAGATAAGGTCGGTCAATGAACTGACTGTGTCTCTTTTCGGGGGAATATGTAGGGCTGGAGGGCCAGTACGTATTTGTACGATGACACGGACATATAGGAGATGCAGTGGGTCATCATGGGACGACATGAATCCGAGATCGTTACGAAAGTAGATTGCCTGCCGAAGCTGCTACTAACAAGACGTGCTGTTCCTAGCTATCCTCTCTAAGCCCCTGTAGGCGATGAGAGTTAAGGCCTAGACTCGTCTTATCTGGTCAGCATGAGTTCTAGGCATGGCCTCATGAGTGTTAGCTGTCAACCCCATCAGCGCATGTCAGAGGTGCCAAGAGATCCGGAGGCGAACTGGAGGTAAAGGACCTTCCCATGAGGCACAATCTAGAAATTGTGTCGATCCATCCGAAGGGCCGACAAGAAGCCAGCTGCGCGTGGCTACAATGGCGTGAGAAAAATACCGAAACCCGTTCCTCACCTAGGGGGCTGATATCACTATGTATAGATTACACCATGACGTACAGAGCATGATTAGACTATGTTCTTAAAAGATATTAGCTGGATCTCTGCAGATGAGATATTTCCAGTTGTCACCGCTGTTCAACTTCCGACGTGATTTCCACGTGAGTTTCGGGCCCGGACCGCCTAAAATCGGAACAACAACAAATTAGGTATGGAGGACAAAAAGGAAGCTGTCATTATCGAGAAGGATATTTCGGTGGAAGTGCCGCTTGATTCACCGGATGAGCCGAAGATGCCCAGTGAAATAAGCGCGCAGACAATCGTCGCCGTTGTTAGCGATACCGAGGATAAGGGATCGTCGGACTCGGCACCAGTCGAGGACATTCCACCCCGATTCACGGTGTATAAGCCATGGCAAAAGCGATTGATCGTTTTGAGCTCTGCATTTAGCGCTCTCTTCGCGTCATGGACGGCCCAGATATACCTTCCCGCGCTCAACATCGCAGCCGATGACCTGCACGTTTCCATTACCAGGATCAACTTGACCGTCACCAGCTACATGATATTGCAGGGAGTCACACCAATCTTCATCGGAGGTTTCGCCGATACCGCCGGACGACGGCCGGCCTACCTAGCGTGCTTTGTTCTCTACATCATCGCCAACGTCGGTCTCGCCAAGTCGGATAGTTACGGAAGTCTTCTCGGTCTCCGCTGCTTCCAGTCGGCAACCATATCAGCCACACAAGCCCTTTGCCAGGGTGTCGTAGCGGATATCGCAACGAGCGCCGAACGGGGTCAGTACACGGCCTTCATCGCCGTTCCGATCACGCTAGGGCCGAGCTTGGGCCCCGTCATCGGCGGCGCCATCGCGCAATACCTAGGCTGGCGGAGCATCTTCTGGTTCCTGGCCGCGTGCGCCGGCGTCAACCTCCTATTCCTCCTATTCTTCTTCCCGGAAACGTGTCGTAAGGTCGTAGGCGACGGTTCCATCTTACCTCGGAGACGCAACCAGACCGTGCTACAGCTGCTAAGAAACCGGCGCCCAAAAAAGGTCGCGTCGGACTCCGAAAGCACGACACCTTCTCCCACCGAGAATCTCGAGGCCCCCAAGATCAACTTCGCCTGGTCGAAATTCGTCACGTCTCTCGTCCTGCTCTGCGAGAAAGAGCTTTGCCTGCTTTTCATGTACGGCGGGTTCGTGTACGCCGGGGTATACGCCGTCGCGACCGCAGTTCCCACGCTCTTCTCCGATATCTACGGCTTCGACGGCTTCAAAGTCGGCCTGATCTACCTCCCCATGGCCGTCGGGTCCATCTTCTCCGTCGCCCTCGTCGGCAAGGGCATGAACTGGAACTACCGGCGGCACGCGCGCAAGCTCGGGCTAGAAGTGGATCGGGATCGGCAAATGGATCTTTCGGAGTTCCCGATCGAGCGCGCGCGGATCGAGGTCGCCGTCCCTCCGCTCGTGCTCAGCATGGTCATCATCACGGCGTGGGGGTGGGCGCTGGAGAACGAGGTCTCGATCGCGATCATATGCGTGCTCGTATTCCTGCTGGGCCTGGGCCTCGTGAGCACGACCAGCGTCTTCAGCGCGCTGATCGCGGACGTGCGTCCCGGGAAGACGGGCGCCGCGAGCGCCGCCAATAACATCATCAAGTTCCTGCTCGGGGCCGCCATGGCCGCCGCCATCGACCCGCTCATCCAGGCCGTCGGGCCGGGCAAGGCGTACTCCATCATCGCGGTGCTGTACGTCGCGTTCTCGCCGTGCCTATACTTCGTCGTGAAAAGGGGGATGCGGTGGCGCAGAGAGCTTCGGGAGAAGGAGGGCTCGGGCGAAGGTACGGGGTAAAAATGAGAGATATTCATATTTGCGCATACCTAGATACAGACCTAGGTATATAGTCCAAATAGACTAAGGTTACATGCACATTTTGACGGTATTTCGTTAATCGAGCTTTCGATCGTACGACCATCATGCCACCCGCGCGTCGTCGACCAATCTGTTCTGACTATTACTAACGAAATCGCTAGGCTGTCGCCTATGTACGTGCATGGTGCATATATCAAGTATTTCGATGGAAAACAACACAAAATCAGGGAAGGCGGTCCGTTTTCTACGGTTCGTGGGCCTCGCTGCTGCGTCGAGTGCGTGCGGCGACGCCACCTACGTAGGTAGGCTACCATGTTTCCCCAACCCCCTTCGCTGAGGCGAGCGTGCCGAGTTCCGGGTATGCGTAGTCGACATGTCAGACGTCGGTATATCTAGATCTCTCTTTCCCCCCTGCAGGGCATTGCACAGACAAAACAAACAAAACAATTGCAATTTATTTGACTGCCTCAAACAAACATAAATAATTCGAGAGTCCTGTTTGTTCGCCA